>NC_092832.1:27775441-28125441 GCF_039878825.1 Excalfactoria chinensis | reverse complement strand
TAAATATATAAGTATAACCCTAAATATATAAGTATAACCCTAAATATATAAGTATAACCCTAAATATATAAGTATAACCCTAAATATATAAGTATAACCCTAAATATATAAGTATAACCCTAAATATATAAGTATAACCCTAAATATATAAGTATAACCCTAAATATATAAGTATAACCCTAAATATATAAGTATAACCCTAAATATATAAGTATAACCCTAAATATATAAGTATAACCCTAAATATATAAGTATAACCCTAAATATATAAGTATAACCCTAAATATATAAGTATAACCCTAAATATATAAGTATAACCTAAATATATAAGTATAACCCTAAATATATAAGTATAACCCTAAATATATAAGTATAACCCTAAATATATAAGTATAACCCTAAATATATAAGTATAACCCTAAATATATAAGTATAACCCTAAATATATAAGTATAACCCTAAATATATAAGTATAACCCTAAATATATAAGTATAACCCTAAATATATAAGTATAACCCTAAATATATAAGTATAACCCTAAATATATAAGTATAACCCTAAATATATAAGTATAACCCTAAATATATAAGTATAACCCTAAATATATAAGTATAACCCTAAATATATAAGTATAACCCTAAATATATAAGTATAACCCTAAATATATAAGTATAACCCTAAATATATAAGTATAACCCTAAATATATAAGTATAACCCTAAATATATAAGTATAACCCTAAATATATAAGTATAACCCTAAATATATAAGTATAACCCTAAATATATAAGTATAACCCTAAATATATAAGTATAACCCTAATATATAAGTATAACCTAAATATATAAGTATAACCCTAAATATATAAGTATAACCCTAAATATATAAGTATAACCCTAAATATATAAGAGCCTTACCGACTCTGCCAACACACTGACTGCACTCACTACCTGACCAAATACACTAACAGCAGTCTAAGTTCACTAACAACTTCTAATTACAACCTGAACTCAACAACAACCTGATCTACTTTGCTTCCAGCCCTTCTAATTCTAGCATCCCACACACTTACCTGTCACACCTACCTTAGAGCGTGCTCCAATATTCGGTGGTGACAATGCAAGACACAGCACACAGTGCAATGTTTGTTTATTTCTTTTAATGTCTGTTCATTACAGCTCTATTTCCACAAGACGCAGCTCATACAACCGTACAATCGCAGTACAGCAACAACTGCGTGTTGACAAGCACAGTGTGCATACAGATATTTAATACATGGCACAACACAGCTTACAATCACAACATCCATATATACAGTACAGTGACCGACACAGCTCAGACGCAGCATCTACATATTCAGTACACGGCACAATGGAATTCACAATCACAACATCCATATATACAGTACAGTGACCGACCCGGTTCACAGGCGCAGCATCCTCATGTTGGTACGGTGCACAGCGCAGTTTACAGGTGGGGCATCCACATATTCCATACAGTGCGTGGAGTACAGCTGTAAGCAAAGCAAAGCTACACACAATTTGGTTGATACAAAATAACAGCACAACGCTGAAACCAGTGTAACTCTCATAATGGCCGCAAGGGGGCGCAAGTCTCAGAGTGGCCGCAAATGGACACGAGTCTCAGAGTGGCCGCAAATGGGCACGAGTCTCAGAGTGGCCGGGAAGCAACTGGGCTCCTCCAGGCCGTGGGCGTTGGTTCCGGGGCTGGGTCCGCCCTAACTAACAAACAAATGGGCTCGCCCAGCCCCGGAAGCAAGACCAATTTAAAGCCAATTTGGCTGATATAATTTGGAAAGCTAAAGCCAATTTGGTTGAATTAAATTAATTTTTTATCAAAGCCAATTTGATTGAGGTTAATTGATTTCAAACCAAAAGCCAATTTGATTGAATCAAAATCACTGCACAGCGCTAAAACCAGTGCAACACTCATAATGGCCGCAAGGGGGCGCAAGTCTCAGAGTGGCCGCAAATGGGCACGAGTCTCAAAGTGGCCGGGAAGCAACTAGGCTCCTCCAGGCCGTGGGCATTGGTTCCGGGGCTGGGTCCGCCCTAACTAACAAACAAATGGGCTCGCCCAGCCCCGGAAGCAAGACCAATTTAAAGTCAATTTGGCTGATATAATTTGGAAAGCTAAAGCCAATTTGGTTGAATTAAATTAATTTTTTATCAAAGCCAATTTGATTGAGGTTAATTGATTTCAAACCAAAAGCCAATTTGATTGAATCAAAATCACTGCACAGCGCTAAAACCAGCGCAACACTCATAATGGCCGCAAGGGGGCGCAAGTCTCAGAGTGGCCGCAAATGGGCACGAGTCTCAAAGTGGCCGGAAGCAACTAGGCTCCTCCAGGCCGTGGGCGTTGGTTCCGGGGCTGGGTCCGCCCTAACTAACAAACAAATGGGCTCGCCCAGCCCCGGAAGCAAGACCAATTTAAAGCCAATTTGGCTGATATAATTTGGAAAGCTAAAGCCAATTTGGTTGAATTAATTTGATATCAAAGTTAAAGCCAATTAGGTTGAATTAAATTGATTGCAAAGCTAAAGACAATTTGGTTGAATTAATTGATTGCAAAGCTAAAGCCAATTGGTTTGAGATGAATGGACAACAAAGCTGAAACCAATGTGGCTCAGTCAAAATCGCTGCACAGCGCTAAAACCAGCGCAAGTCTCAGAGTGGCCGCAAATGGGCACGAGTCTCAAAGTGGCCGGGAAGCAACTAGGCTCCTCCAGGCCGTGGGCGTTGGTTCCGGGGCTGGGTCCGCCCTAACTAACAAACAAATGGGCTCGCCCAGCCCCGGAAGCAAGACCAATTTAAAGCCAATTTGGCTGATATAATTTGGAAAGCTAGAGCCAATTTAGTTAAATTAATTTGATATCAAAGTTAAAGCCAATTAGGTTGAATTAAATTGATTGCAAAGCTAAAGCCAATTTGGTTGAATTAAATTGATTGCAAAGCTAAAGCCAATCTGATTGAATTAAATTGATTGCAAAGCTAAAGCCAATTGGTTTGAGATGAATGGACAACAAAGCTGAAACCAATGTGGCTCAGTCAAAATCGCTGCACAGCGCTAAAACCAGCGCAAGTCTCAGAGTGGCCGCAAATGGGCACGAGTCTCAAAGTGGCCGGGAAGCAACTAGGCTCCTCCAGGCCGTGGGCGTTGGTTCCGGGGCTGGGTCTGCCCTAACTAACAAACAAATGGGCTCGCCCAGCCCCGGAAGCAAGACCAATTTAAAGCCAATTGGCTGATATAATTTGGAAAGCTAAAGCCAATTTAGTTGAATTAATTTGATATCAAAGTTAAAGCCAATTAGGTTGAATTAAATTGATTGAAAAGCTAAAGCCAATTTGGTTGAATTAAATTGATTGCAAAGCTAAAGCCAATTTGATTGAAGTTATTTGATTGCAAAGCTAAAGCCAATGTGGCTGAGTCAAAACCGCTGCACGGCGCTAAAACCAGCGCAAGTCTCAGAGTGGCCGCAAATGGGCACGAGTCTCAAAGTGGCCGGGAAGCAACTAGGCTCCTCCAGGCCGTGGGCGTTGGTTCCGGGGCTGGGTCCGCCCTAACTAACAAACAAATGGGCTCGCCCAGCCCCGGAAGCAAGACCAATTTAAAGCCAATTTGGCTGATATTAATTGAAAGCAAACCTTAATCCAATTTGGTTAAGGTTAAATGATAGCAAAGCTAAAGCCAATTAGTTTAAGATTGAATGACAGCAAAGCTAAAGCCAATTAGTTTAAGATTAGCTTTGGAGTCATTTAAAGCCAATTAGTTTTAGATTAAATGATTGCAAAACTAAAGCCAATTTGGTTAAAGTTAAATAACTGTAAAGCTAAAGCCAATTACTTCAAGATTAAATGATAGCAAAGCTAAAGCCAATTTGGTTAAAGTTAAATAACTGTAAAGCTAAAGCCAATTACTTTAAGATTAAATGATAGCAAAGCTAAAGCCAATTTGGTTAAAGTTAAATAACTGTAAAGCTAAAGCCAATTTGATTAAGGTTAAATGATTACAAAGCTAAAGCCAATTTGATTAAGGTTAAATAATTGCAAAGCTAAAACCGATTAGTTTTAGATTAAATGATTGCAAAGCTAAAGCCAATTTGGTTAAAGTTAAATAAATGTAAAACTACAAGCAATTACTATAAGGTTAACAGATTGCAAAGCAAAAAACCAATTTACTTGTGGTTACGTGACTACTAAGCAAAACCTAATGTGGGTAAAGTGAATTGATTCCTAACGTAAACCTAATTAAATTAAAGTGACTGAATGCAAAGCTAAAGCCAATGTGGGTGAAGTGAATTGATTCCTAAGCTAATACTAATTAGGTTAAGTCAGTGTAAAGCTAAAATAGGACTGTAAATCCTACTGTGTGCAGCTGATGTAGTATCGTAATGGCTCATCGGGCCTCGAAAAACTTTATTAAACGCCAACATAGCAGCAATGGAGTGCTGCGTCACGAGGAAGCATCCGACAACCGGGGAACAGAAGGGCCCTAAGGAAGAAAATGGCAAAGTTAGATCGTGGGCTGAAGCCAATGGAACAAACTATTAGCAATACATTAAGATGTAACTTTAGTGCCACATTGCAAAGTAGATTCAGAGTTAATCTCTACATTTAAAACAAATATCTGTACAGTGACAATAACAATTAACACCACGTATCAGGCTAACAAATTAGGGTTGGGGTGAATGTATAAAGGTCACGTTTATTACCCTTATATTCACAATTAGCAAAACAAAAAGCAAAGACAAAAGAAAAGGCAAAAGCCTGACAGAAGAAAACATCAAAGGCAAACATGAGACAAAGGCGTGCACAAAACCCAAGGGGAAGCTGACGCACAGATCAGACCTGAGACGAGGCTGCAGGCAACACCGAGAGACCAAACAGAACAAAGCAAGGAAGGGTAACGTAGAGGGCAAAGCCCAAAAAAGGCTGAATAGAACTCCAAAAAGGAGCTAAAAGGATGAGAGAACGAGGCAGCAAATGCCAAAATGAAGGACAAGACCCTACAGAATGATGCAGGCAACTCCAAAATGGAGGCCTGCACCAAAGAGAACGATGCAAAAAATGCCAAAATGCAGAACAAGGCCCTACAAAATGATGCGGCGAACGCTGAAAAGGAGGGCGAAGCCCAAGAGAACGACTTAATGAATGCCAAAAGGCATGGCAAGGCCCTACAGAATGATGCAAGGAACGCCATAATGGAGGGCGAGGCCCAAAACAATGATGAAGAGAACGCTAAAATGGAGGGCGAGGCAAAAGCACGACGCGGAAACGCCAAAATGCAGGGCAAAGCCCGAGAGAATGATGCCGCGAACGCCGAAATAGAACGCGAGAAAACAATGCAAACGATGCCAAAATGAAAGGCAAGGCACAAGAGAATGATGTGGGCAATGGCAAAATGGAGAGCGAGGACAACACTGCAAGAAACAGCTGGGAAACAGCACAGATCAAACACAAAAACAAGACAGCACGACAAAAACAGACAGACCGTAAAACACCCCGAAGTGCAGAAATAAGCTCTGAAACTCTACCTTAAGTCGCAATATGGAACAGATAAAAAACAGGCAGTGTGTGCTGCCCTTACCTGCTGCGCTGATAGTTACCGGTCTGCAAAGCTGGTTCTGCGGTGTTCCGGACATGCGGGTTTCTGTTCCTCGCTGTTCTCATTGGGAGCCGCGCATCTCTCGGGGCTCTAATTAGGGAAACAATGAACGCCATTAGGGAAACAATTAATGCTATTTATATGTTTAAATTTGCACTAAGTTTAACAATTCCATTCCACGCTATGATTACAATGAAAGTAACATTCACATACAACACAAGGCATCAATTTTTATGGCTACATTTAGCTTAACAGACATCTTTAATATTGCGTTAACAATTATATTTACAGAAACGCTACAGGTTACTATAATTACCACTAGAGCCCCCATTAAAATAGGGAAACGGATAAAAATTAACTTGAATGCCATAAGCCAGGAAATCCCAGAGAGACAAAGGCAAATTCAAGCAAGAAGCAGACAAAAAAACCCCAAAAAAGCAAAACAGAGCAAGCAGCCAACAGTAAGGCAAAAACAAGAGAAAAGGCAAGAGAAAGCCAAAGCAAAAGCAAGGGCAAAGAGACTGTGGTAGGTCATAGAAAAAACAAAGTCCAAAGGAAAGGCAGCGTAGGAGGCCAAGACAAGAACAAAGGGAACGCTAAAACAGAGGGCAAAGCCCTAATGAACGCTGCAGAAAACTGCAAAACAAAGGGCGAGGCCCAAAAGGGCGCTGCAGGGAACATAAAGATGGATGGCAAAGTCCAAAAGAACGCTGCAGGGAACATCAAGATGGAGGGCAAGGCCCAAGACAATGCTGCAATGAACGCTGACATGGAAGGTGAGGTCCAAGAGAACAGCGCAGGGAACATCAAGATGGATGGTAAGGCCCAAAAGGGTGCTGCAAGGAACATTAACGTGGGGGGCAAGGCCCAAAAGGGCACTGAAGGGAACATTGAAATGCAAGGCATGGCCCAAGAGAACATTGCAAAGATCATCAAGATGGAGGGCAAGGCAGCAGAGGAAATTACTTGGAACTCCAATATGGAATGAAAGGCTGGAGGAAATGCTGCGGTGAGCACCAAAATGAACAACAAAGCCCATAGAATGCTGAACAGAACAGCAAAAGTGAGAGCAAAGAAAACACTGCATCAAAACCCAAAACAACAGCAAAGAGCAAAGGCAAGAAAAAAGGCAAAAGGAGAAAAGCACGCAGCCCATAAGACACCCAAAACTGCAAAAATAAGCTCTGGAACTCTACCTTAAGTCACAATATGGAACAGATAAAACACAGTCAGTGTGTGCTGCTCTTACCTGCTGGACTGAGAGTTACCGCTCAGCAAAGCTGGTACTGCGGTGTCCCGGGCAATGCAGGTTTCTGTTCCTCGCTGTTCTCATCGGGAGCCGCGCATCTCTCGGGGCTCTGCTGGCACCTGTTGGACACGACACGGCAATGAAGGCGCTGCCCACATCTGCAGGTACCACACTGTGAACATTACACTAACTGTGATGGAAGGGAGCAGTAGAATTAATGCTATTAGGGATAGAAGTAATGCTATTTCTAAGGTTAAAAGTGCAGTTACTTTACAAGTGGTATTTTGCACTAGGATTAGAATTAAGGTTACTTAAACAAAAACAAAGGGTTCTACTTACACATACTCTGCAGACAAATGCAATTATCACTAGAGCTCCCACTAAGGTGCAGCTTCAGGTCAACATTAACATGAACGCCGCCTCCCAACAAATCCCAGAGAGCCAAAGGCAAATGGAAGCAGAACGCCCACAGAAAGCCCCCAAAAAAGAAAAGCAAAGCAAGCAGCCAACAGTAACACAAGGGCAAAAACAAGAGAACAGCAAAGGGAAAGCACAAGGGAAAGTCAGGGCAAAGAGAGAGTGGTATGAAACACTAAGAACAGAGGCCAAAGGGAAGGCAGCGCAGGAGGCCAAATGGAAACACCAAAAGAACACTGCAGGAACACTAAACAGGGGGGCACGGTGCAAGAGAACATTGCAGGGAACATCAAGATGGAATGCAAGGCCCAAAAGGGCACAGCAGGGAACATCTAGATAGGAGGCAAAGCCCAAAAGGGCACAGCAAGGAACAGTAAAACAGGTCAAGGCCCAAAAGGGCACTGCAAGAAGCATAAATGTGGGGACAAGGCCCAAAAGGGCACTGCAAAGAACACTAAAACAAAGCACAAGGCCCAAAAGGGCACTGCAAAGAACACTAAAACATAGCACAAGGCCCAAAAGGGCACTGCAAGAAGCATAAATGTGGGGACAAGGCCCAAAAGGGCACTGCAAGAAGCATAAATGTGGGGACAAGGCCCAAAAGGGCACTGCAAGAAGCATAAATGTGGGGACAAGGCCCAAAAGGGCACTGCAAGAACCACTGAGATGGAGAGCATGGCCTCCAAGGCTGCAGTGAACAAAAGAATGGGATATAAGGCACTAAAGAAAGCTGAAAGGGACTCTGATATGGGAGGAAAGACCCAAGAGAATACAGGAGAGAACACCAAAACAGAAAACAAACCTAACAGAATGCTGAAAAGAACAGCAAAACTGAAAACAAAGAGAACACTGCAGGAAATACATGAGCAGTGACAGAGTGCAAAGGCAAACAGAATGCAGAAGGACGAGAGCAGACAGCCCGTAGGGCACCCCAAAAGTGCAGAAAGGAGCTCTGGAACTCTACCTTAAGTCACAATATAGAACAGATAAAACACAGTCAGTGTGTGCTGCTCTTACCTGCTGGGCTGAGAGTTACCCCTCAGCAAAGCTGGTTCTGCGGGGTTCCAGGCAATGCGGATTTCTGTTCCTCGCTGTTCTCATCGGGAGCCGCGCATCTCTCGGGGCTCTGCTGGCACCTGTTGGACACAATACTGCAATGAAGGCACTGCCCAGATCTGCAGGTACCACACTTGTTCATAATGCTTCTTACCTGCAGCAATAGGGCTGGGAACACACAAGTAGAAGGCTGAGGTACTCAACCACATTTTTACCTCTGTGTTCTCTGATCGCTGCTCATTATACACAGCCCTCGCCTTTGCTTTGGGAGGGAGGGATGGAGGAAGCGACACCAGCCCTGATGGTTCCCTCCTTGTCCCGCGCTGTGAGTGACATCCACCTTTAGATGTCCTAAGGACCTGAAAACCAGGACTCTGTGGATCCTGATGAGACGCATCACAGAGTGAGGAGGTAATTCAGTGCTGCAGTCACCGAGCTGCTCTCAGTGCTGTGTGAGAAGTGGTGGCAGTCAGGTGCGGTC
Organism: Excalfactoria chinensis; assembly: GCF_039878825.1. Classification (NCBI taxonomy): domain Eukaryota; kingdom Metazoa; phylum Chordata; class Aves; order Galliformes; family Phasianidae; genus Excalfactoria; species Excalfactoria chinensis. The sequence goes on along the minus strand of NC_092832.1, from coordinate 28,116,610 downwards.
CTGGTGAGCAGAAACACGGCCAACATCGCACTCCTGTTTAGGAAGCGTAGAAGGGATGACGATGGGAACTGCTGACCCGCCAGTCTCGCTGCTGTGCTGGGAACAACCACCGAGCAGATCCTCCTAGAAGAGAGCCAGGGCACGTGGAAGCTGGATGTGATGTGGGAGAACCGGCGTGGCTTCACCGAGGGCAAATCCTGCTTGACCGACCTGGTGGCCTTCTGTGACGGTGTCGGTGCAGGGATGGAAGGGGAAGAAAGAGCTGCTGATATCATCCAGCTGGAACTCAGCAAGGCCTCTGACGTGCGAGCCCACAACATCCTCGGCTCCAAATGAGGAAGACACCAACTGGATGGGTGGACTTAGGATGCATGACCAACTCGCTGTACAACCAAGTCCAGACAATGGCGGCCAAAGGCTCCACGTCCAGATGGAGATGATGAAGATGGTGATGATGGAGATGATGACGATGATGACAACTGCAGCGACAAGCGGTGTGCCACAGCAATCACAGCTGTAGGAGATACTCTGCAATACATAATCATAGAATCATATGATGGCCTGCGCTGAGAAGGATCATTAACTATCATCTCCTTCCAACCCCCCTGCTATGGCTAAAATAACCAAGCACCACAGCAGGCTACACGCAGCCTAAACAGCTCCAAGGATGGGACAGACCAACTTGTGCCCCCTGTTCCACCCCGCTTCCTTCACCCCCAAAGCCCTGAAATAAAGAAAGGATGGGAAATGGCTCACCCAGCTCTCCAAAGGAAGCGGATTCCAGACACAAATGCTGCTCCTTCTTCCCATCCTTAAACGCAGCCAAGAACCACAAAAAGTGGAAATCTAAAACCCAGTAATAAAGAAGGAATTTCTTACCGCACTGCAAAGCCCAACACTCACTGTGCAGCCCAAAGGAAAGGCTCTCCAAGCAGAGACAAGGCCCATACGGCATCCAGCAAGAAAGAGCAAACACTCATTGGAATGCTCTCTTGGAGGCACCGCAAGGAGCTGATGCTGCCCCCTGCCCTGCACAGCCCTTAAATGTGGCTCAAGGAGAGGGGTGGAGCCAGGCTGGGCCCAATCAGCTTCCAGCCCTGAACTGCTCCCACCTGTGCTCACTGGCTGCCCACGCCCCCCAGCAGGTAAACAATCAGGCTGTTACGTAACAGCTGCAATCAATACTAAAGACATATACTATAGTATAGACAATACTATAGACAATACTAGACAATACTATAGACAATACTAAAGTCATAACCAGCCAACAATCACATCTACCTGTAAAGAAAGGGGGGTGCATCAGTAGATGAGAAATGACGGCACGTGGATTCCGTCAGGGGGGTGACATGCGGGTGATGCAGGGGGTGATGCGGGGGGCGATGCCGGGGGGGACGTTGGGGTGCTGCAATAGAAATGCTGAGTCATGCAGGAAGCCATGATTGGGGGCAGACATGGCAGCAGAGCACAGCTGCAGGCAATGCACCTGATTGGCTGCAGGGCGGACCCTGGCTCCGCCCCCTCTCAATCCTCATATAAGGGCTGCCAGTGGAAGGGAGAATGTTTTTGTTGCAGCTCCTTCTGCCGGAAGCTCTGCCCACATTGAGGAGCTCCTCTTCTCTGTTCTGCCTTCGTAGCTGCTGTGTGTGACCGTTACCTGCCGTGCTGTGCTCCTGGACTGCGCTTCTCTGCCAGTGCTGCTGCATTGCCTGTTCTATTACTGCACTACAGCAGGTAAGGCCTTGCTCTGAGACTGCACTGATGGTGTGGGGTGAGAATGTGGGGCAGAGACAATGTGAGAGTTGATGGGAGTGAGTGACACTGTGGGGCAATGAGGGAGAGTGAGACGGTGGAGTGATGTTGACTTAGTGTTGGAAGGCCAGCAAGGACTGAAGGGGGAACTTTGCTGGACTGACCCGTAGGACTGATGTTCCTGAAGTGACCCGTAAGGCTGATAGGGCCGCCATAGGGCCATAATGCTGTGCTGATGCTGTAGATAAATAGCAGGCATGGGAAGTTGGAGCTGTCACTGGGACGAGACACTGAGCTGATGTTTGGCACTGAAGCTGTGTGTAGATCTGGAGGCATCGTTGGTGTTACACAGCAAGGAGCCGTGCTGGATTGACGCTGTAAGGGACGCTGTGTGGCAATGCTGAGAGCTCATGGAGGGGGAATCGGGTACAGAGTTAGTAGAGAATTAGAACAAGGGAATGATTACGGTCAGAGGCAGAGAATGATGACAATGAGAGGCAGCAAAATAGAAGAGAAATGAGGCAGAGAATTGCTAGAATGAGTGAGGGAGAAGAACTGTACCTGGTGGCAAGGAATGGTTGGACAAGGAGAGGAAAGAACGGTAACACAACGAGAAGCAACCAGGGATGCCAGAATAAGAGGCAGACAGTCATTACAACAAGAGGCAGCTAATTAGTACACAATGAGAGGCAGAGAGCTACGACATTTGTGGGCAGAGCGCTGATAGAAAATGCTGGGCAGTGAGGGGTGCCCAGGGATGGACAGACAGAATGGTTGGACACTGAGTGGAATGAACGGGGAGAGAATGAGACAGAACGACTGGACAATGAGTGGCACTGAATGGGGAGAGAATGAGACACGGAAAATGGTTGGACAGTGAGGGGCAGGGAATGGGTACAGACTGAAACACAAAGAACGATTGGACAAGGAGCAGCAGGGAACTGTGACAGAGTGACACGCAGAAAATGATTGGACAGTGAATGGCAATGAATGCGGAAAGAACGTTCATAAACCCCATAGGATCCCCTAAGACCCCATAGGGCCCCATTAAACCCCATAGAGAGCCCAGAGAAGCCCCAAATGATATCATAAGACCCCATATGCCCACATTAGACCCCATAGATACCCCACATAGACCCATAAGACTCCATAAGCCTCATTGAACCTTATAGAGACCATATAGGACATTGACAGCAGCAATCTGAATCTCCCTTTGCTTTGCAGCCCTATTAACAGCAATGAGAGCAACAACCTGGTGGACACAACGCAGATCTGCAATGGAGGAGCAACAGCAGCAATAAAGAACTGAATGGAACCACGGGGGAACAGAAACGAACTTGGGGGGCAGAATATGATGGCTGGACATGGGGGCAGAATGTGATAGCGGCACTTATGGGGCACAACATATAGGCTGGACTTGGGGGGCGCGATGATTAGGCTGTACTTGGGGGCTCGATGCATAGGCTGTACTTGGGGGGCAGAAGAGAATGGCAGCACTTAGGGGTCTCAACGCATAGGCTGTACTTGGGGGGCAAAAGAGGATGGTGGCACTTGGGGGGTGCAACGCTTAGGCTGTACTTGGAGGGAAGAAGAAGATGGCAGCAATTAGGGGTCTCGACGCATAGGCTGTACTTGGGGGGAAGAAGAGGATGGCAGCAATTAGGGGTCTCAACGCATAGGCTGTACTTGGGGGGAAGAAGAGATGGTTGTACTTGGGGGGCGCGACGCATAGGCTGTACTTGGGGGTTCGATGCATAGGCTGTACTTGGGGGCTTTGATGCATAGGCTGTACTTGGGGGGTGTGATGCATAGGCTGTACTTGGGGGGTGCAATGCATAGGCTGTACTTGGGGGGCAGAAGAGAATGGCAGCACTTAGGGGTCTCAATGCATAGGCTGTACTTGGGGGGTGCGATACATAGGCTGTACTTGGGGGGCTCGATGCATAGGCTGTACTTGGGGGGCAGAAGAGGATGGCAGCAATTACAGGGCGCGATGCTTAGGCTGTACTTGGGGGGCGCAATGCATAGGCTGTACTTGGGGGGCAGAAGAGACTGGCAGCACTTAGGGGTCTAAACACATAGGCTGTACTTGGGGGGCAAAAGAAGATGGTGGCACTTGGGGGGCGCGACGCTTAGGCTGTATTTGGGGGGAAGAAGAGGATGGCAGCAATTAGGGGTCTCAACACATAGGCTGTACTTGGGAGACAGAAGAGGATGGCAGCACTTATGGGGTTTCAACGCATAGGCTGTACTTGGGGGACAGAAGAGGATGGCAGCAATTAGGGGTTTCAACACTTAGGCTGTACTTGGGGGGAAGAAGAGGATGGCAGCAATTAGGGGGCGCAACGTATAGGCTGTACTTGGGGGGCTCGATGCATAGGCTGTACTAGGGGGGCACAATGCATAGGCTGTACTTGGGGGGCGTGATGCATAGGCTGTACTTGGGGGGCAGAAGAGGATGGCAGCACTTAGGGGTCTCAACGCATAGGCTGTACTTGGGGTCCAGAAGAGGATGGCTGGACTTGGGCAGCAGAAGAGGAAGGCGGCAGTTAGGGGGTGCAATCCTTAGGCTGTACTTGGGGGGCACAATGCATAGGCTGTAGTTGGGGGGCAGAAGGCAATGGCTGCCATTGGGGGCAGCAAGAAGGGCACTGCATTCAGCATTCAGCACTGCAGTGCAGCAATGAGCTCTGGCTCATGAGCTCAAGTCCCACTAAGGAACAGATCCAACACAGTCAGTGTGTGCTGCTCTTACCTGCAGGGCAGGCAATCCCGGCCAGCAAAGTTGAGTTCCGAGGCGTTCCAGGCAATGCAGGTTTCTGTTCCTCGCTGTTCTCATCGGGAGCCGCGCATCTCTCGGGGCTCTGCTGGCACCTGTTGGACACGACACGGCAATGAAGGCGCTGCCCACATCTGCAGGTACCACACTGTGAACAATGCTGTTACCTGCAGCAATAGGGCTGGGAACACAAGCAGGCACTGAGTGAGTAACATGGATGGAGGCTGATTGATTAGCAATGGAGTCTTATTTATTGGCAATGGAGTCTTATTTATTAGCCATGGAGTCTTATTTATTGGCAATGGAGTCTTATTTAATGGCAATAGATTCTTATTTATTGGCAATGGAGTCTTATTTATTGGCAATGGAGTCTTATTTATTGGCAATGGAGTCTTATTTATTGGCAATGGTGTCTTATTTATTGGCAATGGTGTCTTAATTATTAGGAATGGAGTCTTTTTAGCAATGGATTGTTATTTATTGGCAATGGAGTCTTCGATATTAGCAATGGTATTTTTTTAATTAGCAATGGAGTCTTATTTATTGGTCATAGGGTCTTAATTATTGGGAATGGTGTCTTAATTATAAGCAATGGAGTCTTTTTCACTGGCAATATAGTATTATTATTGGCAATGGAGTCTTAATTGTTGGCAATGGAGTCTTATTAATTAGCAATGGATTCTTATTTATTGGCCTTGGAGTTCTATTTATTGGCAATGGAGTTCAATTTCTTGGCAATGGAGACTCATTAATTGGCAGCGGAGCCTTACTTATTCACAATGGAATCTCATTATTACCAATGGAGATTTATTGATTAGGAATTGAATCTTATTTATTGTCAATGGAGTCTTATTTATTAGCAATGGAGTCTTATTTATTAGCAATATAGTCTTCCTTTGCAATGGAGTCTTATTTATTGGCAGTGGAGTCTTATTTATTGGTAATGGAGTCATAGTAATTAGCTAAGGAGTCTAATTAGCAGTGGATTCTTATTTATTGGAAATAGACTCTTACTTATTAGCAATGGAGTTTAATTTATTGGCAATGGATACTAATTAGCAATGGAGTCTTATTTATTGGGAATGGACTCTTATTTATTGGCAATGGAGTCTTATTATTAACACTGGAGCTTTACTAGCTCTAAAGCGGAATTAGTATTTGACGGAGCATTATTAATTAGCAATTGGCCATTATTATTATGATGGAGGTGATGATGATGGAGATAGATGATCCTACCGCACACAATGGGGTCCTTCAGGCACGGGATGATCCTACCGCACACAATGGGGTCCTGCAGGCAATAAGATGATCCTGCAGCCAATCGGTGACTGGTGTTTCATTGTGCACACAGATGCTGAGCTGACACACATGGATGCGGAGCGGCAACAATCTGGACTCAGTGGAGGAATCCAACGTGCAGCATGTGAGGATGGAAAGCAGGGAGGATTAATAAAGGCATCAGCACTGCAATAGGAACAACAGGATGGATATGGGGTATAAGGGATATATATATACACACACACATATACACACATCAAACCCCATTAATACCCCATAACTCCCCATTACACCCCTTACGGACCCCATCAATTCCCATAGTCTCTATGTACCCCCCATACGGATCCCCAATAAACCCCATAGGACCCCCTTAGACCCCAGAGGTCCTCATTAAAGCCCATAGATGCCCCATATGACCCCGTTAGACCCCATAGGTCCTCATTAAGCACCATAGAGACCTAATATACGCCCCATAGGATCCCCTAAGACCCTATAGGGCCCCATTAAACCCCATAGAGAGCCCATAGAAGCCCCAAATGATATCATAAGACCCCATACGCCCACATTAGGCCCCATAGACACCCCACATAGGCCCCATAGGATTCCATAAGACTCCGTAAGCCCCATTAAACCTTATAGGTATCATATAGGACATTCACAGCAGCAATCTGAATCTCCCTTTGCTTTGCAGCCCTATTAACAGCAATGGGAGCAACAACCTGGGGGACACAACGCAGAACTGCAATGGAGGAGCAACAGCAGCAATAAAGAACTGAATGGAACCACGGGGGAACAGAAACGAACTTGGGGGGCAGAATATGATGGATGGACCTGGGGGCAGAATGTGATGGCGGCACTTATGGGGCGCAACATATAGGCTGGACTTGGGTGGCGCGATGCTTAGGCTGTACTTGGGGGGCGCAATGCATAGGCTGTACTTGGGGGGCAGAAGAGAATGGCAGCACTTAGGGGTCTCAATGCATAGGCTGTACTTGGGGGGCAGAAGAGGATGGCAGCACTTAGGGGTCTCAACGCTTAGGCTGTACTTGGAGGGAAGAAGAGGATGGCAGCAATTAGGGGTCTCAACGCATAGGCTGTACTTGGGGGGAAGAAGAGGGTGGCAGCAATTAGGGGGCGCGATGCTTAGGCTGTACTTGGGGGGTGTGATGCATAGGCTGTAATTGCGGGGCACGATGCTTAGGCTGTACTTGGGGGGCGTAATGCATAGGCTGTACTTGGGGGGCACGATGCATAGGCTGTACTTGGGGGGCAGAAGAGAATGGCAGTACTTAGGGGTCTCAACGCATAGGCTGTAATTGGGGGGCAAAAGAGGATGGTGGCACTTCGGGGGCGCGATGCTTAGGCTGTACTTGGGGGGAAGAACAGGATGGCAGCAATTAGGGGTCTCAACGCTTAGGCTGTACTTGGGGGGAAGAAGAGGGTAGCAGCAATTAGGGGGCGCAACATATAGGCTGTACTTGGGGGGCTCGATGCATAGGCTGTAATTGCGGGGCGCGATGCATAGGCTGTAATTGGGGGGCGCGATGCATAGGCTGTACTTGGGGGGCGCTATGCATAGGCTGTACTTGGGGGGCAGAAGAGGATGGCGGCTTTTAGAGGTGCGAAGCTTAGGCTGTACTTGGGGGGCAGAAGAGGATGGCGGCTTTTAGAGGTGCGACGCTTAGGCTGTACTTGGGGGGCAGAAGAGGATGGCGGCTTTTAGAGGTGCGACGCTTAGGCTGTACTTGGGGGGGCAGAAGAGGATGGTGGCACTTGGGGGGGCGCAATGCTTAGGCTGTACTTGGGGGGCAGAAAAAGATGGCAGCATTTGGAGGTGCGACGCATAGGCTGTACTTGGGGAGCAGAAGAGGATGGCAGCACTTAGGGGTCTCAACGCTTAGGCTGTACTTGGGGGGAAGAAGAGGATGGCAGCAATTAGGGGGCGCGATGCATAGGCTGTACTTGGGGGGCTCGATGCATAGGCTGTACTTGGGGGGCGCAATGCATAGGCTGTAATTGGGGGGAAGAAGAGGATGGCAGCAATTAGGGGGCGCGATGCATAGGCTGTACTTGGGGGGGCTCGATGCATAGGCTGTACTTGGGGGGCAGAAGAGGATGGCTGCAATTACGGGGCGCGATGCTTAGGCTGTACTTGGGGGGCAGAAGAGAATGGCAGCACTTAGGGGTCTCAACGCATAGGCTGTACTTGGGGGGCAGAAGAGGATGGTGGCACTTGGGGGGCGCAACGCTTAGGCTGTACTTGGGGGGAAGAACAGGATGGCAGCAATTAGGGGTCTCAGCGCTTAGGCTGTACTCTGGGGGAAGAAGAGGATGGCAGCAATTAGGGGGCGCGACATATAGGCTGTACTTGGGGGTCTCGATGCATAGGCTGTAATTGCGGGGTGCGATGCATAGGCTGTAACTGGGGGGCTCGATGCATAGGCTGTAATTGGGGGGCGCGATGCATAGGCTGTACTTGGGGGTAGAAGAGGATGGCTGGACTTGGGCAGCAGAAGAGGAAGGTGGCACTTAGGGGGTGCAATCCTTAGGCTGTACTTGGGGGGCACAATGCATAGGCTGTAGTTGGGGGGCAGAAGGCAATGGCTGCCATTGGGGGCAGCAAGAAGGGCACTGCACTCAGCATTCAGCACTGCAGTGCAGCAATGAGCTCTGGCTCATGAGCTCAAGTCCCACTAAGGAACAGATCCAACACAGTCAGTGTGTGCTGCTCTTACCTGCAGGGCAGGCAATTCCCGCTCAGCAAAGTTGAGTTCCGAGGCGTTCCAGGCAATGCAGGTTTCTGTTCCTCGCTGTTCTCATCGGGATCCACGCATCTCTCGGGGCTCTGCTGGCACCTGTTGGACACGACACGGCAATGAAGGCGCTGCCCACATCTGCAGGTACCACACTGTGAACAATGCTGTTACCTGCAGGAATAGGGCTGGGAACACAAGCAGGCACTGAGTGAGTAACATGGATGGAGGCTGATTGATTGGCAATGGAGTCTGCATTATTAGCAATGGAATCTAATTAGCAATGGAGTCTTATTTATTGGCAATGGAGTCTTATTTATTAGCCATGGAGTCTTATTTATTGGCAAAGGAGTCTTATTTAATGGCAATAGATTCTTATTTATTGGCAATGGAGTCTTATTTATTACCAATGCAGGCAAATTAGCAATTGAGTCTTATTAATTGGCAGTGGAGTCTAATTAGCAATGGAGTCTTATTTATTGTCAATGGAGTCTTACTTATTGTCAATGGAGTCTTAGTTATTAGCAATGGTGTCTTATTAATTAGCAACAGACTTTTATTTATTGTCAATGGAGTCTTAGTTACTGGCAGTAGAGTCTTATTTATTGGCAGTGGAGTCTTATTTATTAGAAATGGAGTCTTATGTATTATCAATGGGGTCCGATTAATTGGCAATGGAGTCTTAATTATTGGCAATGGTGTCTTAGTTATTAGGAATGGAATGTTATTTATTATCAATGGAGTCTTATTAATTGGCAATATAGTATTATTATTAGCAATGGAGTCTTATTTATTGACAGTAGAGTCTAATTAGCAATGGAGTCTTTATTATTGGCAGTGGAGTCTTATTTATTGGCTATGGAGTCTTAACTATTGGCAATGGAGTCTTATTTATAGGCAATGGAGTCTTAATTATTGGCAATGGAGTCTTAATTATTGGCTATGGAGTCTTAATTATTGGCAATGGAGTCTTATTTATAGGCAATGGAGTCTTAATTATTGGCAATGGAGTCTTAATTATTGGCTATGGAGTCTTAATTATTGGCAATGGAGTCTTAATTATTGGCAATGGAGTCTTAATTATTGGCAATGGAGTCTTATTTATTGGCTATGGAGTCTTACGTATTAGCAATGGAGTCTCGGACATTGGCAGTGGAGTCTTATTTATTAGCAGTGAAGTGTTATTTATTGGCAATGGATTCTAATTAGCAAAGGAGTCTTATTTATGAGCTATGGAGTCTTATTTATTAGAAATGTTGTCTTATTTACTGGATATGGAGTCTTATTTATTGAATATGGAGTTATATTTATGGGCAGTGGAGTCTTATTATTAGCTACGCAGCATTATTAATTAGCAATGGAATCTTAGTAACAAAGGAGTATAATTAGCAATGGAGTATTATTTATTAGCAATATAGTCTTATTTATTGGCAATGGAATCTTATTTATTAACAATGGACTCTTATTTACTGGTAATTGAGTCTCATTTATAGGCAATGGATACTTCTTTATTAGCAATGGAATCTTATTTATTAGCAAACGAGTCTTATTTATTAGGAATGGAATCTTATTTATTTGCAATGCAGACTTACATATTAGCAATGAACTCTTATTTATCAGCAACGGAGTCTTAATTATAAGCAATGCAGTCTTATTTATTGGCAGTGGAGTCTAATAAGGAATGGAGTCTTAATTGTTGTCAAAGGAGTCTAAATTGTTGGCAATGGAGTCTTATTAATTAGCAATGGAGTCTTATTTATTGGCCTTGGAGTTCTATTTATTGGCAATGGAGTTCACTTTCTTGGCAATAGAGATTCATTAATTGACAGTGGATCCTTACTTATTCACCATGGAATCTCATTATTACCAATGGAGACTTATTTATTAGGAAGTGAATCTTAATTATTGTCAATGCAGTCTTAGTTATTAGCAATGGAGTCTTATTTATTAGAATTAGAGTCTTATTTATTAGCAATATAGTCTTCCTTTGCAATGGAGTCTTATTTATTGGCAGTGGAGTCTTATTTATTGGCAATGGAGTCATAGTAATTAGCTAAGGAGTCTAATTAGCAGTGGATTCTTATTTATTGGAAATAGACTCTTACTTATTAGCAATGGAGTTTAAGTTATTGGCAATGGATACTAATTAGCAATGGAGTCTTATTTATTGGCAATGGAGTCTTATTTATTGTCAATGCAGTCTTAGTTACTGGCAGTAGAGTCTTATTTATTGGCAGTGGAGTCTTATTTATTAGAAATGGAGTCTTATGTATTATCAATGGGGTCCGATTAATTGGCAATGGAGTCTAAATTATTGGCAATGGTGTCTTAATTATTAGGAATGGAGTGTTATTTATTAGCAATGGAGTTTTATTAATTGGCAATGTAGTATTATTATTGGCAATGGAGTCTTATTTATTGACAGTAGAGTCTAATTAGCAATGGAGTCTTTATTATGGCAGTGGAGTTTCATTTATTGGCAATGGAGTCTTATTTATTGGCAATGGGGTCTTAATTATTAGCAATGAGGTCTTATTTATTCGCAACGGAGTCTAATTAGCAATGGAGCCTTATTATTAGCAATGCAGACTTTTATATTGGCTATGGAGTCTTATTTATTGGCTATGGAGTCTTATTTATTGGCAATGGAGTCTTATTTATTGGCTATGGAGTCTTAATTATTGGCAATAGGGTCTTAATTATTGGCAATAGGGTCTTAATTTATTAGCAAACGAGTCTTATTTATTAGGAATGGAATCTTATTAATTTGCAATGCAGACTTACATATTAGCAATGAACTCTTATTTATCAGCAACGGAGTCTTAATTATAAGCAATGCAGTCTTATTTATTGGCAGCGGAGTCTAATAAGGAATGGAGTCTTAATTGTTGTCAAAGGAGTCTAAATTGTTGGCAATGGAGTCTTATTAATTAGCAATGGAGTCTTATTTATTGGCCTTGGAGTTCTATTTATTGGCAATGGAGTTCAATTTCTTGGCAATGGAGACTCATTAATTGGCAGTGGAGCCTTACTTATTCACAATGGAATCTCATTATTACCAATGGAGATTTATTGATTAGGAATTGAATCTTATTTATTGTCAATGGAGTCTTATTTATTAGCAATGGAGTCTTATTTATTAGCAATATAGTCTTCCTTTGCAATGGAGTCTTATTTATTGGCAGTGGAGTCTTATTTATTGGCAATGGAGTCATAGTAATTAGCTAAGGAGTCTAATTAGCAGTGGATTCTTATTTATTGGAAATAGACTCTTACTTATTAGCAATGGAGTTTAATTTATTGGCAATGGATACTAATTAGCAATGGAGTCTTATTTATTGGGAATGGACTCTTATTTATTGGCAATGGAGTCTTATTATTAACACTGGAGCTTTACTAGCTCTAAAGCGGAATTAGTATTTGACGGAGAATTATTAATTAGCAATTGGCCATTATTATTATGATGGAGGTGATGATGATGGAGATAGATGATCCTACCGCACACAATGGGGTCCTGCAGGCACGGGATGATCCTACCGCACACAATGGGGTCCTGCAGGCAATAAGATGATCCTGCAGCCAATCGGTGACTGGTGTTTCATTGTGCACACAGATGCTGAGCTGACACACATGGATGCGGAGCGGCAACAATCTGGACTCAGTGGAGGAATCCAACGTGCAGCATGTGAGGATGGAAAGCAGGGAGGATTAATAAAGGCACCAGCACTGCAATAGGAACAACAGGATGGATATGGGGTATAAGGGATATATATATATACACACACACATATACACACATCAAACCCCATTAATACCCCATAACTCCCCATTACACCCCTTACGGACCCCATCAATTCCCATAGTCTCTATGTACCCCCCATACGGATCCCCAATAAACCCCATAGGACCCCCTTAGACCCCAGAGGTCCTCATTAAAGCCCATAGATGCCCCATATGACCCCGTTAGACCCCATAGGTCCTCATTAAGCACCATAGAGACCTAATATACGCCCCATAGGATCCCCTAAGACCCTATAGGGCCCCATTAAACCCCATAGAGAGCCCATAGAAGCCCCAAATGATATCATAAGACCCCATACGCCCACATTAGACCTCATAGATACCCCACATAGGCCCCATAGGATTCCATAAGACTCCGTAAGCCCCATTAAACCTTATAGGTATCATATAGGACATTCACAGCAGCAATCTGAATCTCCCTTTGCTTTGCAGCCCTATTAACAGCAATGGGAGCAACAACCTGGGGGACACAACGCAGAACTGCAATGGAGGAGCAACAGCAGCAATAAAGAACTGAATGGAACCACGGGGGAACAGAAACGAACTTGGGGGGCAGAATATGATGGATGGACCTGGGGGCAGAATGTGATGGCGGCACTTATGGGGCGCAACATATAGGCTGGACTTGGGGGGCGCGATGATTAGGCTGTACTTGGGGGGCGCAATGCATAGGCTGTACTTGGGGGGCAGAAGAGAATGGCAGCACTTAGGGGTCTCAATGCATAGGCTGTACTTGGGGGGCAGAAGAGGATGGCAGCACTTAGGGGTCTCAACGCTTAGGCTATACTTGGAGGGAAGAAGAGGATGGCAGCAATTAGGGGTCTCAACGCATAGGCTGTACTTGGGGGGAAGAATAGGATGGCAGCAATTAGGGGGCGCGATGCTTAGGCTATACTTGGGGGGTGTGATGCATAGGCTGTAATTGCGGGGCACGATGCTTAGGCTGTACTTGGGGGGCGTAATGCATAGGCTGTACTTGGGGGGCACGATGCATAGGCTGTACTTGGGGGGCAGAAGAGAATGGCAGCACTTAGGGGTCTCAACGCATAGGCTGTAATTGGGGGGCAAAAGAGGATGGTGGCACTTGGGGGGCGCGACGCTTAGGCTGTACTTGGGGGGAAGAACAGGATGGCAGCAATTAGGGGTCTCAACGCTTAGGCTGTACTTGGGGGGAAGAAGAGGGTGGCAGCAATTAGGGGGCGCGACGTATAGGCTGTACTTGGGGGGCTCGATGCATAGGCTGTAATTGCGGGGCGCGATGCATAGGCTGTAATTGGGGGGCAGAAGAGAATGGCAGCACTTAGGGGTCTCAACGCATAGGCTGTACTTGGGGGGCAGAAGAGGATGGTGGCTTTTAGAGGTGCGACGCTTAGGCTGTACTTGTTGGGCAGAAGAGGATGGCTGCACTTAGGGGTCTCAACGCTTAGGCTGTACTTGGGGGGCAGAAGAGGATGGTGGCACTTGGGGGGCGCAATGCTTAGGCTGTACATGGGGGGCAGAAAAAGATGGCAGCATTTGGAGGTGCGACGCATAGGCTGTACTTGGGGTGCAGAAGAGGATGGCAGCACTTAGGGGTCTCAACGCTTAGGCTGTACTTGGGGGGAAGAAGAGGATGGCAGCAATTAGGGGGCGCGATGCATAGGCTGTACTTGGGGGGCTCGATGCATAGGCTGTACTTGGGGGGCGCAATGCATAGGCTGTAAGTGGGGGGCAGAAGAGAATGGCAGCACTTAGGGGTCTCAAAGCATAGGTTGTACTTGGGGGGCGCAATGCATAGGCTGTACTTGGGGGGCACGATGCATAGGCTGTACTTGGGGGGCAGAAGAGAATGGCAGCACTTAGGGGTCTCAACGCATAGGCTGTAATTGGGGGGCAAAAGAGGATGGTGGCACTTGGGGGGCGCGACGCTTAGGCTGTACTTGGGGGGAAGAACAGGATGGCAGCAATTAGGGGTCTCAATGCTTAGGCTGTACTTGGGGGGAAGAAGAGGGTGGCAGCAATTAGGGGGCGTGACGTATAGGCTGTACTTGGGGGGCTCGATGCATAGGCTGTAATTGCGGGGCGCGATGCATAGGCTGTAATTGGGGGGCGCGATGCATAGGCTGTACTTGGGGGGCGCTATGCATAGGCTGTACATGGTGGGGAAGAAGAGAATGGCAGCACTTAGGGGTCTCAACGCATAGGCTGTACTTGGGGGGCAGAAGAGGATGGCGGCTTTTAGAGGTGCAACGCTTAGGCTGTACTTGCGGGGCAGAAGAGGATGGCTGCACTTAGGGGTCTCAACGCTTAGGCTGTACTTGGGGGGCAGAAGAGGATGGCTGGACTTGGGCAGCAGAAGAGGATGGTGGCACTTAGGGGGCGCATTGCATAGGCTGTACTTGGGGGGCAGAAGAGGATGGCTGGACTTGGGCAGCAGAGGAGGAAGGCGGCACTTAGGGGGTGCAATGCTTAGGCTGTACTTGGGGGGCACAATGCATAGGCTGTAGTTGGGGGGCAGAAGGCAATGGCTGCCATTGGGGGCAGCAAGAAGGGCACTGCACTCAGCATTCAGCACTGCAGTGCAGCAATGAGCTCTGGCTCATGAGCTCAAGTCCCACTAAGGAACAGATCCAACACAGTCAGTGTGTGCTGCTCTTACCTGCAGGGCAGGCAATTCCCGCTCAGCAAAGTTGAGTTCCGAGGCGTTCCAGGCAATGCAGGTTTCTGTTCCTCGCTGTTCTCATCGGGATCCACGCATCTCTCGGGGCTCTGCTGGCACCTGTTGGACACGACACGGCAATGAAGGCGCTGCCCACATCTGCAGGTACCACACTGTGAACAATGCTGTTACCTGCAGGAATAGGGCTGGGAACACAAGCAGGCACTGAGTGAGTAACATGGATGGAGGCTGATTGATTGGCAATGGAGTCTGCATTATTAGCAATGGAGTCTAATTAGCAATGGAGTCTTATTTATTGGCAATGGAGTCTTATTTATTAGCCATGGAGTCTTATTTATTGGCAAAGGAGTCTTATTTAATGGCAATAGATTCTTTTTTATTGGCAAAGGAGTCTTATTTATTACCAATGCAGGCAAATTAGCAATTGAGTCTTATTAATTGGCAGTGGAGTCTAATTAGCAATGGAGTCTTATTTATTGTCAATGGAGTCTTACTTATTGGCAATGGAGTCTTAGTTATTAGCAATGGTGTTTCATTTATTAGAAATGGAGTCTTATTAATTAGCAACAGACTTTTATTTATTGTCAATGGAGTCTTAGTTACTGGCAGTAGAGTCTTATTTATTAGAAATGGAGTCTTATGTATTATCAATGGGGTCCGATTAATTGGCAATGGAGTCTTAATTATTGGCAATGGTGTCTTAATTATTAGGAATGGAATGTTATTTATTATCAATGGAGTCTTATTAATTGGCAATATAGTATTATTATTAGCAATGGAGTCTTATTTATTGACAGTAGAGTCTAATTAGCAATGGAGTCTTTATTATTGGCAGTGGAGTCTTATTTATTGGCTATGGAGTCTTAACTATTGGCTATGGAGTCTTATTTATAGGCAATGGAGTCTTAATTATTGGCAATGGTGTCTTAATTATTAGGAATGGAGTGTTATTTATTAGCAATGGATTCTTATTAATTGGCAATATAGTATCATTATTGGCAATGGAGTCTTATTTATTGACAGTAGAGTCTAATTAGCAATGGAGTCTTTAATATTGGCAGTGGAGTTTCATTTATTGGCAATGGGGTCTTAATTATTAGCAGTGAGGTCTTATTTATTGGCCACGGAGTCTAATTAGCAATGGAGCCTTATTATTAGCAATGCAGACTTTTTTATTGGCTATGGAGTCTTTTTTATTGGCAATGGAGTCTTATTTATTGGCAATGGAGTCTTAATTATTGGCTATGGAGTCTTAATTATTGGCTATGGAGTCTTATTTATTGGCAATGGAGTCTTATTTATTGGCTATGGAGTCTTAATTATTGGCTATGGAGTCTTAATTATTGGCTATGGAGTCTTATTTATTGGCTATGGAGTCTTACGTATTAGCAATGGAGTCTCAGACATTGGCAGTGGAGTCTTATTTATTAGCAGTGAAGTGTTATTTATTGGCAATGGATTCTAATTAGCAAAGGAGTCTTATTTATTAGAAATGTTGTCTTATTTATTAGAAATGTTGTCTTATTTACTGGATATGGAGTCTTATTTATTGAATATGGAGTTATATTTATGGGCAGTGGAGTCTTATTATTAGCTACGCAGCATTATTAATTAGCAATGGAATCTTAGTAACAAAGGAGTATAATTAGCAATGGAGTATTATTTATTAGCAATATAGTCTTAATAATTGGCAATGGAATCTTATTTATTAACAATGGACTCTTATTTACTGGTAATTGAGTCTCATTTATAGGCAATGAATACTTCTTTATTAGCAATGGAGTCTTATTCATTGGCAATGGAGACTTATTTATATGCAATGGATTCTTATTTATTAGCAATGGAGTCTAATTAGCAATGGAGTCTTATATATTACCAAAGGAGTCTTATTTATTGCCAATGGAGTCTTATTAATTGGTAATAGGGTCTTAATTATTGGGAATGGTGTCTTAATTATTCACAATGTAGTCTTTTTCATTGGCAATATAGTATTATTATTGGCAATGGAGTCTTATTTCTTGGCAATGGAGTTTTCTTTATTAGCTATGGAGTCTTTCTACTTAGCAATGGAGTCTTATTTATTAGCAGTGGAGTCTTATTTATTAGCAGTGGAGTCTTATTTATTAGCAGTGGAGTCCTATTTATTAGCAGTGGAGTCTTATTTATTGGCAATAGCCTCTTAATTTATTAGCAAATGAGTCTTAATTATTAACAATGGAGTCTTATGTATTAGCAAACGAGTCTTATTTATTAGGAATGGAATCTTATTTATTTGCAATGCAGACTTACATATTAGCAATGAACTCTTATTTATCAGCAATGGAGTCTTAATTATAAGCAATGCAGTCTTATTTATTGGCAGCGGAGTCTAATGAGGAATGGAGTCTTAATTGTTGTCAAAGGAGTCTAAATTGTTGGCAATGGAGTCTTATTAATTAGCAATGGAGTCTTATTTATTGGCCTTGGAGTTCTATTTATTGGCAATGGAGTTCAATTTCTTGGCAATGGATATTCATTAATTGGCAGTGGAGCCTTACTTATTCACAATGGAATCTCATTATTACCAATGGAGACTTATTTATTAGGAAGTGAATCTTAATTATTGTCAATGCAGTCTTAGTTATTAGCAATGGAGTCTTATTTATTAGCAATATAGTCTTCCTTTGCAATGGAGTCTTATTTATTGGCAGTGGAGTCTTATTTATTGGTAATGGTGTCATAGTAATTAGCTAAGGAGTCTAATTAGCAGTGGATTCTTATTTATTGGAAATAGACTCTTACTTATTAGCAATGGAGTTTCATTTATTGGCAATGGATACTAATTAGCAATGGAGTCTTATTTATTGGCAATGGAGTCTTATTATTAGCACTGGAACTTTACTAGCTCTAAAGCGGAATTAGTATTTGACGGAGCATTATTAATTAGCAATTGGCCATTATTATTATGATGGAGGTGATGATGATGGAGATAGATGATCCTACCGCACACAATGGGGTCCTGCAGGCACGGGATGATCCTACCGCACACAATGGGGTCCTGCAGGCAATAAGATGATGCTGCAGCCAATCGGTGACTGGTGTTTCATTGTGCACACAGATGCTGAGCTGACACACATGGATGCGGAGCGGCGACAATCTGGAATCAGTGGAGGAATCCAACGTGCAGGGCGGATTAATAAAGGCATCAGCACTGCAATAGGAACAACAGGATGAGTATGCGGTGTGAGGGGTGTATTACTATACACACACACAGATACACACACAGATATATACACACAACTATACACGCACAGATATACACACAGACAGATATATACACGCACAGATATACACAAAGATACACACAGATATAAACGCACAGAGATATACACGCACAGAGATATACACGCGCACAGATATACACGCGCACAGATATACACGCGCACAGATATACACACGCACAGACATACACACAGACATACACACAGACATACACACACAGATATATACACACACAGATATATACACACACAGATATATACACACACAGATATACACACACAGATATACACACACAGATATATACACACATTTATATACACACACAGATATACACACACAGATATACACACACAGATAGATACAAACAGATATACACACACAGATATACACACACAGATATACACACACAGGCATACACAGGCATACACACACAGATATATACACACACAGATATATACACACACAGATATACACACACAGACATACACACACAGATATACAGACTCAGATATACACACACAGATATATACACACACAGATATACAGACACAGATATATACACACAGATGTACACACACATAGATATACAAAAACAGATATATACACACACAGATATACACACACAGATATACTCACACAGATATACACACACAGATATATACACACACAGATATTTACAAACAGATATACACAATCAGATATACACAATCAGATATACACAATCAGATATACACAATCAGATATACACACACAGATATACACACACAGATATATAAAAACAGATATATAAACACACACATATACACACACGGATATACACGCACAGATATACACACAGAGATATACACACACAGATACACACACACAGATATACACACACAGATATACACACACAGAGATAAACACACACAGATATACGCACACAGTTATATACGCACACTGATATATACGCACACAGATATATACACACACAGATATACGCACACAGATATATACACACACAGATATACACACACAGATATATACACACACAGATATACACACACAGATATTTACAAACAGATATACACAATCAGATATACACAATCAGATATACACACACAGATATACACACACAGATATACACACACAGATATATACACACACAGATATATACACACACAGATATACACACACACATATATATACACACACAGATATACACGCACAGATAGAAACACAGATATTCACGCACACAGATATATACCCAAAGACATACATACACAGGTAAACACACAGACAGACTTACACACAGATACACACACACACAGATATACACACACACAGAAATACATACACGGATATATACACACACTGTTATATACACACACAGATATAAACACAAATATACTCACACAGATACAAACACACCGATACAAACACACCGATACAAACACAGATATACACACACAGATATATACAGACACAGATATATACACACAAAGACATACACACACACTGATACACACAAAGATATATTCAAACACAGAAATACACGCAGAGGTATATAGACACAGATACAAACACAGATATACACACAGAGATATACACACACAGATATACACACACAGATATACACACATAGACATAGACACACAGATATATACACATGCAGATATACACACACACATAAATACACACACACAGATATAGACACAGAAATATACACACAGAGATAAATACAAGCATTGATATACAAACACAGATATACACACACACAGATATTTACAGACAGATATATACACACACAGATCTATACATACACAGACATACACACACTAATACACAGAGATATATACACACACAGATATACACACAAAGATATATACACACAGATATATACAGACACAGATATATACACACAGATACAAACACAGATATACACACACAGATATGTACACATACAGATATATACACACACAGACATACACACACAGGTATACACACAGATATACACACACAGAGAGATATACACACAGAGATACAGACACACACAGATATACACACACACAGATTTATACACACAATTATATACACACACACATATATATACTGACACAGATATTGTTGCGGACAGGGACACCAGGGAGAGACTCAAACTCGTGGGTACTCTAGTGTTGATTTTATTAACAAGCTCAGTACAACAGACATACAGAGCTCGGGTCACTCCTAGTGAATGACATTCAAGCTATACGAAGGTCCTATATTTATATGATCAGAAAAACATTACATCACTTATTTATCCATTCTTAAGACTAATTATTAATAGATCATCAGTTCTTCTTCTCGATGCTGTTTCCCATCTTAGGATCTGGTTCGCGCCGGTTTTCATGCTTCGCGTGTTATTCTTCTTTCATCTAAGCTATCCGGTCTTGACCAGTCCATTCCACCTGTCTCATGGTCTTCTTTCATCCGAGCTATCCAAGCTAGACCAGTCCATTCCATCTGTCTCATGATCACCAACTTATTAACTACTAAATAACAATGTCAGCACTATTTTTGTCTTACTCTACTGTTTATGATTTCACAAAGTCTAACACCCCTACATGGGTCATGGTTCGGGGCTGTACAGGGGATAAATGAGTAGCATATTGGCTGAGGATTTTACCATTTTCCTTATCAGATATACACACACAGATATATGCACTCACAGATATAGACACACACAGATACACACACACATACACACACACAGATACAACCTCAAATATACTCACACAGATATACTCACACAGATATAGACACACAAAGATATACACACACAGATACACACAGAGATATATACAATCATGGATATACACACACAGAAATACAGACAGATATATACAGGCACAAATATACAGACACAGATATATACACACAGAGATATATATACACACACAGACATACACACTAATACACACAGAGATATATACAAACACATATATAAAAAGATATACAGACACAGATATACACACAAAGATATATACAGACACAGATATACACACACAGATATATACACACAGATATGTACAAACTCGGATATATACACACACAGATACAACCTCAAATATACTCACACAGATATACTCACACAGATATATACACACAGATATACACACACAGATACAAACACATATATACACACAGAAATATATACACACAGATACAAACACAGATATACACACACACAGACATACACACACAGACATACACAAACAGATGTACACACACACAGATACACACAAAGATATACACGCAAAGATATACACTCACACAGATATATAAAAACACATATATACACACAGAAATATATACACACAGATACAAACACAGATATACACACACACAGATATAATCACAGATATAATCACACACAGACATACACAAAGAGATATACACACAAACAGATATATACACACACAGATATATATGCACACACAGATATACACAAACAGATATACACACACAGACATACACACGCAGATATACACACACACAGATATATACACACAGATATACACACAAACAGATATATACAGGTACAGATATATACAGGCACAAAAATATACAGGCACAGATAAACACACACAGATATATAGACACACATATATAAACACACAGACATACACACACTGATACACACAGAGATATATACAAACACAGATATACACACACAGATATACAGGCACAGACAGAAACACAGATATTCACACACACAGATATATACCCAAAGACATACATACACAGATATACATACACACAGACATACACACAGATACACACACACAGAAATACATACACAGATATATACACACACTGTTATATACACACACAGATATAAACACAAATATACTCACACAGATATACACACACAGATACAAACACACTGATACAAACACAGATATACAAACACAGATACACACACAGATATATGCACACACAGATATATACACACACACATATATACACACACACAGATATAGACACACAGATATACACACACACAAATACAGACACACAGATAAACACACACAGATACACACAGAGATAAATACATAGATATACAAACACAGATATACACACACACAGATATATACAGATATATACACACACAGACATGCACACACTGATATATATTAACACAGATATACACACACAGATATACACACAAAGATATATACAGACACAGATATACACACACAGATTTATACACATACAGACATACACACACTGATACACACAGAGATATATACAAACACAGATATAAACACACAGTTATATACACACAGATACAGACACAGATATATACCCACAGATATACACACACAGAGATATACACTCACAGATATATGTAGACACAGATATACACACACAGACATACACACACAGATATATTCAAACACAGAAATACACACAGAGATATATAGACACAGATACAAACACAGATATACACACACAGATACACACACAGAGACATGCACACACAGATACATACACAGATATATAGAAACACAGATATACACACACACAGATATACATGCAGATATAAGCACACGCAGATATAAGCACACGCAGATATAAGCACACGCAGATATAAACTCACGCAGATATAAACTCACGCAGATATAAACTCACGCAGATACATACTCACGCAGATACATACTCACGCAGATACACACTCACGCAGATACACACTCACGCAGATACACACTCACGCAGATACACACTCACGCAGATACACACTCACGCAGATACACACTCACGCAGATACACGCACAGATACATGCACACAGATACACACACACAGACATTCACACACAGATATACACACACAATAACATACACACACAGAGATATACACACACAGAGATATACACACACACGCAGATATACACACACACAGATATACACACACACAGATATACACACACACAGATATACACGCAGGTGTACACACACGCAGGTGTACACACACGCAGGTGTACACACACGCAGGTGTACACACACGCAGGTGTACACACACGCAGGTGTACACACACACGCAGTGTGTTACAGAACTTCTTTCTTCTTCCTTATGGTTTCATGATTTCCTTGACTTTTCCAGAATGAAAGATATTTTACTGAGAATCCTCACGTTTTTGTAGATCTTTATTGAAACTTTTTAGTTGTTTAATTGCCAAACCCATCCTGTCGCTTTTATTCCCATACCACTGGCTCAAGTATCTCCGTACAGAGCAAAAAGAAATACAAGCAGTCTTAGAAAACACCATAACAGAAAAGCCCAGAACAACAGATGATTGAGGAACTTTTTATTACTTTTGGTTCAATTCAAGGCTAGCTTAACCTAGGAAGTGTTAAGTCTCCCAAGGCAGAAGCTGGATGGTCTCCAATCCATTCCATTTTCTAAGGTATTTATCCCCAAGCTGCCCACACTTAGTTGAGATCTTAGTTTTGCAGAGCCTTGGATTCGCCTGTGCCCCTGGGAGACCTCTTAGACTTCTATTCTAATGATCACAGCCTGACCCTTGGGACCTCCTGGCCTTCTTCCTCAGGCCCCCAGTCATAACTTGAAGTTATTTCCCACGGTGTCATGAGACAGTGAGAACAACTTCACATCGCCGGGTCACCTGGTGGCAGAATGCAAACAATGGGGTCCAGCAGCCCATGGGATGATCCTAAACCCAATGGGATGATCCTACAGCACACAATGGGGTCCTGCAGCCCATGGGATGATCCTACACCACACAGTGGGGTCCAGCAGCCCATGGGATGATCCTACAGCACACAGTGGGGTCAGTGGTGCACAATGGGGTCCAGCAGCCAATGGGATGATCCTGCAGCCAATCGGTGACTGGTGTTTCATTGTGCACACAGATGCTGAGCTGACACACATGGATGCGGAGCGGCAACAATCTGGACTCAGTGGAGGAATCCAACCTGCAGCATGTGAGGATGGAAAGCAGGGAGGATTAAATAAAGGCATCAGCACTGCAATAGGAACAACAGGATGGATATGGGGTATAAGGGATGGTTAATAAAGGCATCAGCACTGCAATAGGAACAACAGGATGGATATGGGGTATAAGGCAGGGATGGCTCATAAAGGCACCAACACACAACAGGAACAGCATAGGGACAAAACGCCATCCAGCTATGGGATATAGGGCCATTATACAGACAGACACACAGACACACACAGACACACACAGACACACACAGACACACACAGACACACACAGACACACACAGACACACACAGACACACACAGACACACACAGACACACACAGACACACACAGACACACACAGACACACACAGACACACACAGACACACATCTCACATCAGGTCTCTATGGGGTTTAATGGAGGCCTATGGGGTCTTATGGGGTCTCTATGGGGTCCTATGGGGTTCAAATGGGGCCTATGGGGTCTCTATGGGGGCCAGTGAGGTCTTATGGGGTATATGCACACACACACACACACACACATACACACACACACACACACACACATCATGGCCCATAAATATCCCAGAAGATCCCATTAAGCCCCATAAGGACCCCATAACATCCCATAGGCCCTTATTAAACCCCCATAGGGATCCCATAAGACCACATTAAACCCCATCGGACACCCTAAGGCCCCAAAGGCCCCATTAAACCCCATAGAGACCCCATAAAGGCCCCAAATGATCCCATAAAACCCCATAGCGCCCATTAAACCCCATAGTGACCATAGAGGACATTAATAGCAGCAGTCTGAATCTCCCTTTGCATTGCAGCCCTATTAACAGCAATGGGAGCTACAACAGCGCCGCCTTGTGGACACAACGCAGAACTGCAACGGAAGAGCAACAGCAGCAATAAAGAACTGAATGGAGCCATGGGGGAACAGAAACGAACTTGGGGGGCAGAATGTGATGGCGGCACTTATGGGGCACGACACACAGGCTGTACTTGGGGGGCAGAGAGAGATGGCAGCACTTGGGGGGCAAGAGGCAATGGCTGCATTTGGGGGCAGCAAGAAGGGCACTGCAATAAGAATTAAGCACTGAAGTGCAGAAATGAGCTCTGGAACATTATCTTGGGTCTCAGTATGGAACAGATCCAACACAGTCAGTGTGTGCTGCTCTTATCTGCTGGGCTGAGAGTTACCGGTCAGCAAAGCTGGTTCAGGGCCATTCCAGGCAATGCAGGTTTCTGTTCCTCGCTGTTCTCATCAGGAGCTGCACATCTCTCAGGGCTCTGCTGGCACCTGTTGGACACAATACAGCAATGAAGGCACTACCCACATGTGCAGGGCAGCACCTTTTGCACAAGCAGGCACTGCAGTGGTCGGGATACCTAAAAATGGCAGAGCTCACAGCCCTGAAACAAAGCAGAAAACATTCACCCCATCCCAAAGACAAACACTCACCCACAGCCCGCAGGAGGCAAACTCCAGGGAGAAACACCACCCTTACAGCTGCTGACACTGCAATGTGGTCAGGCTGCCCCAGAAATGAGGGCAGCACAGCCCTGACATAAAGAACCCCTCACCCCAATCCAAGGCCCAGAGCTCACCCCACACTCCAAAGGAAGCAGTCCCCAAGGAGAGATACTGCCCTCATGGCTGCCAGCCTTCCAATGCAGCTATGAGCCCCAACAGGGGCAGATCACAGCCCTGCAATAAGGCAGGAATCACTCACCCCTTCCCGAGGAGCGGGGCTCACCCCACAGAAAACAGTCTGCAAGGAGATATGTGTCCCTTGCAGGTGGCACCCCTTAAATATGGTCACAACCCCCTGAGAAAAACAGAGCTCCCAGCCCCAAAATAAAGGAATCACTCACCTCATTCCAGAGACAAACAGCCCACACTCCCAAGGAAGCAATCAGGTACAGATGCTGCTCCTGCCGCTGCCAGCCCTGAAATGGGGTCAGGATCCACTAAAAAGAGAAAAACACAGCCTTAAAATAAGGAAAGGATCACTCACCCCACTCCATGGCTCACCCCATAAGGAAGGGAACACTCACCCCACCCCACAAGGAAGGAATCACTCACCCCACCCCACAAGGAAGGGATCACTCACCCCACTCCATGGCTCACCCCCACACTCCTAAGCAATGGAGGGCTATAGGGGGCAATGGGATGATGGGGGGCTATAGGGGGACATTAGCAGCAATTTTATATATCATAAGTAAACCAACAATAGACGACCATCTATTTCATAGTCACACACACTGCCGGCTTCACACTGCACTGAGTCAGAGCTGCAGGCCTTCTTTCAAGCGCTTTGATAGCACTGACTGCAATACACGGTACCTGGCCATAAGCAATAGATGGGAACAGCAGCACGAACACCCCGTTATCGTTGCCATGGCTGAGAACAGCAACGAGGCAACAACCTGCAGCTCCTGCTGCGACGCTCCCGGACTTTTCCCTGCGTCCAAACGCTGTTCCACGGTCCGACTGTTGTTCCCCGGGCAGGAACTGCCGGCAGCTTTTCTACCCCAGCCGGAACCAACCGGACCCGGGAGCTCACCCGGCCGGGGGCAGCGACGATCGCTGCGCTTCTACCCCGCGTAGGACGGCTCCGTCCGGCTGACGGGCTGCCCTGATCCCACGCACAAACCGCTCCGCCGATGGAGGCTCCTTGTCTGCTCCCGCGGGGTTCGGCTGAGGGAGAACGAACGAGAAACCGCGGGGCGCGCCAAAGGCGGGAGAGAACGCCGCTAAAATAGGAGGTCGCCATTTTGGTCATGCGCAGTAGCGCTTTTCCGCCGCAATTTTGGACATGCGCAGTAGCGCTTCTCCGCCGCCGTTTTGGACATGCGCAGTAGCGTCCCTTCTGCCGCGGTGCATTGTGGGATATAACGCGGCAGGAGGAGGTCGGCATTTTGGACATGCGCAGTAGCGCTTCTCCGCCGCCATTTTGGACATGCGCAGTAGCGTCCCTTCTGCCGCGGTGCATTGTGGGATATCCCGCCAAAATTGGAGGACGCCATTTTGGACATGCGCAGTAGCGCTTCTCCGCCGCCATTTTGGACATGCGCAGTAGCGTCCCTTCCGCCGCGGTGCATTGCGGGATATCCCGCCAAAATTGGAGGACGCCATTCTGGACATGCGCAGTAGCGCTGTTTTCGCCGCCATTTTGTACATGCGCAGTAGCGCTTCTCCGCCGCCATTTTGAACATGCGCAGTAGCGTCCCTTCTGCCACGGTGCATTGTGGGATATCCCGCCAAAATTGGAGGACGCCATTTTGGACATGCGCAGTAGCGCTTCTCCGCCGCCATGTTGGACATGCGCAGTAGCGTCCCTTCTGCCGCGGTGCATTGTGGGATATCCCGCCAAAATTGGAGGACGCCATTTTGGACATGCGCAGAAGCGCTTTTCCGCCGCCATTTTGGACATGCGCAGTAGCGTCCCTTCTGCCGCGGTGCATTGTGGGATATCCCGCCAAAATTGGAGGACGCCATTTTGGACATGCGCAGTAGCGCTGTATTCGCCGCCATTTTGGACATGCGCAGTAGCGTCCCTTCCGCCGCGGTGCATTGTGGGATATCCCGCCAAAATTGGTGGACGCCATTTTTGACATGCGCAGTAGCGCTTCTCCGACGCCATTTTGGACATGCGCAGTAGCGTCCCTTCCGCCAGGGTGCATTGTGGGATATCCCGCCAAAACTGGAGGACGCCATTTTGGACATACGCAGTACCGCTTTTCCGCCGCCATTTTGGACATGCGCAGCAGCGTCCCTTCCGGCAATATAGTTTTATAAGTTGTTAGTTTATTAGTTTATTAGTTTATATTTCCGAAAATATAGTTTTATTTCAATAAATAATAAATAATAATAAAATAAGAATAAAATAAAATAAATATAAAATAAAATAAAAATAAAATAAAATAAAAATAGAATAAAAAAATAAATAATAATAAATAAATAAATAATTTGGGGTATAATGGGGGCCTGCAATACCATTAACAGCCACAAGGCGGCGCTATAATGGAGCCCATAGGGTTTAATGGGGCCCATAGGGTTTAATGGGGCTCATAGGGTTTAATGGAGACCATTGGGTTTAATGGGGACCTGCAATACCCTCAATAGCCACAAGGTGGCGCTATAATAGAGCACATAGGGTTTAAAGGGGCCCATAGGGTATAATGGGGGCCTGCAATACCATTAACAGCCACAAGGCGGCGCTATAATGGAGCCCATAGGGTTTAATCGGGACCATAGGTTTTAATGGGGCCCATAGGGTATAATGGGGGCCTGCAATACCATTAACAGCCACAAGGTGGCGCTATAATGGAGCCCATAGGGTTTAATGGGGCCCATAGGGTTTAATGGGGCCCATAGGGTTTAATGGGGCCCATAGGATATAATGGGGGCCTGCAATACCATTAACAGCCACAAGGCGGCGCTATAACGGAGCCCATAGGGTTTAATGGGGTCCATAGGGTTTAATGGGGTCCATAGGGTTTAATGGGGCCCATAGGGTATAATGGGGGCTGCAATACCATTAACAGCCACAAGGCGGAGCTATAACGGAGCCCATAGGGTTTAATCGGGCCCATAGGGTATAATGGGGGCCTGCAATACCATTAACAGCCACAAGGCGGCGCTATAATGGAGCCCATAGGGTATAATGGGGCCCATAGGGTATAATAGAGCCCATAGGGTATAATGGGGCCCATAGGGTATAATGGAGCCCATAGTGTTTAATGGGGCACATAGGGTTTAATGGGGCATGCGCAGTAGCGCTTCTCCGCCGCCATTTTGGACATGCGCAGTAGCGTCCCTTCCGCCGCGGTGCATTGTGGGATATCCCGCCAAAATTGGAGGACGCCATTTTGGACATGCGCAGTAGCGCTTCTCCGCCGCCATTTTGGACATGCGCAGTAGCGTCCCTTCTGCCGCGGTGCATTGTGGGATATCCCGCCAAAATTGGAGGACGCCATTTTGGACATGCGCAGTAGCGCTGTATTCGCCGCCATTTTGGACATGCGCAGTAGCGTCCCTTCTGCCGCGGTGCATTGTGGGATGTCCCGCCAAAATTGGAGGACGCCATTTTGGACATGCGCAGTTGCGTCCCTTCTGCCGCGGTGCATTGTGGGATATCCGGCCAAAATTGGAGGACGCCATTTTGGACATGCGCAGTAGCGCTTCTCCGCCGCCATTTTGGACATGCGCAGTAGCGTCCCTTCTGCCGCGGTGCATTGTGGGATATCCCGCCAAAATTGGAGGACGCCATTTTGGACATGCGCAGTAGCGCTGTATTCGGCGCCATTTTGGACATGCGCAGTAGCGTCCCTTCCGCCGCGGTGCATTGTGGGATATCCCGCCGAAATTGGTGGACGCCATTTTGGACATGCGCAGTAGCGCTTCTCCGACGCCATTTTGGACATGCGCAGTAGCGTTCCTTCCGCCAGGGTGCATTGTGGGATATCCCGCCAAAACTGGAGGACGCCATTTTGGACATGCGCAGCAGCGTCCCTTCCGGCAATATAGTTTTATTAGTTGTTAGTTTATTAGTTTTTTAGTTTATATTTCCGAAAATATAGTTTTATTTCAATAAATAATAAATAATAATAAAATAAAAATAAAATAAAATAAATATAAAATAAAATAAAAATAAAATAAAATAAAAATAGAATAAATAAATAAATAATAATAAATAAATAAATAATTTAGGGTATAATGGGGGCCTGCAATACCATTAACAGCCACAAGGCGGCGCTATAATGGAGCCCATAGGGTTTAATCGGGACCATAGGGTTTAATGGGGTCCATAGGGTTTAATGGGAACCATAGGGATTAATGGGGCCTGCAATACCATTAACAGCCACAAGGTGGCGCTATAAAAGAGCCCATAGGGTTTAATGGGGCCCATAGGATATAATGGGGCCCATAGGGTTTAATGGGGCCCATAGGATATAATGGGGGCCTGCAATACCATTAACAGCCACAAGGCGGCGCTATAATGGAGCCCATAGGGTTTAATCGGGCCCATAGGGTTTAATGGGAGCTGCAATAACCTCAGCGGCCACAAGGGTATTAATATTAATTAGCAATGGAGTAGTATTAGTGATGGAGCATTATTAATTAGCAATAGGCCATTATTATGGTGATGAAGGTGATGACGATGGAGATAGATGATCCTACAGCACACAATGGGACGATCCTACAGCACACAATGGGGTCCTGCAGCCCATGGGATGATCTTACACCCAATGGGATGATCCTACAGCACACAGTGGGGTCTGTGGTGCACAATGGGGTCCAGCAGCCAATGGGATGATCCTGCAGCCAATCGGTGACTGGTGTTTCATTGTGCACACAGATGCTGAGCTGACACACATGGATGCGGAGCGGCAACAATCTGGACTCAGTGGAGGAATCCAACCTGCAGCATGTGAGGATGGAAAGCAGGGAGGATTAATAAAGGCATCAGCACTGCAATAGGAACAACAGGATGGATATGGGGTATAAGGGATGGTTAATAAAGGCATCAGCACTGCAATAGGAACAACAGGATGGATATGGGGTATAAGGGATGGTTAATAAAGGCATCAGCACTGCAATAGGAACAACAGGATGGATATGGGGTATAAGGGATGGTTAATAAAGGCATCAGCACTGCAATAGGAACAACAGGATGGATATGGGGTATAAGGCAGGGATGGCTCATAAAGGCACCAACACACAACAGGAACAGCATAGGGACAAAACTCCATCCAGCTATGGGATATAAGGCCATTATACAGACACACACACAGACACACACACAGACACACATCTCACATCAGTTCTCTATTGGGTTTAATGGAGGCCTATGGGGTCTTCTGGGGTCTCTATGGGGTCCTATGGAGTTCAAATGGGTCTTATGGGGTCCTATGGGGTTCAAATGGGACCTATGGGTTCCAATTAGGGCCTATGGGGTCTCTATGGGGTCCTATGGGGTTCAAATGGGGCCTATGGGGTCTCTATGGGGGCCAGTGAGGTCTTATGGGGTATATGCACACATACATACACACACACACACACACACACACACACACACACACACACACATCATGCCCCATAAATATCCCAGAAGATCCCATTAAGCCCCATAAGGACCCCATAACATCCCATAGGCCCTTATTAAACCCCCATAGGGATCCCATAAGACCCCATTAAACCCCATCGGACACCCTAAGGCCCCAAAGGCCCCATTAAACCCCATAGAGACCCCATAAAGGCCCCAAATGATCCCATAAAACCCCATAGCGCCCATTAAACCCCATAGTGACCATAGAGGACATTAATAGCAGCAGTCTGAATCTCCCTTTGCATTGCAGCCCTATTAACAGCAATGGGAGCTACAACAGCGCCGCCTTGTGGACACAACGCAGAACTGCAACGGAGGAGCAACAGCAGCAATAAAGAACTGAATGGAGCCATGGGGGAACAGAAACGAACTTGAGGGGCAGAATACGATGGCTGGACTTGGGGGGCAGAACGTGATGGCGGCACTTATGGGGCACGACACACAGGCTGGACTTGGGGGGCAGAAAGAGATGGCTGCATTTGGGGGCAGCAAAAGGCAATGGCTGCATTTGGGGGCAGCAAGAAGGGCACTGCAATAAGAATTAAGCACTGAAGTGCAGAAATGAGCTCTGGAACGTTACCTTGGGTCTCAGTATGGAACAGATCCAACACAGTCAGTGTGTGCTGCTCTTATCTGCTGGGCAGGCAATTCCCGGCCAGCAAAGTTGAGTTCCGAGGCGTTCCAGGCAATGCAGGTTTCTGTTCCTCGCTGTTCTCGTCAGGAGCTGCACATCTCTCAGGGCTCTGCTGGCACCTGTTGGACACAATGCAACAATGAAGGCACTACCCACATGTGCAGGGCAGCACCTTTTGCACAAGCAGGCACTGCAGTGGTCGGGATACCTAAAAATGGCAGAGCTCACAGCCCTGAAACAAAGCAGAAACCAAAGACAAACACTCACCCACAGCCCGCAGGAGGCAAACTCCAGGGAGAAACACCACCCGTACAGCTGCTGACACTTCAATGTGGTCAGGCTGCCCCAGAAATGAGGGCAGCACAGCCCTGACATAAAGAACCCCTCACCCCAATCCAAGGCCCAGAGCTCACCCCACACTCCAAAGGAAGCAGTCCCCAAGGAGAGATACTGCCCTCATGGCTGCCAGCCTTCCAATGCAGCTATGAGCCCCAACAGGGGCAGATCACAGCCCTGCAATAAGGCAGGAATCACTCACCCCTTCCCGAGGAGCGGGGCTCACCCCACAGAAAACAGTCTGCAAGGAGATATGTGTCCCTTGCAGGTGGCACCCCTTAAATATGGTCACAACCCCCTGAGAAAAACAGAGCTCCCAGCCCCAAAATAAAGGAATCACTCACCTCATTCCAGAGACAAACAGCCCACACTCCCAAGGAAGCAATCAGGTACAGATGCTGCTCCTGCCGCTGCCAGCCCTGAAATGGGGTCAGGATCCACTAAAAAGAGAAAAACACAGCCTTAAAATAAGGAAAGGATCACTCACCCCACTCCATGGCTCACCCCATAAGGAAGGGAACACTCACCCCACCCCACAAGGAAGGAATCACTCACCCCACTCCACAAGGAAGGGATCACTCACCCCACTCCACAAGGAAGGGATCACTCACCCCACTCCACAAGGAAGGGATCACTCACCCCACTCCACAAGGAAGGGATCACTCACCCCACCCCACAAGGAAGGGATCACTCACCCCACCCCACAAGGAAGGGAACACTCACCCCACCCCACAAGGAAGGGAACACTCACCCCACCCCACAAGGAAGGGATCACTCACCCCACTCCATGGCTCACCCCCACACTCCTAAGCAATGGAGGGCTATAGGGGGCAATGGGATGATGGGGGGCTATAGGGGGACATTAGCAGCAATTTTATATATCATAAGTAAACCAACAATAGACGACCATCTATTTCATAGTCACACACACTGCCGGCTTCACACTGCACTGAGTCAGAGCTGCAGGCCTTCTTTCAAGCGCTTTGATAGCACTGACTGCAATACACGGTACCTGGCCATAAGCAATAGATGGGAACAGCAGCACGAACACCCCGTTATCGTTGCCATGGCTGAGAACAGCAACGAGGCAACAACCTGCAGCTCCTGCTGCGACGCTCCCGGACTTTTCCCTGCGTCCAAACGCTGTTCCACGGTCCGACTGTTGTTCCCCGGGCAGGAACTGCCGGCAGCTTTTCTACCCCAGCCGGAACCAACCGGACCCGGGAGCTCACCCGGCCGGGGGCAGCGACGATCGCTGCGCTTCTACCCCGCGTAGGACGGCTCCGTCCGGCTGACGGGCTGCCCTGATCCCACGCACAAACCGCTCCGCCGATGGAGGCTCCTTGTCTGCTCCCGCGGGGTTCGGCTGAGGGAGAACGAACGAGAAACCGCGGGGCGCGCCAAAGGCGGGAGAGAACGCCGCTAAAATAGGAGGTCGCCATTTTGGTCATGCGCAGTAGCGCTTTTCCGCCGCAATTTTGGACATGCGCAGTAGCGCTTCTCCGCCGCCGTTTTGGACATGCGCAGTAGCGTCCCTTCCGCCGCGGTGCATTGTGGGATATAACGCGGCAGGAGGAGGTCGGCATTTTGGACATGCGCAGTAGCGCTTCTCCGCCGCCATTTTGGACATGCGCAGTAGCGTCCCTTCTGCCGCGGTGCATTGTGGGATATCCCGCCAAAATTGGAGGACGCCATTTTGGACATGCGCAGTAGCGCTTCTCCGACGCCATTTTGGACATGCGCAGTAGCGTCCTTTCTGCCGCGGTGCATTGTGGGATATCCCGCCAAAATTGGAGGACGCCATTTTGGACATGCGCAGTAGCGCTGTTTTCGCCGCCATTTTGGACATGCGCAGTAGCGCTTCTCCGCCGCCATTTTGGACATGCGCAGTAGCGTCCCTTCCGCCGCGGTGCATTGTGGGATATCCCGCCAAAATTGGAGGACGCCATTTTGGACATGCGCAGTAGCGCTTCTCCGCCGCCATTTTGGACATGCGCAGTAGCGTCCCTTCTGCCGCGGTGCATTGTGGGATATCCCGCCAAAATTGGAGGACGCCATTATGGACAAGCGCAGTAGCGCTTCTCCGCCGCCATTTTGGACATGCGCAGTAGCGTCCCTTCTGTTGCGGTGCATTGTGGGATATCCCGCCAAAATTGGAGGACGCCATTTTGGACATGCGCAGTAGCGCTGTATTCGCCGCCATTTTGGACATGCGCAGTAGCGTCCCTTCCGCCGCGGTGCATTGTGGGATATCCCGCCAAAATTGGAGGACGCCATTTTGGACATGCGCAGTAGCGCTTCTCCGCCGCCATTTTGGACATGCGCAGTAGCGTCCCTTCCGCCGCGGTGCATTGTGGGATATCCCGCCAAAATTGGAGGACGCCATTTTGGACATGCGCAGAAGCGCTGTTTTCGCCGCCATTTTGGACATGCGCAGTAGCGTCCCTTCCGCCGCGGTGCATTGTGGGATATCCCGCCAAAATTGGATGACGCCATTTTGGACATGCGCAGTAGAGCATCTCCGCCGCCATTTTGGACATGCGCAGTAGCGTCCCTTCCGCCGCTGTGCATTGTGGGATATCCCGCCAAAATTGGAGGACGCCGTTTTGGACATGCGCAGTAGCGCTTCTCCGACGCCATTTTGGACATGCGCAGTAGCATCCCTTCTGCCGCGGTGCATTGTGGGATATCCGGCCAAAATTGGAGGACGCCATTTTGGACATGCGCAGTAGCGCTTCTACGACGCCATTTTGGACATGCGCAGTAGCGTGCCTTCCGCCGCGGTGCATTGTGGGATATCCCGCCAAAATTGGAGGTCGCCATTTTGGACATGCGCAGTAGCGCTTCTCCGCCGCCATTTTGGACATGCGCAGTAGCGTCCCTTCTGCCGCGGTGCATTGTGGGATATCCCGCCAAAATTGGAGGACGCCATTTTGGACATGCGCAGTAGCGCTGTTTTCGCCGCCATTTTGGACATGCGCAGTAGCGTCCCTTCTGCCGCGGTGCATTGTGGGATATCCCGCCAAAATTGGAGGACGCCATTTTGGACATGCGCAGTAGCGCTTCTCCGCCGCCATTTTGGACATGCGCAGTAGCGCTGTATTCGCCGCCATTTTGGACATGCGCAGTAGCGTCCCTTCTGCCGCGGTGCATTGTGGGATATCCCGCCAAAATTGGAGGACGCCATTTTGGACATGCGCAGTAGCGCTGTATTCGCCGCCATTTTGGACATGCGCCGTAGCGTCCATTCTGCCGCGTTGCATTGTGGGATATCCCGCCAAAATTGGAGGACGCCATTTTGGACATGCGCAGTAGCGCTGTATTCGCCGCCATTTTGGACATGCGCAGTAGCGTCCCTTCTGCCGCGGTGCATTGTGGGATATCCCGCCAAAATTGGAGGACGCCATTTTGGACATGCGCAGTAGCGCTTCTCCGACGCCATTTTGGACATGCGCAGTAGCGTCCCTTCCGCCGCGGTGCATTGTGGGATATCCCGCCAAAATTGGTGGACGCCATTTTGGACATGCGCAGTAGCGCTTCTCCGACGCCATTTTGGACATGCGCAGTAGCGTCCCTTCCGCCAGGGTGCATTGAGGGATATCCCGCCAAAACTGGAGGACGCCATTTTGGACATACGCTGTACCGCTTTTCCGCCGCCATTTTGGACATGCGCAGCAGCGTCCCTTCCGGCAATATAGTTTTATTAGTTGTTAGTTTATTAGTTTATTAGTTTATATTTCCGAAAATATAATTTTATTTCAATAAATAATAAATAATAATAAAATAAAATAAAAATAAAATAAAATAAATATAAAATAAAATAAAAATAAAATAAAATAAAAATAGAATAAATAAATAAATAATAATAAATAAATAAATAATTTAGGGTATAATGGGGGCCTGCAATACCATTAACAGCCACAAGGCGGCGCTATAATGGAGCCCATAGGGTTTAATGGGGCCCATAGGGTATAATGGGGGCCTGCAATACCATTAACAGCCACAAGGCGGCGCTATAATGGAGCCCATAGGGTTTAATCGGGACCATAGGGTTTAATGGGGCCCATAGGGTTTAATGGGGGCCTGCAATACCATTAACAGCCACAAGGCGGCGCTATAACGGAGCCCATAGGGTTTAATGGGGTCCATAGGGTTTAATGGGGCCCATAGGGTATAATGGGGGCTGCAATACCATTAACAGCCACAAGGCGGCGCTATAATGGAGCCCATAGGGTTTAATGGGGCCCATAGGTTTTAATGGGGCCCATAGGGTTTAATGGGGCCCATAGGGTTTAATGGGGGCCTGCAATACCATTAACAGCCACAAGGCGGCGCTATAACGGAGCCCATAGGGTTTAATGGGGTCCATAGGGTTTAATGGGGCCCATAGGGTTTAATGGGGGCTGCAATACCATTAACAGCCACAAGGCGGAGCTATAACGGAGCCCATAGGGTTTAATGGGGTCCATAGGGTTTAATGGGGCCCATAGGGTATAATGGGGGCTGCAATACCATTAACAGACACAAGGCGGCG
Source organism: Excalfactoria chinensis (assembly GCF_039878825.1). NCBI lineage: Eukaryota > Metazoa > Chordata > Aves > Galliformes > Phasianidae > Excalfactoria > Excalfactoria chinensis. Next base: position 28,079,732 of record NC_092832.1, on the reverse strand, counting down.
CTATAACGGAGCTCATAGGGTTTAATGGGGCCCATAGGGTATAATGGGGCCCATAGGGTATAATGGGGCCCATAGGGTATAATGGGGGCCTGCAATACCATTAACAGCCACAAGGCGGCGCTATAATGGAGCCCATAGGGTTTAATGAGGCCCATAGGGTTTAATGGGGCCCATAGGGTTTAATGGGGGCCTGCAATACTCTCAATAGCCACAAGGTGGCGCTATAATGGAGCCCATAGGGTTTAACGGGGCCCATAGGGTTTAATGGGGCCCATAGGGTTTAATGGGGTCTGCAGTCTCCAGTCTAAAGGGGCGGAGCCCCATATGCTAATGAGCCATGAAGCCACACCCCCGGTAGGCTGGAGTCCAAAGGGGCGGCCACCAGGTGCCGCTCTAACATAAGCTATATGGGACCCCATAGGGTTTAATGGAGCCCATAGGGTTTAATGGGGCCCATAGGGTATAATGGGGGCCTGCAATACCATTAACAGCCACAAGGCGGCGCTATAATGGAGCCAATAGGGTTTAATGGGGCCCATAGTGTATAATGGGGCCCATAGGGTATAATGGGGCCCATAGGGTATAATGGGGGCTGCAATACCATTAACAGCCACAAGGCGGCGCTATAATGGAGCCCATAGGGTTTAATGGGGCCCATAGGTTTTAATGGGGCCCATAGGGTTTAATGGGGCCCATAGGGTTTAATGGGGGCCTGCAATACCATTAACAGCCACAAGGCGGCGCTATAACGGAGCCCATAGGGTTTAATGGGGTACATAGGGTTTAATGGGGCCCATAGGGTTTAATGGGGGCTGCAATACCATTAACAGCCACAAGGCGGAGCTATAACGGGGCCCATAGGGTTTAATGGGGTCCATAGGGTTTAATGGGGCCCATAGGGTTTAATGGGGGCCTGCAATACTCTCAATAGCCACAAGGTGGCGCTATAATGGAGCCCATAGGGTTTAACGGGGCCCATAGGGTTTAATGGGGCCCATAGGGTTTAATGGGGTCTGCAGTCTCCAGTCTAAAGGGGCGGAGCCCCATATGCTAATGAGCCATGAAGCCACACCCCCGGTAGGCTGGAGTCCAAAGGGGCGGCCACCAGGTGCCGCTCTAACATAAGCTATATGGGACCCCATAGGGTTTAATGGAGCCCATAGGGTTTAATGGGGCCCATAGGGTATAATGGAGCCCATAGGGTTTAATGGGGCCCATAGGGTATAATGGGGGCTGCAATACCATTAACAGCCACAAGGCGGCGCTATAATGGAGCCCATAGGGTTTAATGGGGCCCATAGGGTATAATGGGGCCCATAGGGTATAATGGGGCCCATAGGGTATAATGGGGGCTGCAATACCATTAACAGCCACAAGGCGGCGCTATAATGGAGCCCATAGGGTATAATGAGGCCCATAGGGTTTAATGGGGCATGCGCAGTAGCGCTTCTCCGCCGCCATTTTGGACATGCGCAGTAGCGTCCCTTCTGCCGCGGTGCATTGTGGGATATCCCGCCAAAATTGGAGGACGCCATTTTGGACATGCGCAGTAGCGCTGTATTCGCCGCCATTTTGGACATGCGCAGTAGCGTCCCTTCTGCCGCGGTGCAATGTGGGATATCCCGCCAAAATTGGAGGACGCCATTTTGGACATGCGCAGTAGCGCTGTTTTCGCCGCCATTTTGGACATGCGCGGTAGCGTCCCTTCCGCCGCGGTGCATTGTGGGATATCCCGCCAAAATTGGAGGTCGCCATTTTGGACATGCGCAGTAGCGCTGTATTCGCCGCCATTTTGGACATGCGCGGTAGCGTCCCTTCCGCCGCGGTGCATTGTGGGATATCCCGCCAAAATTGGAGGACGCCATTTTGGACATGCGCAGTAGCGCTGTATTCGCCGCCATTTTGGACATGCGCAGTAGCGTCCCTTCTGCCGCGGTGCAATGTGGGATATCCCGCCAAAATTGGAGGACGCCATTTTGGACATGCGCAGTAGCGCTGTTTTCGCCGCCATTTTGGACATGCGCGGTAGCGTCCCTTCCGCCGCGGTGCATTGTGGGATATCCCGCCAAAATTGGAGGTCGCCATTTTGGACATGCGCAGTAGCGCTGTATTCGCCGCCATTTTGGACATGCGCAGTAGCGTCCCTTCTGCCGCGGTGCATTGTGGGATATCCCACCAAAATTGGAGGACGCCATTTTGGACATGCGCAGTAGCGCTGTATTCGCCGCCATTTTGGACATGCGCTGTAGCGTCCCTTCTGCCGCGTTGCATTGTGGGATATCCCGCCAAAATTGGAGGACGCCATTTTGGACATGCGCAGTAGCGCTGTATTCGCCGCCATTTTGGACATGCGCAGTAGCGCTGTTTTCGCCGCCATTTTGGACATGCGCGGTAGCGTCCCTTCCGCCGCGGTGCATTGTGGGATATCCCGCCAAAATTGGAGGACGCCATTTTGGACATGCGCAGTAGCGCTGTATTCGCCGCCATTTTGGACATGCGCAGTAGCGTCCCTTCTGCCGCGGTGCATTGTGGGATATCCCACCAAAATTGGAGGACGCCATTTTGGACATGCGCAGTAGCGCTGTATTCGCCGCCATTTTGGACATGCGCTGTAGCGTCCCTTCTGCCGCGTTGCATTGTGGGATATCCCGCCAAAATTGGAGGACGCCATTTTGGACATGCGCAGTAGCGCTGTATTCGCCGCCATTTTGGACATGCGCAGTAGCGTCCCTTCTGCCGCGGTGCATTGTGGGATATCCCGCCAAAATTGGAGGACGCCATTTTGGACATGCGCAGTAGCGCTTCTCCGACGCCATTTTGGACATGCGCAGTAGCGTCCCTTCCGCCGCGGTGCATTGTGGGATATCCCGCCAAAATTGGTGGACGCCATTTTGGACATGCGCAGTAGCGCTTCTCCGACGCCATTTTGGACATGCGCAGTAGCGTCCCTTCCGCCAGGGTGCATTGAGGGATATCCCGCCAAAACTGGAGGACGCCATTTTGGACATACGCTGTACCGCTTTTCCGCCGCCATTTTGGACATGCGCAGCAGCGTCCCTTCCGGCAATATAGTTTTATTAGTTGTTAGTTTATTAGTTTATTAGTTTATATTTCCGAAAATATAGTTTTATTTCAATAAATAATAAATAATAATAAAATAAAATAAAAATAAAATAAAATAAATATAAAATAAAATAAAAATAAAATAAAATAAAAATAGAATAAATAAATAAATAATAATAAATAAATAAATAATTTAGGGTATAATGGGGGCCTGCAATACCATTAACAGCCACAAGGCGGCGCTATAATGGAGCCCATAGGGTTTAATGGGGCCCATAGGGTTTAATGGGGCCCATAGGGTTTAATGGAGACCATTGGGTTTAATGGGGACCTGCAATACCCTCAATAGCCACAAGGCGGCGCTATAACAGAGCCCATAGGGTTTAATGGGGCCCATAGGGTATAATGGGGGCCTGCAATACCATTAACAGCCACAAGGCGGCGCTATAATGGAGCCCATAGGGTTTAATCGGGACCATAGGGTTTAATGGGGCCCATAGGGTTTAATGGGGGCCTGCAATACCATTAACAGCCACAAGGCGGCGCTATAACGGAGCCCATAGGGTTTAATGGGGTCCATAGGGTTTAATGGGGCCCATAGGGTTTAATGGGGCCCATAGGGTTTAATGGGGGCTGCAATACCATTAACAGCCACAAGGCGGAGCTATAACGGAGCCCATAGGGTTTAATGGGGTCCATAGGGTTTAATGGGGACCATAGGGATTAATGGGGCCTGCAATACCATTAACAGCCACAAGGCGGCGCTATAATGGAGCCCATAGGGTTTAATCGGGACCATAGGGTTTATAAGAGCTGCAATACCCTCAGCGGCCACAAGGTGGCGCTATAATAGAGCCCATAGGGTTTAATGGGGCCCATAGGATATAATGGGGCCCATAGGGTTTAATGGGGTCCATAGGGTATAATGGGGGTCTGCAATACCATTAACAGCCACAAGGCGGCGCTATAATGGAGCCCATAGGGTTTAATCGGGCCCATAGGGTTTAATGGGAGCTGCAATACCCTCAGCGGCCACAAGGGTATTAATATTAATTAGCAATAGAGTAGTATTAGTGATGGAGCATTATTAATTAGCAATAGGCCATTATTATGGTGATGAAGGTGATGACGATGGAGATAGATGATCCTACAGCACACAATGGGACGATCCTACAGCACACAATGGGGTCCTGCAGCCCATGGGATGATCTTACACCTAATGGGATGATCCTACAGCACACAGTGGGGTCTGTGGTGCACAATGGGGTCCAGCAGCCAATGGGATGATCCTGCAGCCAATCGGTGACTGGTGTTTCATTGTGCACACAGATGCTGAGCTGACACACATGGATGCGGAGCGGCAACAATCCGGACTCAGTGGAGGAATCCAACCTGCAGCATGTGAGGATGGAAAGCAGGGAGGATTAATAAAGGCATCAGCAATAGGAACAACAGGATGGATATGGGGTATAAGGGATGGTTAATAAAGGCATCAGCACTGCAATAGGAACAACAGGATGGATATGGGGTATAAGGGATGGTTAATAAAGGCATCAGCACCGCAATAGGAACAACAGGATGGATATGGGGTATAAGGAAGGGATGCCTCATAAAGGCACCAACACACAACAGGAACAGCATAGGGACAAAACTCCATCCAGCTATGGGATATAAGGCCATTATACAGACACACACACAGACACACACACAGACACACATCTCACATCAGTTCTCTATTGGGTTTAATGGAGGCCTATGGGGTCTTATGGGGTCCTATGGGGTTCAAATGGGTCTTATGGGGTCCTATGGGGTTCAAATGGGACCTATGGGTTCCAATTAGGGCCTATGGGGTCTCTATGGGGTCCTATGGGGTTCAAATGGGGCCTATGGGGTCTCTATGGGGGCCAGTGAGGTCTTATGGGGTATATGCACACATACATACACACACACACACACACACACACACACGCACATCATGCCCCATAAATATCCCAGAAGATCCCATTAAGCCCCATAAGGACCCCATAACATCCCATAGGCCCTTATTAAACCCCCATAGGGATCCCATAAGACCCCATTAAACCCCATCGGACACCCTAAGGCCCCAAAGGCCCCATTAAACCCCATAGAGACCCCATAAAGGCCCCAAATGATCCCATAAAACCCCATAGCGCCCATTAAACCCCATAGTGACCATAGAGGACATTAATAGCAGCAGTCTGAATCTCCCTTTGCATTGCAGCCCTATTAACAGCAATGGGAGCTACAACAGCGCCGCCTTGTGGACACAACGCAGAACTGCAACGGAGGAGCAACAGCAGCAATAAAGAACTGAATGGAGCCATGGGGGAACAGAAACGAACTTGAGGGGCAGAATACGATGGCTGGACTTGGGGGGCAGAACGTGATGGCGGCACTTATGGGGCACGACACACAGGCTGGACTTGGGGGGCAGAAAGAGATGGCTGCATTTGGGGGCAGCAAAAGGCAATGGCTGCATTTGGGGGCAGCAAGAAGGGCACTGCAATAAGAATTAAGCACTGAAGTGCATAAATGAGCTCTGGAACGTTACCTTGGGTCTCAGTATGGAACAGATCCAACACAGTCAGTGTGTGCTGCTCTTATCTGCTGGGCAGGCAATTCCCGGCCAGCAAAGTTGAGTTCCGAGGCGTTCCAGGCAATGCAGGTTTCTGTTCCTCGCTGTTCTCGTCAGGAGCTGCACATCTCTCAGGGCTCTGCTGGCACCTGTTGGACACAATGCAACAATGAAGGCACTACCCACATGTGCAGGGCAGCACCTTTTGCACAAGCAGGCACTGCAGTGGTCGGGATACCTAAAAATGGCAGAGCTCACAGCCCTGAAACAAAGCAGAAACCAAAGACAAACACTCACCCACAGCCCGCAGGAGGCAAACTCCAGGGAGAAACACCACCCGTACAGCTGCTGACACTTCAATGTGGTCAGGCTGCCCCAGAAATGAGGGCAGCACAGCCCTGACATAAAGAACCCCTCACCCCAATCCAAGGCCCAGAGCTCACCCCACACTCCAAAGGAAGCAGTCCCCAAGGAGAGATACTGCCCTCATGGCTGCCAGCCTTCCAATGCAGCTATGAGCCCCAACAGGGGCAGATCACAGCCCTGCAATAAGGCAGGAATCACTCACCCCTTCCCGAGGAGCGGGGCTCACCCCACAGAAAACAGTCTGCAAGGAGATATGTGTCCCTTGCAGGTGGCACCCCTTAAATATGGTCACAACCCCCTGAGAAAAACAGAGCTCCCAGCCCCAAAATAAAGGAATCACTCACCTCATTCCAGAGACAAACAGCCCACACTCCCAAGGAAGCAATCAGGTACAGATGCTGCTCCTGCCGCTGCCAGCCCTGAAATGGGGTCAGGATCCACTAAAAAGAGAAAAACACAGCCTTAAAATAAGGAAAGGATCACTCACCCCACTCCATGGCTCACCCCATAAGGAAGGGAACACTCACCCCACCCCACAAGGAAGGAATCACTCACCCCACTCCACAAGGAAGGGATCACTCACCCCACTCCACAAGGAAGGGATCACTCACCCCACTCCACAAGGAAGGGATCACTCACCCCACTCCACAAGGAAGGGATCACTCACCCCACCCCACAAGGAAGGGATCACTCACCCCACCCCACAAGGAAGGGAACACTCACCCCACCCCACAAGGAAGGGAACACTCACCCCACCCCACAAGGAAGGGATCACTCACCCCACTCCATGGCTCACCCCCACACTCCTAAGCAATGGAGGGCTATAGGGGGCAATGGGATGATGGGGGGCTATAGGGGGACATTAGCAGCAATTTTATATATCATAAGTAAACCAACAATAGACGACCATCTATTTCATAGTCACACACACTGCCGGCTTCACACTGCACTGAGTCAGAGCTGCAGGCCTTCTTTCAAGCGCTTTGATAGCACTGACTGCAATACACGGTACCTGGCCATAAGCAATAGATGGGAACAGCAGCACGAACACCCCGTTATCGTTGCCATGGCTGAGAACAGCAACGAGGCAACAACCTGCAGCTCCTGCTGCGACGCTCCCGGACTTTTCCCTGCGTCCAAACGCTGTTCCACGGTCCGACTGTTGTTCCCCGGGCAGGAACTGCCGGCAGCTTTTCTACCCCAGCCGGAACCAACCGGACCCGGGAGCTCACCCGGCCGGGGGCAGCGACGATCGCTGCGCTTCTACCCCGCGTAGGACGGCTCCGTCCGGCTGACGGGCTGCCCTGATCCCACGCACAAACCGCTCCGCCGATGGAGGCTCCTTGTCTGCTCCCGCGGGGTTCGGCTGAGGGAGAACGAACGAGAAACCGCGGGGCGCGCCAAAGGCGGGAGAGAACGCCGCTAAAATAGGAGGTCGCCATTTTGGTCATGCGCAGTAGCGCTTTTCCGCCGCCATTTTGGACATGCGCAGTAGCGTCCCTTCTGCCGCGGTGCATTGTGGGATATCCCGCCAAAATTGGAGGACGCCATTTTGGACATGCGCAGTAGCGCTTCTCCGACGCCATTTTGGACATGCGCAGTAGCGTCCTTTCTGCCGCGGTGCATTGTGGGATATCCCGCCAAAATTGGAGGACGCCATTTTGGACATGCGCAGTAGCGCTGTTTTCGCCGCCATTTTGGACATGCGCAGTAGCGCTTCTCCGCCGCCATTTTGGACATGCGCAGTAGCGTCCCTTCCGCCGCGGTGCATTGTGGGATATCCCGCCAAAATTGGAGGACGCCATTTTGGACATGCGCAGTAGCGCTTCTCCGCCGCCATTTTGGACATGCGCAGTAGCGTCCCTTCTGCCGCGGTGCATTGTGGGATATCCCGCCAAAATTGGAGGACGCCATTATGGACAAGCGCAGTAGCGCTTCTCCGCCGCCATTTTGGACATGCGCAGTAGCGTCCCTTCTGTTGCGGTGCATTGTGGGATATCCCGCCAAAATTGGAGGACGCCATTTTGGACATGCGCAGTAGCGCTGTTTTCGCCGCCATTTTGGACATGCGCAGTAGCGCTTCTCCGCCGCCATTTTGGACATGCGCAGTAGCGCTGTTTTCGCCGCCATTTTGGACATGCGCAGTAGCGCTTCTCCGCCGCCATTTTGGACATGCGCAGTAGCGTCCCTTCCGCCGCGGTGCATTGTGGGATATCCCGCCAAAATTGGAGGACGCCATTTTGGACATGCGCAGTAGCGCTTCTCCGCCGCCATTTTGGACATGCGCAGTAGCGTCCCTTCTGCCGCGGTGCATTGTGGGATATCCCGCCAAAATTGGAGGACGCCATTATGGACAAGCGCAGTAGCGCTTCTCCGCCGCCATTTTGGACATGCGCAGTAGCGTCCCTTCTGTTGCGGTGCATTGTGGGATATCCCGCCAAAATTGGAGGACGCCATTTTGGACATGCGCAGTAGCGCTGTATTCGCCGCCATTTTGGACATGCGCAGTAGCGTCCCTTCCGCCGCGGTGCATTGTGGGATATCCCGCCAAAATTGGAGGACGCCATTTTGGACATGCGCAGTAGCGCTTCTCCGCCGCCATTTTGGACATGCGCAGTAGCGTCCCTTCCGCCGCGGTGCATTGTGGGATATCCCGCCAAAATTGGAGGACGCCATTTTGGACATGCGCAGAAGCGCTGTTTTCGCCGCCATTTTGGACATGCGCAGTAGCGTCCCTTCCGCCGCGGTGCATTGTGGGATATCCCGCCAAAATTGGATGACGCCATTTTGGACATGCGCAGTAGAGCATCTCCGCCGCCATTTTGGACATGCGCAGTAGCGTCCCTTCCGCCGCTGTGCATTGTGGGATATCCCGCCAAAATTGGAGGACGCCGTTTTGGACATGCGCAGTAGCGCTTCTCCGACGCCATTTTGGACATGCGCAGTAGCATCCCTTCTGCCGCGGTGCATTGTGGGATATCCGGCCAAAATTGGAGGACGCCATTTTGGACATGCGCAGTAGCGCTTCTACGACGCCATTTTGGACATGCGCAGTAGCGTGCCTTCCGCCGCGGTGCATTGTGGGATATCCCGCCAAAATTGGAGGTCGCCATTTTGGACATGCGCAGTAGCGCTTCTCCGCCGCCATTTTGGACATGCGCAGTAGCGTCCCTTCTGCCGCGGTGCATTGTGGGATATCCCGCCAAAATTGGAGGACGCCATTTTGGACATGCGCAGTAGCGCTGTTTTCGCCGCCATTTTGGACATGCGCAGTAGCGTCCCTTCTGCCGCGGTGCATTGTGGGATATCCCGCCAAAATTGGAGGACGCCATTTTGGACATGCGCAGTAGCGCTTCTCCGCCGCCATTTTGGACATGCGCAGTAGCGCTGTATTCGCCGCCATTTTGGACATGCGCAGTAGCGTCCCTTCTGCCGCGGTGCATTGTGGGATATCCCGCCAAAATTGGAGGACGCCATTTTGGACATGCGCAGTAGCGCTGTATTCGCCGCCATTTTGGACATGCGCCGTAGCGTCCATTCTGCCGCGTTGCATTGTGGGATATCCCGCCAAAATTGGAGGACGCCATTTTGGACATGCGCAGTAGCGCTGTATTCGCCGCCATTTTGGACATGCGCAGTAGCGTCCCTTCTGCCGCGGTGCATTGTGGGATATCCCGCCAAAATTGGAGGACGCCATTTTGGACATGCGCAGTAGCGCTTCTCCGACGCCATTTTGGACATGCGCAGTAGCGTCCCTTCCGCCGCGGTGCATTGTGGGATATCCCGCCAAAATTGGTGGACGCCATTTTGGACATGCGCAGTAGCGCTTCTCCGACGCCATTTTGGACATGCGCAGTAGCGTCCCTTCCGCCAGGGTGCATTGAGGGATATCCCGCCAAAACTGGAGGACGCCATTTTGGACATACGCTGTACCGCTTTTCCGCCGCCATTTTGGACATGCGCAGCAGCGTCCCTTCCGGCAATATAGTTTTATTAGTTGTTAGTTTATTAGTTTATTAGTTTATATTTCCGAAAATATAATTTTATTTCAATAAATAATAAATAATAATAAAATAAAATAAAAATAAAATAAAATAAATATAAAATAAAATAAAAATAAAATAAAATAAAAATAGAATAAATAAATAAATAATAATAAATAAATAAATAATTTAGGGTATAATGGGGGCCTGCAATACCATTAACAGCCACAAGGCGGCGCTATAATGGAGCCCATAGGGTTTAATGGGGCCCATAGGGTATAATGGGGGCCTGCAATACCATTAACAGCCACAAGGCGGCGCTATAATGGAGCCCATAGGGTTTAATCGGGACCATAGGGTTTAATGGGGCCCATAGGGTTTAATGGGGGCCTGCAATACCATTAACAGCCACAAGGCGGCGCTATAACGGAGCCCATAGGGTTTAATGGGGTCCATAGGGTTTAATGGGGCCCATAGGGTATAATGGGGGCTGCAATACCATTAACAGCCACAAGGCGGCGCTATAATGGAGCCCATAGGGTTTAATGGGGCCCATAGGTTTTAATGGGGCCCATAGGGTTTAATGGGGCCCATAGGGTTTAATGGGGGCCTGCAATACCATTAACAGCCACAAGGCGGCGCTATAACGGAGCCCATAGGGTTTAATGGGGTCCATAGGGTTTAATGGGGCCCATAGGGTTTAATGGGGGCTGCAATACCATTAACAGCCACAAGGCGGAGCTATAACGGAGCCCATAGGGTTTAATGGGGTCCATAGGGTTTAATGGGGCCCATAGGGTATAATGGGGGCTGCAATACCATTAACAGACACAAGGCGGCGCTATAACGGAGCTCATAGGGTTTAATGGGGCCCATAGGGTATAATGGGGCCCATAGGGTATAATGGGGCCCATAGGGTATAATGGGGGCCTGCAATACCATTAACAGCCACAAGGCGGCGCTATAATGGAGCCCATAGGGTTTAATGAGGCCCATAGGGTTTAATGGGGCCCATAGGGTTTAATGGGGGCCTGCAATACTCTCAATAGCCACAAGGTGGCGCTATAATGGAGCCCATAGGGTTTAACGGGGCCCATAGGGTTTAATGGGGCCCATAGGGTTTAATGGGGTCTGCAGTCTCCAGTCTAAAGGGGCGGAGCCCCATATGCTAATGAGCCATGAAGCCACACCCCCGGTAGGCTGGAGTCCAAAGGGGCGGCCACCAGGTGCCGCTCTAACATAAGCTATATGGGACCCCATAGGGTTTAATGGAGCCCATAGGGTTTAATGGGGCCCATAGGGTATAATGGGGGCCTGCAATACCATTAACAGCCACAAGGCGGCGCTATAATGGAGCCAATAGGGTTTAATGGGGCCCATAGTGTATAATGGGGCCCATAGGGTATAATGGGGCCCATAGGGTATAATGGGGGCTGCAATACCATTAACAGCCACAAGGCGGCGCTATAATGGAGCCCATAGGGTTTAATGGGGCCCATAGGTTTTAATGGGGCCCATAGGGTTTAATGGGGCCCATAGGGTTTAATGGGGGCCTGCAATACCATTAACAGCCACAAGGCGGCGCTATAACGGAGCCCATAGGGTTTAATGGGGTACATAGGGTTTAATGGGGCCCATAGGGTTTAATGGGGGCTGCAATACCATTAACAGCCACAAGGCGGAGCTATAACGGGGCCCATAGGGTTTAATGGGGTCCATAGGGTTTAATGGGGCCCATAGGGTTTAATGGGGGCCTGCAATACTCTCAATAGCCACAAGGTGGCGCTATAATGGAGCCCATAGGGTTTAACGGGGCCCATAGGGTTTAATGGGGCCCATAGGGTTTAATGGGGTCTGCAGTCTCCAGTCTAAAGGGGCGGAGCCCCATATGCTAATGAGCCATGAAGCCACACCCCCGGTAGGCTGGAGTCCAAAGGGGCGGCCACCAGGTGCCGCTCTAACATAAGCTATATGGGACCCCATAGGGTTTAATGGAGCCCATAGGGTTTAATGGGGCCCATAGGGTATAATGGAGCCCATAGGGTTTAATGGGGCCCATAGGGTATAATGGGGGCTGCAATACCATTAACAGCCACAAGGCGGCGCTATAATGGAGCCCATAGGGTTTAATGGGGCCCATAGGGTATAATGGGGCCCATAGGGTATAATGGGGCCCATAGGGTATAATGGGGGCTGCAATACCATTAACAGCCACAAGGCGGCGCTATAATGGAGCCCATAGGGTATAATGAGGCCCATAGGGTTTAATGGGGCATGCGCAGTAGCGCTGTATTCGCCGCCATTTTGGACATGCGCAGTAGCGTCCCTTCTGCCGCGGTGCAATGTGGGATATCCCGCCAAAATTGGAGGACGCCATTTTGGACATGCGCAGTAGCGCTGTTTTCGCCGCCATTTTGGACATGCGCGGTAGCGTCCCTTCCGCCGCGGTGCATTGTGGGATATCCCGCCAAAATTGGAGGTCGCCATTTTGGACATGCGCAGTAGCGCTGTATTCGCCGCCATTTTGGACATGCGCAGTAGCGTCCCTTCTGCCGCGGTGCATTGTGGGATATCCCACCAAAATTGGAGGACGCCATTTTGGACATGCGCAGTAGCGCTGTATTCGCCGCCATTTTGGACATGCGCTGTAGCGTCCCTTCTGCCGCGTTGCATTGTGGGATATCCCGCCAAAATTGGAGGACGCCATTTTGGACATGCGCAGTAGCGCTGTATTCGCCGCCATTTTGGACATGCGCAGTAGCGTCCCTTCTGCCGCGGTGCATTGTGGGATATCCCGCCAAAATTGGAGGACGCCATTTTGGACATGCGCAGTAGCGCTTCTCCGACGCCATTTTGGACATGCGCAGTAGCGTCCCTTCCGCCGCGGTGCATTGTGGGATATCCCGCCAAAATTGGTGGACGCCATTTTGGACATGCGCAGTAGCGCTTCTCCGACGCCATTTTGGACATGCGCAGTAGCGTCCCTTCCGCCAGGGTGCATTGAGGGATATCCCGCCAAAACTGGAGGACGCCATTTTGGACATACGCTGTACCGCTTTTCCGCCGCCATTTTGGACATGCGCAGCAGCGTCCCTTCCGGCAATATAGTTTTATTAGTTGTTAGTTTATTAGTTTATTAGTTTATATTTCCGAAAATATAGTTTTATTTCAATAAATAATAAATAATAATAAAATAAAATAAAAATAAAATAAAATAAATATAAAATAAAATAAAAATAAAATAAAATAAAAATAGAATAAATAAATAAATAATAATAAATAAATAAATAATTTAGGGTATAATGGGGGCCTGCAATACCATTAACAGCCACAAGGCGGCGCTATAATGGAGCCCATAGGGTTTAATGGGGCCCATAGGGTTTAATGGGGCCCATAGGGTTTAATGGAGACCATTGGGTTTAATGGGGACCTGCAATACCCTCAATAGCCACAAGGCGGCGCTATAACAGAGCCCATAGGGTTTAATGGGGCCCATAGGGTATAATGGGGGCCTGCAATACCATTAACAGCCACAAGGCGGCGCTATAATGGAGCCCATAGGGTTTAATCGGGACCATAGGGTTTAATGGGGCCCATAGGGTTTAATGGGGGCCTGCAATACCATTAACAGCCACAAGGCGGCGCTATAACGGAGCCCATAGGGTTTAATGGGGTCCATAGGGTTTAATGGGGCCCATAGGGTTTAATGGGGCCCATAGGGTTTAATGGGGGCTGCAATACCATTAACAGCCACAAGGCGGAGCTATAACGGAGCCCATAGGGTTTAATGGGGTCCATAGGGTTTAATGGGGACCATAGGGATTAATGGGGCCTGCAATACCATTAACAGCCACAAGGCGGCGCTATAATGGAGCCCATAGGGTTTAATCGGGACCATAGGGTTTATAAGAGCTGCAATACCCTCAGCGGCCACAAGGTGGCGCTATAATAGAGCCCATAGGGTTTAATGGGGCCCATAGGATATAATGGGGCCCATAGGGTTTAATGGGGTCCATAGGGTATAATGGGGGTCTGCAATACCATTAACAGCCACAAGGCGGCGCTATAATGGAGCCCATAGGGTTTAATCGGGCCCATAGGGTTTAATGGGAGCTGCAATACCCTCAGCGGCCACAAGGGTATTAATATTAATTAGCAATAGAGTAGTATTAGTGATGGAGCATTATTAATTAGCAATAGGCCATTATTATGGTGATGAAGGTGATGACGATGGAGATAGATGATCCTACAGCACACAATGGGACGATCCTACAGCACACAATGGGGTCCTGCAGCCCATGGGATGATCTTACACCTAATGGGATGATCCTACAGCACACAGTGGGGTCTGTGGTGCACAATGGGGTCCAGCAGCCAATGGGATGATCCTGCAGCCAATCGGTGACTGGTGTTTCATTGTGCACACAGATGCTGAGCTGACACACATGGATGCGGAGCGGCAACAATCCGGACTCAGTGGAGGAATCCAACCTGCAGCATGTGAGGATGGAAAGCAGGGAGGATTAATAAAGGCATCAGCAATAGGAACAACAGGATGGATATGGGGTATAAGGGATGGTTAATAAAGGCATCAGCACTGCAATAGGAACAACAGGATGGATATGGGGTATAAGGGATGGTTAATAAAGGCATCAGCACCGCAATAGGAACAACAGGATGGATATGGGGTATAAGGAAGGGATGCCTCATAAAGGCACCAACACACAACAGGAACAGCATAGGGACAAAACTCCATCCAGCTATGGGATATAAGGCCATTATACAGACACACACACAGACACACACACAGACACACATCTCACATCAGTTCTCTATTGGGTTTAATGGAGGCCTATGGGGTCTTATGGGGTCCTATGGGGTTCAAATGGGTCTTATGGGGTCCTATGGGGTTCAAATGGGACCTATGGGTTCCAATTAGGGCCTATGGGGTCTCTATGGGGTCCTATGGGGTTCAAATGGGGCCTATGGGGTCTCTATGGGGGCCAGTGAGGTCTTATGGGGTATATGCACACATACATACACACACACACACACACACACACACACGCACATCATGCCCCATAAATATCCCAGAAGATCCCATTAAGCCCCATAAGGACCCCATAACATCCCATAGGCCCTTATTAAACCCCCATAGGGATCCCATAAGACCCCATTAAACCCCATCGGACACCCTAAGGCCCCAAAGGCCCCATTAAACCCCATAGAGACCCCATAAAGGCCCCAAATGATCCCATAAAACCCCATAGCGCCCATTAAACCCCATAGTGACCATAGAGGACATTAATAGCAGCAGTCTGAATCTCCCTTTGCATTGCAGCCCTATTAACAGCAATGGGAGCTACAACAGCGCCGCCTTGTGGACACAACGCAGAACTGCAACGGAGGAGCAACAGCAGCAATAAAGAACTGAATGGAGCCATGGGGGAACAGAAACGAACTTGAGGGGCAGAATACGATGGCTGGACTTGGGGGGCAGAACGTGATGGCGGCACTTATGGGGCACGACACACAGGCTGGACTTGGGGGGCAGAAAGAGATGGCTGCATTTGGGGGCAGCAAAAGGCAATGGCTGCATTTGGGGGCAGCAAGAAGGGCACTGCAATAAGAATTAAGCACTGAAGTGCATAAATGAGCTCTGGAACGTTACCTTGGGTCTCAGTATGGAACAGATCCAACACAGTCAGTGTGTGCTGCTCTTATCTGCTGGGCAGGCAATTCCCGGCCAGCAAAGTTGAGTTCCGAGGCGTTCCAGGCAATGCAGGTTTCTGTTCCTCGCTGTTCTCGTCAGGAGCTGCACATCTCTCAGGGCTCTGCTGGCACCTGTTGGACACAATGCAACAATGAAGGCACTACCCACATGTGCAGGGCAGCACCTTTTGCACAAGCAGGCACTGCAGTGGTCGGGATACCTAAAAATGGCAGAGCTCACAGCCCTGAAACAAAGCAGAAACCAAAGACAAACACTCACCCACAGCCCGCAGGAGGCAAACTCCAGGGAGAAACACCACCCGTACAGCTGCTGACACTTCAATGTGGTCAGGCTGCCCCAGAAATGAGGGCAGCACAGCCCTGACATAAAGAACCCCTCACCCCAATCCAAGGCCCAGAGCTCACCCCACACTCCAAAGGAAGCAGTCCCCAAGGAGAGATACTGCCCTCATGGCTGCCAGCCTTCCAATGCAGCTATGAGCCCCAACAGGGGCAGATCACAGCCCTGCAATAAGGCAGGAATCACTCACCCCTTCCCGAGGAGCGGGGCTCACCCCACAGAAAACAGTCTGCAAGGAGATATGTGTCCCTTGCAGGTGGCACCCCTTAAATATGGTCACAACCCCCTGAGAAAAACAGAGCTCCCAGCCCCAAAATAAAGGAATCACTCACCTCATTCCAGAGACAAACAGCCCACACTCCCAAGGAAGCAATCAGGTACAGATGCTGCTCCTGCCGCTGCCAGCCCTGAAATGGGGTCAGGATCCACTAAAAAGAGAAAAACACAGCCTTAAAATAAGGAAAGGATCACTCACCCCACTCCATGGCTCACCCCATAAGGAAGGGAACACTCACCCCACCCCACAAGGAAGGAATCACTCACCCCACCCCACAAGGAAGGGATCACTCACCCCACTCCACAAGGAAGGGATCACTCACCCCACTCCACAAGGAAGGGAACACTCACCCCACCCCACAAGGAAGGGATCACTCACCCCACCCCACAAGGAAGGGATCACTCACCCCACTCCATGGCTCACCCCCACACTCCTAAGCAATGGAGGGCTATAGGGGGCAATGGGATGATGGGGGGCTATAGGGGGACATTAGCAGCAATTTTATATATCATAAGTAAACCAACAATAGACGACCATCTATTTCATAGTCACACACACTGCCGGCTTCACACTGCACTGAGTCAGAGATGCAGGCCTTCTTTCAAGCGCTTTGATAGCACTGACTGCAATACACAGTACCTGGCCATAAGCAATAGATGGGAACAGCAGCACGAACACACCGTTATCGTTGCCATGGCTGAGAACAGCAACGAGGCAACAACCTGCAGCTCCTGCTGCGACGCTCCCGGACTTTTCCCTGCGTCCAAACGCTGTTCCACGGTCCGACTGTTGTTCCCCGGGCAGGAACTGCCGGCAGCTTTTCTACCCCAGCCGGAACCAACCGGACCCGGGAGCTCACCCGGCCGGGGGCAGCGACGATCGCTGCGCTTCTACCCCGCGTAGGACGGCTCCGTCCGGCTGACGGGCTGCCCTGATCCCACGCACAAACCGCTCCGCCGATGGAGGCTCCTTGTCGGCTCCCGCGGGGTTCGGCTGAGGGAGAACGAACGAGAAACCGCGGGGCGCGCCAAAGGCGGGAGAGAACGCCGCTAAAATAGGAGGTCGCCATTTTGGTCATGCGCAGTAGCGCTTTTCCGCCGCAATTTTGGACATGCGCAGTAGCGCTGTTTTCGCCGCCGTTTTGGACATGCGCAGTAGCGTCCCTTCCGCCGCGGTGCATTGTGGGATATAACGCGGCAGGAGGAGGTCGGCATTTTGGACATGCGCAGTAGCGCTTCTCCGCCGCCATTTTGGACATGCGCAGTAGCGTCCCTTCTGCCGCGGTGCATTGTGGGATATCCCGCCAAAATTGGAGGACGCCATTTTGGACATGCGCAGTAGCGCTTCTCCGCCGCCATTTTGGACATGCGCAGTAGCGTCCCTTCCGCCGCGGTGCATTGCGGGATATCCCGCCAAAATTGGAGGACGCCATTCTGGACATGCGCAGTAGCGCTGTTTTCGCCGCCATTTTGGACATGCGCAGTAGCGTCCCTTCCGCCGCGGTGCATTGTGGGATATCCCGCCAAAATTGGAGGACGCCATTTTGGACATGCGCAGTAGCGCTGTTTTCGCCGCCATTTTGGACATGCGCAGTAGCGTCCCTTCCGCCGCGGTGCACTGTGGGATATCCCGCCAAAATTGGAGGACGCCATTTTGGACATGCGCAGTAGCGCTACTCCGCCGCCATTTTGGACATGCGCGGTAGCGTCCCTTCCGCCGCGGTGCACTGTGGGATATCCCGCCAAAATTGGAGGACGCCATTTTTGACATGCGCAGTAGCGCTGTATTCGCCGCCATTTTGGACATGCGCAGTAGCGTCCCTTCTGCCGCGGTGCATTGTGGGATATCCCGCCAAAATTGGAGGACGCCATTTTGGACATGCGCAGTAGCGCTTCTCCGACGCCATTTTGGACATGCGCAGTAGCGTCCCTTCCGCCGCGGTGCATTGTGGGATATCCCGCCAAAATTGGAGGACGCCATTTTGGACATGCGCAGTAGCGCTTCTCCGCCGCCATTTTGGACATGCGCAGTAGCGTCCCTTCTGCCGCGGTGCATTGTGGGATATCCCGCCAAAATTGGAGGACGCCATTTTGGACATGCGCAGCAGCGCTGTTTTCGCCGCCATTTTGGACATGCGCAGTAGCGTCCCTTCTGCCGCGGTGCATTGTGGGATATCCCGCCAAAATTGGAGGACGCCATTTTGGACATGCGCAGTAGCGCTTCTCCGCCGCCATTTTGGACATGCGCAGTAGCGTCCCTTCTGCCGCGGTGCATTGTGGGATATCCCGCCAAAATTGGAGGACGCCATTTTGGACATGCGCAGTAGCGCTGTTTTCGCCGCCATTTTGGACATGCGCAGTAGCGTCCCTTCCGCCGCGGTGCATTGCGGGATATCCCGCCAAAATTGGAGGACGCCATTTTGGACATGCGCAGTAGCGCTGTATTCGCCGCCATTTTGGACATGCGCAGTAGCGTCCCTTCTGCCGCGGTGCATTGTGGGATATCCCGCCAAAATTGGAGGACGCCATTTTGGACATGCGCAGTAGCGCTGTATTCGCCGCCATTTTGGACATGCGCAGTAGCGTCCCTTCCGCCGCGGTGCATTGTGGGATATCCCGCCAAAACTGGAGGACGCCATTTTGGACATACGCAGTACCGCTTTTCCGCCGCCATTTTGGACATGCGCAGCAGCGTCCCTTCCGGCAATATAGTTTTATTAGTTGTTAGTTTATTAGTTTATTAGTTTATATTTCCGAAAATATAGTTTTATTTCAATAAATAATAAATAATAATAAAATAAAATAAAAATAAAATAAAA
The DNA here is from genome assembly GCF_039878825.1 of Excalfactoria chinensis. Classification (NCBI taxonomy): domain Eukaryota; kingdom Metazoa; phylum Chordata; class Aves; order Galliformes; family Phasianidae; genus Excalfactoria; species Excalfactoria chinensis. The sequence goes on along the minus strand of NC_092832.1, from coordinate 28,060,556 downwards.
TAAATATAAAATAAAATAAAAATAAAATAAAATAAAAATAGAATAAATAAATAAATAATAATAAATAAATAAATAATTTAGGGTATAATGGGGGCCTGCAATACCATTAACAGCCACAAGGCGGCGCTATAATGGAGCCCATAGGGTTTAATGGGGCCCATAGGGTTTAATGGGGCTCATAGGGTTTAATGGAGACCATTGGGTTTAATGGGGACCTGCAATACCCTCAATAGCCACAAGGCGGCGCTATAACGGAGCCCATAGGGTTTAATGGGGTCCATAGGGTATAATGGGGGCCTGCAATACCATTAACAGCCACAAGGCGGCGCTATAATGGAGCCCATAGGGTTTAATCGGGACCATAGGGTTTAATGGGGCCCATAGGGTTTAATGGGGGCCTGCAATACCATTAACAGCCACAAGGTGGCGCTATAACGGAGCCCATAGGGTTTAATGGGGTCCATAGGGTTTAATGGGGCCCATAGGGTTTAATGGGGGCTGCAATACCATTAACAGCCACAAGGCGGCGCTATAATGGAGCCCATAGGGTTTAATGGGGCCCATAGGTTTTAATGGGGCCCATAGGGTTTAATGGGGCCCATAGGGTTTAATGGGGGCCTGCAATACCTTTAACAGCCACAAGGCGGCGCTATAACGGAGCCCATAGGGTTTAATGGGGTCCATAGGGTTTAATGGGGCCCATAGGGTTTAATGGGGGCTGCAATACCATTAACAGCCACAAGGCGGAGCTATAACGGAGCCCATAGGGTTTAATGGGGTCCATAGGGTTTAATGGGGCCCATAGGGTATAATGGGGGCTGCAATACCATTAACAGACACAAGGCGGCGCTATAACGGAGCTCATAGGGTTTAATGGGGCCCATAGGGTATAATGGGGCCCATAGGGTATAATGGGGCCCATAGGGTATAATGGGGGCCTGCAATACCATTAACAGCCACAAGGCGGCGCTATAATGGAGCCCATAGGGTTTAATGAGGCCCATAGGGTTTAATGGGGCCCATAGGGGTTAATGGGGGCCTGCAATACTCTCAATAGCCACAAGGTGGCGCTATAATGGAGCCCATAGGGTTTAACGGGGCCCATAGGGTTTAATGGGGCCCATAGGGTTTAATGGGGTCTGCAGTCTCCAGTCTAAAGGGGCGGAGCCCCATATGCTAATGAGCCATGAAGCCACACCCCCGGTAGGCTGGAGTCCAAAGGGGCGGCCACCTGGTGCCGCTCTAACATAAGCTATATGGGACCCCATAGGGTTTAATGGAGCCCATAGTGTTTAATGGGGCCCATAGGGTATAATGGGGGCCTGCAATACCATTAACAGCCACAAGGCGGCGCTATAATGGAGCCAATAGGGTTTAATGGGGCCCATAGTGTATAATGGGGCCCATAGGGTATAATGGGGCCCATAGGGTATAATGGGGGCTGCAATACCATTAACAGCCACAAGGCGGCGCTATAATGGAGCCCATAGGGTTTAATGGGGCCCATAGGTTTTAATGGGGCCCATAGGGTTTAATGGGGCCCATAGGGTTTAATGGGGGCCTGCAATACCATTAACAGCCACAAGGCGGCGCTATAACGGAGCCCATAGGGTTTAATGGGGTACATAGGGTTTAATGGGGCCCATAGGGTTTAATGGGGGCTGCAATACCATTAACAGCCACAAGGCGGAGCTATAACGGGGCCCATAGGGTTTAATGGGGTCCATAGGGTTTAATGGGGCCCATAGGGTTTAATGGGGGCCTGCAATACTCTCAATAGCCACAAGGTGGCGCTATAATGGAGCCCATAGGGTTTAACGGGGCCCATAGGGTTTAATGGGGCCCATAGGGTTTAATGGGGTCTGCAGTCTCCAGTCTAAAGGGGCGGAGCCCCATATGCTAATGAGCCATGAAGCCACACCCCCGGTAGGCTGGAGTCCAAAGGGGCGGCCACCAGGTGCCGCTCTAACATAAGCTATATGGGACCCCATAGGGTTTAATGGAGCCCATAGGGTTTAATGGGGCCCATAGGGTATAATGGGGGCCTGCAATACCATTAACAGCCACAAGGCGGCGCTATAATGGAGCCAATAGGGTTTAATGGGGCCCATAGTGTATAATGGGGCCCATAGGGTATAATGGGGCCCATAGGGTATAATGGGGGCTGCAATACCATTAACAGCCACAAGGCGGCGCTATAATGGAGCCCATAGGGTATAATGGGGCCCATAGGGTATAATGGAGCCCATAGGGTTTAATGGGGCCCATAGGGTATAATGGGGGCTGCAATACCATTAACAGCCACAAGGCGGCGCTATAATGGAGCCCATAGGGTTTAATGGGGCCCATAGGGTATAATGGGGCCCATAGGGTATAATGGGGCCCATAGGGTATAATGGGGGCTGCAATACCATTAACAGCCACAAGGCGGCGCTATAATGGAGCCCATAGGGTATAATGGGGCCCATAGGGTTTAATGGGGCATGCGCAGTAGCGCTTCTCCGCCGCCATTTTGGACATGCGCAGTAGCGTCCCTTCTGCCGCGGTGCATTGTGGGATATCCCGCCAAAATTGGAGGACGCCATTTTGCACATGCGCAGTAGCGCTGTATTCGCCGCCATTTTGGACATGCGCAGTAGCGTCCCTTCTGCCGCGGTGCATTGTGGGATATCCCGCCAAAATTGGAGGACGCCATTTTGGACATGCGCAGTAGCGCTGTTTTCGCCGCCATTTTGGACATGCGCGGTAGCGTCCCTTCCGCCGCGGTGCATTGTGGGATATCCCGCCAAAATTGGAGGACGCCATTTTGGACATGCGCAGTAGCGCTGTATTCGCCGCCATTTTGGACATGCGCAGTAGCGTCCCTTCTGCCGCGGTGCATTGTGGGATATCCCGCCAAAATTGGAGGACGCCATTTTGGACATGCGCAGTAGCGCTTCTCCGACGCCATTTTGGACATGCGCAGTAGCGTCCCTTCCGCCGCGGTGCATTGTGGGATATCCCGCCAAAATTGGTGGACGCCATTTTGGACATGCGCAGTAGCGCTTCTCCGACGCCATTTTGGACATGCGCAGTAGCGTCCCTTCCGCCAGGGTGCATTGAGGGATATCCCGCCAAAACTGGAGGACGCCATTTTGGACATACGCTGTACCGCTTTTCCGCCGCCATTTTGGACATGCGCAGCAGCGTCCCTTCCGGCAATATAGTTTTATTAGTTGTTAGTTTATTAGTTTATTAGTTTATATTTCCGAAAATATAGTTTTATTTCAATAAATAATAAATAATAATAAAATAAAATAAAAATAAAATAAAATAAATATAAAATAAAATAAAAATAAAATAAAATAAAAATAGAATAAATAAATAAATAATAATAAATAAATAAATAATTTAGGGTATAATGGGGGCCTGCAATACCATTAACAGCCACAAGGCGGCGCTATAATGGAGCCCATAGGGTTTAATGGGGCCCATAGGGTTTAATGGGGCCCATAGGGTTTAATGGAGACCATTGGGTTTAATGGGGACCTGCAATACCCTCAATAGCCACAAGGCGGCGCTATAACAGAGCCCATAGGGTTTAATGGGGCCCATAGGGTATAATGGGGGCCTGCAATACCATTAACAGCCACAAGGCGGCGCTATAATGGAGCCCATAGGGTTTAATCGGGACCATAGGGTTTAATGGGGCCCATAGGGTTTAATGGGGGCCTGCAATACCATTAACAGCCACAAGGCGGCGCTATAACGGAGCCCATAGGGTTTAATGGGGTCCATAGGGTTTAATGGGGCCCATAGGGTATAATGGGGGCTGCAATACCATTAACAGCCACAAGGCGGCGCTATAATGGAGCCCATAGGGTTTAATGGGGCCCATAGGTTTTAATGGGGCCCATAGGGTTTAATGGGGCCCATAGGGTTTAATGGGGGCCTGCAATACCATTAACAGCCACAAGGCGGCGCTATAACGGAGCCCATAGGGTTTAATGGGGTCCATAGGGTTTAATGGGGCCCATAGGGTTTAATGGGGGCTGCAATACCATTAACAGCCACAAGGCGGAGCTATAACGGAGCCCATAGGGTTTAATGGGGTCCATAGGGTTTAATGGGGCCCATAGGGTATAATGGGGGCTGCAATACCATTAACAGACACAAGGCGGCGCTATAACGGAGCTCATAGGGTTTAATGGGGCCCATAGGGTATAATGGGGCCCATAGGGTATAATGGGGCCCATAGGGTATAATGGGGGCCTGCAATACCATTAACAGCCACAAGGCGGCGCTATAATGGAGCCCATAGGGTTTAATGAGGCCCATAGGGTTTAATGGGGCCCATAGGGTTTAATGGGGGCCTGCAATACTCTCAATAGCCACAAGGTGGCGCTATAATGGAGCCCATAGGGTTTAACGGGGCCCATAGGGTTTAATGGGGCCCATAGGGTTTAATGGGGTCTGCAGTCTCCAGTCTAAAGGGGCGGAGCCCCATATGCTAATGAGCCATGAAGCCACACCCCCGGTAGGCTGGAGTCCAAAGGGGCGGCCACCTGGTGCCGCTCTAACATAAGCTATATGGGACCCCATAGGGTTTAATGGAGCCCATAGTGTTTAATGGGGCCCATAGGGTATAATGGGGGCCTGCAATACCATTAACAGCCACAAGGCGGCGCTATAATGGAGCCCATAGGGTTTAATGGGGCCCATAGGTTTTAATGGGGCCCATAGGGTTTAATGGGGCCCATAGGGTTTAATGGGGGCCTGCAATACCATTAACAGCCACAAGGCGGCGCTATAACGGAGCCCATAGGGTTTAATGGGGTACATAGGGTTTAATGGGGCCCATAGGGTTTAATGGGGGCTGCAATACCATTAACAGCCACAAGGCGGAGCTATAACGGGGCCCATAGGGTTTAATGGGGTCCATAGGGTTTAATGGGGCCCATAGGGTTTAATGGGGGCCTGCAATACTCTCAATAGCCACAAGGTGGCGCTATAATGGAGCCCATAGGGTTTAACGGGGCCCATAGGGTTTAATGGGGCCCATAGGGTTTAATGGGGTCTGCAGTCTCCAGTCTAAAGGGGCGGAGCCCCATATGCTAATGAGCCATGAAGCCACACCCCCGGTAGGCTGGAGTCCAAAGGGGCGGCCACCAGGTGCCGCTCTAACATAAGCTATATGGGACCCCATAGGGTTTAATGGAGCCCATAGGGTTTAATGGGGCCCATAGGGTATAATGGAGCCCATAGGGTTTAATGGGGCCCATAGGGTATAATGGGGGCTGCAATACCATTAACAGCCACAAGGCGGCGCTATAATGGAGCCCATAGGGTTTAATGGGGCCCATAGGGCACAATGGGGCCCATAGGGTATAATGGGGCCCATAGGGTATAATGGGGGCTGCAATACCATTAACAGCCACAAGGCGGCGCTATAATGGAGCCCATAGGGTATAATGGGGCCCATAGGGTTTAATGGGGCATGCGCAGTAGCGCTTCTCCGCCGCCATTTTGGACATGCGCAGTAGCGTCCCTTCTGCCGCGGTGCATTGTGGGATATCCCGCCAAAATTGGAGGACGCCATTTTGGACATGCGCAGTAGCGCTGTATTCGCCGCCATTTTGGACATGCGCAGTAGCGTCCCTTCTGCCGCGGTGCATTGTGGGATATCCCGCCAAAATTGGAGGACGCCATTTTGGACATGCGCAGTAGCGCTGTTTTCGCCGCCATTTTGGACATGCGCGGTAGCGTCCCTTCCGCCGCGGTGCATTGTGGGATATCCCGCCAAAATTGGAGGTCGCCATTTTGGACATGCGCAGTAGCGCTGTATTCGCCGCCATTTTGGACATGCGCAGTAGCGTCCCTTCTGCCGCGGTGCATTGTGGGATATCCCGCCAAAATTGGAGGACGCCATTTTGGACATGCGCAGTAGCGCTGTATTCGCCGCCATTTTGGACATGCGCAGTAGCGTCCCTTCTGCCGCGTTGCATTGTGGGATATCCCGCCAAAATTGGAGGACGCCATTTTGGACATGCGCAGTAGTGCTGTATTCGCCGCCATTTTGGACATGCGCAGTAGCGTCCCTTCTGCCGCGGTGCATTGTGGGATATCCCGCCAAAACTGGAGGACGCCATTTTGGACATACGCTGTACCGCTTTTCCGCCGCCATTTTGGACATGCGCAGCAGCGTCCCTTCCGGCAATATAGTTTTATTAGTTGTTAGTTTATTAGTTTATTAGTTTATATTTCCGAAAATATAGTTTTATTTCAATAAATAATAAATAATAATAAAATAAAATAAAAATAAAATAAAATAAATATAAAATAAAATAAAAATAAAATAAAATAAAAATAGAATAAATAAATAAATAATAATAAATAAATAAATAATTTAGGGTATAATGGGGGCCTGCAATACCATTAACAGCCACAAGGCGGCGCTATAATGGAGCCCATAGGGTTTAATGGGGCCCATAGGGTTTAATGGGGCCCATAGGGTTTAATGGAGACCATTGGGTTTAATGGGGACCTGCAATACCCTCAATAGCCACAAGGCGGCGCTATAACAGAGCCCATAGGGTTTAATGGGGCCCATAGGGTATAATGGGGGCCTGCAATACCATTAACAGCCACAAGGCGGCGCTATAATGGAGCCCATAGGGTTTAATCGGGACCATAGGGTTTAATGGGGCCCATAGGGTTTAATGGGGGCCTGCAATACCATTAACAGCCACAAGGCGGCGCTATAACGGAGCCCATAGGGTTTAATGGGGTCCATAGGGTTTAATGGGGCCCATAGGGTTTAATGGGGCCCATAGGGTTTAATGGGGGCTGCAATACCATTAACAGCCACAAGGCGGAGCTATAACGGAGCCCATAGGGTTTAATGGGGTCCATAGGGTTTAATGGGGACCATAGGGATTAATGGGGCCTGCAATACCATTAACAGCCACAAGGCGGCGCTATAATGGAGCCCATAGGGTTTAATCGGGACCATAGGGTTTATAAGAGCTGCAATACCCTCAGCGGCCACAAGGTGGCGCTATAATAGAGCCCATAGGGTTTAATGGGGCCCATAGGATATAATGGGGCCCATAGGGTTTAATGGGGCCCATAGGGTATAATGGGGGTCTGCAATACCCTCAGCGGCCACAAGGGTATTAATATTAATTAGCAATAGAGTAGTATTAGTGATGGAGCATTATTAATTAGCAATAGGCCATTATTATGGTGATGAAGGTGATGACGATGGAGATAGATGATCCTACAGCACACAATGGGACGATCCTACAGCACACAATGGGGTCCTGCAGCCCATGGGATGATCTTACACCTAATGGGATGATCCTACAGCACACAGTGGGGTCTGTGGTGCACAATGGGGTCCAGCAGCCAATGGGATGATCCTGCAGCCAATCGGTGACTGGTGTTTCATTGTGCACACAGATGCTGAGCTGACACACATGGATGCGGAGCGGCAACAATCCGGACTCAGTGGAGGAATCCAACCTGCAGCATGTGAGGATGGAAAGCAGGGAGGATTAATAAAGGCATCAGCACTGCAATAGGAACAACAGGATGGATATGGGGTATAAGGGATGGTTAATAAAGGCATCAGCACTGCAATAGGAACAACAGGATGGATATGGGGTATAAGGGATGGTTAATAAAGGCATCAGCACCGCAATAGGAACAACAGGATGGATATGGGGTATAAGGCAGGGATGCCTCATAAAGGCACCAACACACAACAGGAACAGCATAGGGACAAAACTCCATCCAGCTATGGGATATAAGGCCATTATACAGACACACACACAGACACACACACAGACACACATCTCACATCAGTTCTCTATTGGGTTTAATGGAGGCCTATGGGGTCTTATGGGGTCTCTATGGGGTCCTATGGAGTTCAAATGGGTCTTATGGGGTCCTATGGGGTTCAAATGGGACCTATGGGTTCCAATTAGGGCCTATGGGGTCTCTATGGGGTCCTATGGGGTTCAAATGGGGCCTATGGGGTCTCTATGGGGGCCAGTGAGGTCTTATGGGGTATATGCACACATACATACACACACACACACACACACACACACACACACACACACACACACATCATGCCCCATAAATATCCCAGAAGATCCCATTAAGCCCCATAAGGACCCCATAACATCCCATAGGCCCTTATTAAACCCCCATAGGGATCCCATAAGACCCCATTAAACCCCATCGGACACCCTAAGGCCCCAAAGGCCCCATTAAACCCCATAGAGACCCCATAAAGGCCCCAAATGATCCCATAAAACCCCATAGCGCCCATTAAACCCCATAGTGACCATAGAGGACATTAATAGCAGCAGTCTGAATCTCCCTTTGCATTGCAGCCCTATTAACAGCAATGGGAGCTACAACAGCGCCGCCTTGTGGACACAACGCAGAACTGCAACGGAGGAGCAACAGCAGCAATAAAGAACTGAATGGAGCCATGGGGGAACAGAAACGAACTTGAGGGGCAGAATACGATGGCTGGACTTGGGGGGCAGAACGTGATGGCGGCACTTATGGGGCACGACACACAGGCTGGACTTGGGGGGCAGAAAGAGATGGCTGCATTTGGGGGCAGCAAAAGGCAATGGCTGCATTTGGGGGCAGCAAGAAGGGCACTGCAATAAGAATTAAGCACTGAAGTGCATAAATGAGCTCTGGAACGTTACCTTGGGTCTCAGTATGGAACAGATCCAACACAGTCAGTGTGTGCTGCTCTTATCTGCTGGGCAGGCAATTCCCGGCCAGCAAAGTTGAGTTCCGAGGCGTTCCAGGCAATGCAGGTTTCTGTTCCTCGCTGTTCTCGTCAGGAGCTGCACATCTCTCAGGGCTCTGCTGGCACCTGTTGGACACAATGCAACAATGAAGGCACTACCCACATGTGCAGGGCAGCACCTTTTGCACAAGCAGGCACTGCAGTGGTCGGGATACCTAAAAATGGCAGAGCTCACAGCCCTGAAACAAAGCAGAAACCAAAGACAAACACTCACCCACAGCCCGCAGGAGGCAAACTCCAGGGAGAAACACCACCCGTACAGCTGCTGACACTTCAATGTGGTCAGGCTGCCCCAGAAATGAGGGCAGCACAGCCCTGACATAAAGAACCCCTCACCCCAATCCAAGGCCCAGAGCTCACCCCACACTCCAAAGGAAGCAGTCCCCAAGGAGAGATACTGCCCTCATGGCTGCCAGCCTTCCAATGCAGCTGTGAGCCCCAACAGGGGCAGATCACAGCCCTGCAATAAGGCAGGAATCACTCACCCCTTCCCGAGGAGCGGGGCTCACCCCACAGAAAACAGTCTGCAAGGAGATATGTGTCCCTTGCAGGTGGCACCCCTTAAATATGGTCACAACCCCCTGAGAAAAACAGAGCTCCCAGCCCCAAAATAAAGGAATCACTCACCTCATTCCAGAGACAAACAGCCCACACTCCCAAGGAAGCAATCAGGTACAGATGCTGCTCCTGCCGCTGCCAGCCCTGAAATGGGGTCAGGATCCACTAAAAAGAGAAAAACACAGCCTTAAAATAAGGAAAGGATCACTCACCCCACTCCATGGCTCACCCCATAAGGAAGGGAACACTCACCCCACCCCACAAGGAAGGAATCACTCACCCCACCCCACAAGGAAGGGATCACTCACCCCACTCCACAAGGAAGGGATCACTCACCCCACTCCACAAGGAAGGGAACACTCACCCCACCCCACAAGGAAGGGATCACTCACCCCACCCCACAAGGAAGGGATCACTCACCCCACTCCATGGCTCACCCCCACACTCCTAAGCAATGGAGGGCTATAGGGGGCAATGGGATGATGGGGGGCTATAGGGGGACATTAGCAGCAATTTTATATATCATAAGTAAACCAACAATAGACGACCATCTATTTCATAGTCACACACACTGCCGGCTTCACACTGCACTGAGTCAGAGCTGCAGGCCTTCTTTCAAGCGCTTTGATAGCACTGACTGCAATACACGGTACCTGGCCATAAGCAATAGATGGGAACAGCAGCACGAACACCCCGTTATCGTTGCCATGGCTGAGAACAGCAACGAGGCAACAACCTGCAGCTCCTGCTGCGACGCTCCCGGACTTTTCCCTGCGTCCAAACGCTGTTCCACGGTCCGACTGTTGTTCCCCGGGCAGGAACTGCCGGCAGCTTTTCTACCCCAGCCGGAACCAACCGGACCCGGGAGCTCACCCGGCCGGGGGCAGCGACGATCGCTGCGCTTCTACCCCGCGTAGGACGGCTCCGTCCGGCTGACGGGCTGCCCTGATCCCACGCACAAACCGCTCCGCCGATGGAGGCTCCTTGTCTGCTCCCGCGGGGTTCGGCTGAGGGAGAACGAACGAGAAACCGCGGGGCGCGCCAAAGGCGGGAGAGAACGCCGCTAAAATAGGAGGTCGCCATTTTGGTCATGCGCAGTAGCGCTTTTCCGCCGCAATTTTGGACATGCGCAGTAGCGCTGTTTTCGCCGCCGTTTTGGACATGCGCAGTAGCGTCCCTTCCGCCGCGGTGCATTGTGGGATATAACGCGGCAGGAGGAGGTCGGCATTTTGGACATGCGCAGTAGCGCTTCTCCGCCGCCATTTTGGACATGCGCAGTAGCGTCCCTTCTGCCGCGGTGCATTGTGGGATATCCCGCCAAAATTGGAGGACGCCATTTTGGACATGCGCAGTAGCGCTTCTCCGCCGCCATTTTGGACATGCGCAGTAGCGTCCCTTCCGCCGCGGTGCATTGCGGGATATCCCGCCAAAATTGGAGGACGCCATTCTGGACATGCGCAGTAGCGCTGTTTTCGCCGCCATTTTGTACATGCGCAGTAGCGTCCCTTCTGCCGCGGTGCATTGTGGGATATCCCGCCAAAATTGGAGGACGCCATTTTGGACATGCGCAGTAGCGCTGTTTTCGCCGCCATTTTGGACATGCGCAGTAGCGTCCCTTCTGCCGCGGTGCATTGTGGGATATCCCGCCAAAATTGGAGGACGCCATTTTGGACATGCGCAGTAGCGCTTCTCCGCCGCCATTTTGGACATGCGCAGTAGCGTCCCTTCCGCCGCGGTGCACTGTGGGATATCCCGCCAAAATTGGAGGACGCCATTTTTGACATGCGCAGTAGCGCTGTATTCGCCGCCATTTTGGACATGCGCAGTAGCGTCCCTTCCGCCGCGGTGCATTGTGGGATATCCCGCCAAAATTGGAGGACGCCATTTTGGACATGCGCAGTAGCGCTGTTTTCGCCGCCATTTTGGACATGCGCAGTAGCGTCCCTTCCGCCGCGGTGCATTGTGGGATATCCCGCCAAAATTGGAGGACGCCATTTTGGACATGCGCAGTAGCGCTTCTCCGCCGCCATTTTGGACATGCGCAGTAGCGTCCCTTCTGCCGCGGTGCATTGTGGGATATCCCGCCAAAACTGGAGGACGCCATTTTGGACATACGCAGTACCGCTTTCCCGCCGCCATTTTGGACATGCGCAGCAGCGTCCCTTCCCGCAATATAGTTTTATTAGTTGTTAGTTTATTAGTTTATTAGTTTATATTTCCGAAAATATAGTTTTATTTCAATAAATAATAAATAATAATAAAATAAAATAAAAATAAAATAAAATAAATATAAAATAAAATAAAAATAAAATAAAATAAAAATAGAATAAATAAATAAATAATAATAAATAAATAAATAATTTAGGGTATAATGGGGGCCTGCAATACCATTAACAGCCACAAGGCGGCGCTATAATGGAGCCCATAGGGTTTAATGGGGCCCATAGGGTTTAATGGGGCTCATAGGGTTTAATGGAGACCATTGGGTTTAATGGGGACCTGCAATACCCTCAATAGCCACAAGGCGGCGCTATAACGGAGCCCATAGGGTTTAATGGGGTCCATAGAGTTTAATGGGGCCCATAGGGTTTAATGGGGCCCATAGGGTATAATGGGGGTCTGCAATACCATTAACAGCCACAAGGCGGCGCTATAATGGAGCCCATAGGGTTTAATGGGGTCCATAGGGTTTAATGGGGCCCATAGGGTATAATGGGGGCTGCAATACCATTAACAGCCACAAGGCGGCGCTATAATGGAGCCCATAGGGTTTAATGGGGCCCATAGGTTTTAATGGGGCCCATAGGGTTTAATGGGGCCCATAGGGTTTAATGGGGGCCTGCAATACCATTAACAGCCACAAGGCGGCGCTATAACGGAGCCCATAGGGTTTAATGGGGTCCATAGGGTTTAATGGGGCCCATAGGGTTTAATGGGGGCTGCAATACCATTAACAGCCACAAGGCGGCGCTATAACGGAGCTCATAGGGTTTAATGGGGCCCATAGGGTATAATGGGGCCCATAGGGTATAATGGGGCCCATAGGGTATAATGGGGGCCTGCAATACCATTAACAGCCACAAGGCGGCGCTATAATGGAGCCCATAGGGTTTAATGAGGCCCATAGGGTTTAACGGGGCCCATAGGGTTTAATGGGGCCCATAGGGTTTAATGGGGTCTGCAGTCTCCAGTCTAAAGGGGCGGAGCCCCATATGCTAATGAGCCATGAAGCCACACCCCCGGTAGGCTGGAGTCCAAAGGGGCGGACACCAGGTGGCGCTCTAACATAAGCTATATGGGACCCCATAGGGTTTAATGGAGCCCATAGGGTTTAATGGGGCCCATAGGGTATAATGGGGGCCTGCAATACCATTAACAGCCACAAGGCGGCGCTATAATGGAGCCCATAGGGTTTAATGGGGCCCATAGTGTATAATGGGGCCCATAGGGTATAATGGGGCCCATAGGGTATAATGGGGGCTGCAATACCATTAACAGCCACAAGGCGGCGCTATAATGGAGCCCATAGGGTATAATGGGGCCCATAGGGTATAATGGGGCCCATAGGGTATAATGGGGGCTGCAATACCATTAACAGCCACAAGGCGGCGCTATAATAGAGCCCATAGGGTATAATGGGGCCCATAGGGTATAATGGAGCCCATAGGGTTTAATGGGGCCCATAGGGTTTAATGGGGCATGCGCAGTAGCGCTTCTCCGCCGCCATTTTGGACATGCGCAGTAGCGTCCCTTCCGCCGCGGTGCATTGTGGGATATCCCGCCAAAATTGGAGGACGCCATTTTGGACATGCGCAGTAGCTCTTCTCCGCCGCCATTTTGGACATGCGCAGTAGCGTCCCTTCTGCCGCGGTGCATTGTGGGATATCCCGCCAAAATTGGAGGACGCCATTTTGGACATGCGCAGTAGCGCTGTATTCGCCGCCATTTTGGACATGCGCAGTAGCGTCCCTTCTGCCGCGGTGCATTGTGGGATATCCCGCCAAAATTGGAGGACGCCATTTTGGACATGCGCAGTAGCGCTTCTCCGCCGCCATTTTGGACATGCGCGGTAGCGTCCCTTCCGCCGCGGTGCACTGTGGGATATCCCGCCAAAATTGGAGGACGCCATTTTGGACATGCGCAGTAGCGCTGTATTCGCCGCCATTTTGGACATGCGCAGTAGCGTCCCTTCTGCCGCGGTGCATTGTGGGATATCCCGCCAAAATTGGAGGACGCCATTTTGGACATGCGCAGTAGCGCTTCTCCGACGCCATTTTGGACATGCGCAGTAGCGTCCCTTCCGCCGCGGTGCATTGTGGGATATCCCGCCAAAATTGGAGGACGCCATTTTGGACATGCGCTGTAGCGCTTCTCCGCCGCCATTTTGGACATGCGCAGTAGCGTCCCTTCTGCCGCGGTGCATTGTGGGATATCCCGCCAAAATTGGAGGACGCCATTTTGGACATGCGCAGCAGCGCTGTATTCGCCGCCATTTTGGACATGCGCAGTAGCGTCCCTTCTGCCGCGGTGCATTGTGGGATATCCCGCCAAAATTGGAGGACGCCATTTTGGACATGCGCAGTAGCGCTGTATTCGCCGCCATTTTGGACATGCGCAGTAGCGTCCCTTCTGCCGCGGTGCATTGTGGGATATCCCGCCAAAACTGGAGGACGCCATTTTGGACATACGCAGTACCGCTTTTCCGCCGCCATTTTGGACATGCGCAGCAGCGTCCCTTCCGGCAATATAGTTTTATTAGTTGTTAGTTTATTAGTTTATTAGTTTATATTTCCGAAAATATAGTTTTATTTCAATAAATAATAAATAATAATAAAATAAAATAAAAATAAAATAAAATAAATATAAAATAAAATAAAAATAAAATAAAATAAAAATAGAATAAATAAATAAATAATAATAAATAAATAAATAATTTAGGGTATAATGGGGGCCTGCAATACCATTAACAGCCACAAGGCGGCGCTATAATGGAGCCCATAGGGTTTAATGGGGCCCATAGGGTTTAATGGGGCTCATAGGGTTTAATGGAGACCATTGGGTTTAATGGGGACCTGCAATACCCTCAATAGCCACAAGGCGGCGCTATAACGGAGCCCATAGGGTTTAATGGGGTCCATAGGGTATAATGGGGGCCTGCAATACCATTAACAGCCACAAGGCGGCGCTATAATGGAGCCCATAGGGTTTAATCGGGACCATAGTGTTTAATGGGGCCCATAGGGTTTAATGGGGGCCTGCAATACCATTAACAGCCACAAGGTGGCGCTATAATGGAGCCCATAGGGTTTAATGGGGTCCATAGGGTTTAATGGGGCCCATAGGGTATAATGGGGGCTGCAATACCATTAACAGCCACAAGGCGGCGCTATAATGGAGCCCATAGGGTTTAATGGGGCCCATAGGTTTTAATGGGGCCCATAGGGTTTAATGGGGCCCATAGGGTTTAATGGGGGCCTCCAATACCATTAACAGCCACAAGGCGGCGCTATAACGGAGCCCATAGGGTTTAATGGGGTCCATAGGGTTTAATGGGGCCCATAGGGTTTAATGGGGGCGGCAATACCATTAACAGCCACAAGGCGGAGCTATAACGGAGCCCATAGGGTTTAATGGGGTCCATAGGGTTTAATGGGGCCCATAGGGTATAATGGGGCCCATAGGGTATAATGGGGCCCATAGGGTATAATGGGGGCCTGCAATACCATTAACAGCCACAAGGCGGCGCTATAATGGAGCCCATAGGGTTTAATGGGGCCCATAGGGTTTAATGGGGCTCATAGGGTTTAATGGAGACCATTGGGTTTAATGGGGACCTGCAATACCCTCAATAGCCACAAGGCGGCGCTATAACGGAGCCCATAGGGTTTAATGGGGTCCATAGGGTATAATGGGGGCCTGCAATACCATTAACAGCCACAAGGCGGCGCTATAATGGAGCCCATAGGGTTTAATCGGGACCATAGGGTTTAATGGGGCCCATAGGGTTTAATGGGGGCCTGCAATACCATTAACAGCCACAAGGCGGCGCTATAACGGAGCCCATAGGGTTTAATGGGGTCCATAGGGTTTAATGGGGCCCATAGGGTTTAATGGGGCCCATAGGGTTTAATGGGGGCTGCAATACCATTAACAGCCACAAGGCGGAGCTATAACGGAGCCCATAGGGTTTAATGGGGTCCATAGGGTTTAATGGGGACCATAGGGATTAATGGGGCCTGCAATACCATTAACAGCCACAAGGCGGCGCTATAATGGAGCCCATAGGGTTTAATCGGGACCATAGGGTTTATAAGAGCTGCAATACCCTCAGCGGCCACAAGGTGGCGCTATAATAGAGCCCATAGGGTATAATGGGGCCCATAGGGTATAATGGAGCCCATAGGGTTTAATGGGGCCCATAGGGTTTAATGGGGCATGCGCAGTAGCGCTTCTCCGCCGCCATTTTGGACATGCGCAGTAGCGTCCCTTCCGCCGCGGTGCATTGTGGGATATCCCGCCAAAATTGGAGGACGCCATTTTGGACATGCGCAGTAGCGCTTCTCCGCCGCCATTTTGGACATGCGCAGTAGCGTCCCTTCCGCCGCGGTGCATTGTGGGATATCCCGCCAAAATTGGAGGACGCCATTTTGGACATGCGCAGTAGCTCTTCTCCGCCGCCATTTTGGACATGCGCAGTAGCGTCCCTTCTGCCGCGGTGCATTGTGGGATATCCCGCCAAAATTGGAGGACGCCATTTTGGACATGCGCAGTAGCGCTGTATTCGCCGCCATTTTGGACATGCGCAGTAGCGTCCCTTCCGCCGCGGTGCATTGTGGGATATCCCGCCAAAATTGGAGGACGCCATTTTGGACATGCGCAGTAGCGCTTCTCCGCCGCCATTTTGGACATGCGCGGTAGCGTCCCTTCCGCCGCGGTGCACTGTGGGATATCCCGCCAAAATTGGAGGACGCCATTTTGGACATGCGCAGTAGCGCTGTATTCGCCGCCATTTTGGACATGCGCAGTAGCGTCCCTTCTGCCGCGGTGCATTGTGGGATATCCCGCCAAAATTGGAGGACGCCATTTTGGACATGCGCAGTAGCGCTTCTCCGACGCCATTTTGGACATGCGCAGTAGCGTCCCTTCCGCCGCGGTGCATTGTGGGATATCCCGCCAAAATTGGAGGACGCCATTTTGGACATGCGCTGTAGCGCTTCTCCGCCGCCATTTTGGACATGCGCGGTAGCGTCCCTTCCGCCGCGGTGCACTGTGGGATATCCCGCCAAAATTGGAGGACGCCATTTTTGACATGCGCAGTAGCGCTGTATTCGCCGCCATTTTGGACATGCGCAGTAGCGTCCCTTCTGCCGCGGTGCATTGTGGGATATCCCGCCAAAATTGGAGGACGCCATTTTGGACATGCGCAGTAGCGCTTCTCCGACGCCATTTTGGACATGCGCAGTAGCGTCCCTTCCGCCGCGGTGCATTGTGGGATATCCCGCCAAAATTGGAGGACGCCATTTTGGACATGCGCTGTAGCGCTTCTCCGCCGCCATTTTGGACATGCGCAGTAGCGTCCCTTCTGCCGCGGTGCATTGTGGGATATCCCGCCAAAATTGGAGGACGCCATTTTGGACATGCGCAGCAGCGCTGTATTCGCCGCCATTTTGGACATGCGCAGTAGCGTCCCTTCTGCCGCGGTGCATTGTGGGATATCCCGCCAAAATTGGAGGACGCCATTTTGGACATGCGCAGTAGCGCTGTATTCGCCGCCATTTTGGACATGCGCAGTAGCGTCCCTTCTGCCGCGGTGCATTGTGGGATATCCCGCCAAAACTGGAGGACGCCATTTTGGACATACGCAGTACCGCTTTTCCGCCGCCATTTTGGACATGCGCAGCAGCGTCCCTTCCGGCAATATAGTTTTATTAGTTGTTAGTTTATTAGTTTATTAGTTTATATTTCCGAAAATATAGTTTTATTTCAATAAATAATAAATAATAATAAAATAAAATAAAAATAAAATAAAATAAATATAAAATAAAATAAAAATAAAATAAAATAAAAATAGAATAAATAAATAAATAATAATAAATAAATAAATAATTTAGGGTATAATGGGGGCCTGCAATACCATTAACAGCCACAAGGCGGCGCTATAATGGAGCCCATAGGGTTTAATGGGGCCCATAGGGTTTAATGGGGCTCATAGGGTTTAATGGAGACCATTGGGTTTAATGGGGACCTGCAATACCCTCAATAGCCACAAGGCGGCGCTATAACGGAGCCCATAGGGTTTAATGGGGTCCATAGGGTATAATGGGGGCCTGCAATACCATTAACAGCCACAAGGCGGCGCTATAATGGAGCCCATAGGGTTTAATCGGGACCATAGTGTTTAATGGGGCCCATAGGGTTTAATGGGGGCCTGCAATACCATTAACAGCCACAAGGTGGCGCTATAATGGAGCCCATAGGGTTTAATGGGGTCCATAGGGTTTAATGGGGCCCATAGGGTATAATGGGGGCTGCAATACCATTAACAGCCACAAGGCGGCGCTATAATGGAGCCCATAGGGTTTAATGGGGCCCATAGGTTTTAATGGGGCCCATAGGGTTTAATGGGGCCCATAGGGTATAATGGGGGCCTGCAATACCATTAACAGCCACAAGGCGGCGCTATAACGGAGCCCATAGGGTTTAATGGGGTCCATAGGGTTTAATGGGGCCCATAGGGTTTAATGGGGGCGGCAATACCATTAACAGCCACAAGGCGGAGCTATAACGGAGCCCATAGGGTTTAATGGGGTCCATAGGGTTTAATGGGGCCCATAGGGTATAATGGGGCCCATAGGGTATAATGGGGCCCATAGGGTATAATGGGGGCCTGCAATACCATTAACAGCCACAAGGCGGCGCTATAATGGAGCCCATAGGGTTTAATGGGGCCCATAGGGTTTAATGGGGCTCATAGGGTTTAATGGAGACCATTGGGTTTAATGGGGACCTGCAATACCCTCAATAGCCACAAGGCGGCGCTATAACGGAGCCCATAGGGTTTAATGGGGTCCATAGGGTATAATGGGGGCCTGCAATACCATTAACAGCCACAAGGCGGCGCTATAATGGAGCCCATAGGGTTTAATCGGGACCATAGGGTTTAATGGGGCCCATAGGGTTTAATGGGGGCCTGCAATACCATTAACAGCCACAAGGCGGCGCTATAACGGAGCCCATAGGGTTTAATGGGGTCCATAGGGTTTAATGGGGCCCATAGGGTTTAATGGGGCCCATAGGGTTTAATGGGGGCTGCAATACCATTAACAGCCACAAGGCGGAGCTATAACGGAGCCCATAGGGTTTAATGGGGTCCATAGGGTTTAATGGGGACCATAGGGATTAATGGGGCCTGCAATACCATTAACAGCCACAAGGCGGCGCTATAATGGAGCCCATAGGGTTTAATCGGGACCATAGGGTTTATAAGAGCTGCAATACCCTCAGCGGCCACAAGGTGGCGCTATAATAGAGCCCATAGGGTATAATGGGGCCCATAGGGTATAATGGAGCCCATAGGGTTTAATGGGGCCCATAGGGTTTAATGGGGCATGCGCAGTAGCGCTTCTCCGCCGCCATTTTGGACATGCGCAGTAGCGTCCCTTCCGCCGCGGTGCATTGTGGGATATCCCGCCAAAATTGGAGGACGCCATTTTGGACATGCGCAGTAGCGCTTCTCCGCCGCCATTTTGGACATGCGCAGTAGCGTCCCTTCTGCCGCGGTGCATTGTGGGATATCCCGCCAAAATTGGAGGACGCCATTTTGGACATGCGCAGTAGCGCTGTTTTCGCCGCCATTTTGGACATGCGCAGTAGCGTCCCTTCTGCCGCGGTGCATTGTGGGATATCCCGCCAAAAATTGGAGGACGCCATTTTGGACATGCGCAGTAGCGCTTCTCCGACGCCATTTTGGACATGCGCAGTAGCGTCCCTTCCGCCGCGGTGCATTGTGGGATATCCCGCCAAAATTGGAGGACGCCATTTTGGACATGCGCAGTAGCGCTTCTCCGCCGCCATTTTGGACATGCGCGGTAGCGTCCCTTCCGCCGCGGTGCACTGTGGGATATCCCGCCAAAATTGGAGGACGCCATTTTGGACATGCGCAGTAGCGCTGTATTCGCCGCCATTTTGGACATGCGCAGTAGCGTCCCTTCTGCCGCGGTGCATTGTGGGATATCCCGCCAAAATTGGAGGACGCCATTTTGGACATGCGCAGTAGCGCTTCTCCGACGCCATTTTGGACATGCGCAGTAGCGTCCCTTCCGCCGCGGTGCATTGTGGGATATCCCGCCAAAATTGGAGGACGCCATTTTGGACATGCGCTGTAGCGCTTCTCCGCCGCCATTTTGGACATGCGCAGTAGCGTCCCTTCTGCCGCGGTGCATTGTGGGATATCCCGCCAAAATTGGAGGACGCCATTTTGGACATGCGCAGCAGCGCTGTATTCGCCGCCATTTTGGACATGCGCAGTAGCGTCCCTTCTGCCGCGGTGCATTGTGGGATATCCCGCCAAAATTGGAGGACGCCATTTTGGACATGCGCAGTAGCGCTGTATTCGCCGCCATTTTGGACATGCGCAGTAGCGTCCCTTCTGCCGCGGTGCATTGTGGGATATCCCGCCAAAACTGGAGGACGCCATTTTGGACATACGCAGTACCGCTTTTCCGCCGCCATTTTGGACATGCGCAGCAGCGTCCCTTCCGGCAATATAGTTTTATTAGTTGTTAGTTTATTAGTTTATTAGTTTATATTTCCGAAAATATAGTTTTATTTCAATAAATAATAAATAATAATAAAATAAAATAAAAATAAAATAAAATAAATATAAAATAAAATAAAAATAAAATAAAATAAAAATAGAATAAATAAATAAATAATAATAAATAAATAAATAATTTAGGGTATAATGGGGGCCTGCAATACCATTAACAGCCACAAGGCGGCGCTATAATGGAGCCCATAGGGTTTAATGGGGCCCATAGGGTTTAATGGGGCTCATAGGGTTTAATGGAGACCATTGGGTTTAATGGGGACCTGCAATACCCTCAATAGCCACAAGGCGGCGCTATAACGGAGCCCATAGGGTTTAATGGGGTCCATAGGGTATAATGGGGGCCTGCAATACCATTAACAGCCACAAGGCGGCGCTATAATGGAGCCCATAGGGTTTAATCGGGACCATAGTGTTTAATGGGGCCCATAGGGTTTAATGGGGGCCTGCAATACCATTAACAGCCACAAGGTGGCGCTATAATGGAGCCCATAGGGTTTAATGGGGTCCATAGGGTTTAATGGGGCCCATAGGGTATAATGGGGGCTGCAATACCATTAACAGCCACAAGGCGGCGCTATAATGGAGCCCATAGGGTTTAATGGGGCCCATAGGTTTTAATGGGGCCCATAGGGTTTAATGGGGCCCATAGGGTTTAATGGGGGCCTCCAATACCATTAACAGCCACAAGGCGGCGCTATAACGGAGCCCATAGGGTTTAATGGGGTCCATAGGGTTTAATGGGGCCCATAGGGTTTAATGGGGGCGGCAATACCATTAACAGCCACAAGGCGGAGCTATAACGGAGCCCATAGGGTTTAATGGGGTCCATAGGGTTTAATGGGGCCCATAGGGTATAATGGGGCCCATAGGGTATAATGGGGCCCATAGGGTATAATGGGGGCCTGCAATACCATTAACAGCCACAAGGCGGCGCTATAATGGAGCCCATAGGGTTTAATGGGGCCCATAGGGTTTAATGGGGCTCATAGGGTTTAATGGAGACCATTGGGTTTAATGGGGACCTGCAATACCCTCAATAGCCACAAGGCGGCGCTATAACGGAGCCCATAGGGTTTAATGGGGCCCATAGGGTATAATGGGGCCCATAGGGTATAATGGGGCCCATAGGGTATAATGGGGGCCTGCAATACCATTAACAGCCACAAGGCGGCGCTATAATGGAGCCCATAGGGTTTAATGGGGCCCATAGGGTTTAATGGGGCTCATAGGGTTTAATGGAGACCATTGGGTTTAATGGGGACCTGCAATACCCTCAATAGCCACAAGGCGGCGCTATAACGGAGCCCATAGGGTTTAATGGGGTCCATAGGGTATAATGGGGGCCTGCAATACCATTAACAGCCACAAGGCGGCGCTATAATGGAGCCCATAGGGTTTAATCGGGACCATAGGGTTTAATGGGGCCCATAGGGTTTAATGGGGGCCTGCAATACCATTAACAGCCACAAGGCGGCGCTATAACGGAGCCCATAGGGTTTAATGGGGTCCATAGGGTTTAATGGGGCCCATAGGGTTTAATGGGGCCCATAGGGTTTAATGGGGGCTGCAATACCATTAACAGCCACAAGGCGGAGCTATAACGGAGCCCATAGGGTTTAATGGGGTCCATAGGGTTTAATGGGGACCATAGGGATTAATGGGGCCTGCAATACCATTAACAGCCACAAGGCGGCGCTATAATGGAGCCCATAGGGTTTAATCGGGACCATAGGGTTTATAAGAGCTGCAATACCCTCAGCGGCCACAAGGTGGCGCTATAATAGAGCCCATAGGGTATAATGGGGCCCATAGGGTATAATGGAGCCCATAGGGTTTAATGGGGCCCATAGGGTTTAATGGGGCATGCGCAGTAGCGCTTCTCCGCCGCCATTTTGGACATGCGCAGTAGCGTCCCTTCCGCCGCGGTGCATTGTGGGATATCCCGCCAAAATTGGAGGACGCCATTTTGGACATGCGCAGTAGCGCTTCTCCGCCGCCATTTTGGACATGCGCAGTAGCGTCCCTTCTGCCGCGGTGCATTGTGGGATATCCCGCCAAAATTGGAGGACGCCATTTTGGACATGCGCAGTAGCGCTGTTTTCGCCGCCATTTTGGACATGCGCAGTAGCGTCCCTTCTGCCGCGGTGCATTGTGGGATATCCCGCCAAAAATTGGAGGACGCCATTTTGGACATGCGCAGTAGCGCTTCTCCGACGCCATTTTGGACATGCGCAGTAGCGTCCCTTCCGCCGCGGTGCATTGTGGGATATCCCGCCAAAATTGGAGGACGCCATTTTGGACATGCGCAGTAGCGCTTCTCCGCCGCCATTTTGGACATGCGCGGTAGCGTCCCTTCCGCCGCGGTGCACTGTGGGATATCCCGCCAAAATTGGAGGACGCCATTTTGGACATGCGCAGTAGCGCTGTATTCGCCGCCATTTTGGACATGCGCAGTAGCGTCCCTTCTGCCGCGGTGCATTGTGGGATATCCCGCCAAAATTGGAGGACGCCATTTTGGACATGCGCAGTAGCGCTTCTCCGACGCCATTTTGGACATGCGCAGTAGCGTCCCTTCCGCCGCGGTGCATTGTGGGATATCCCGCCAAAATTGGAGGACGCCATTTTGGACATGCGCTGTAGCGCTTCTCCGCCGCCATTTTGGACATGCGCAGTAGCGTCCCTTCTGCCGCGGTGCATTGTGGGATATCCCGCCAAAATTGGAGGACGCCATTTTGGACATGCGCAGCAGCGCTGTATTCGCCGCCATTTTGGACATGCGCAGTAGCGTCCCTTCTGCCGCGGTGCATTGTGGGATATCCCGCCAAAATTGGAGGACGCCATTTTGGACATGCGCAGTAGCGCTGTATTCGCCGCCATTTTGGACATGCGCAGTAGCGTCCCTTCTGCCGCGGTGCATTGTGGGATATCCCGCCAAAACTGGAGGACGCCATTTTGGACATACGCAGTACCGCTTTTCCGCCGCCATTTTGGACATGCGCAGCAGCGTCCCTTCCGGCAATATAGTTTTATTAGTTGTTAGTTTATTAGTTTATTAGTTTATATTTCCGAAAATATAGTTTTATTTCAATAAATAATAAATAATAATAAAATAAAATAAAAATAAAATAAAATAAATATAAAATAAAATAAAAATAAAATAAAATAAAAATAGAATAAATAAATAAATAATAATAAATAAATAAATAATTTAGGGTATAATGGGGGCCTGCAATACCATTAACAGCCACAAGGCGGCGCTATAATGGAGCCCATAGGGTTTAATGGGGCCCATAGGGTTTAATGGGGCTCATAGGGTTTAATGGAGACCATTGGGTTTAATGGGGACCTGCAATACCCTCAATAGCCACAAGGCGGCGCTATAACGGAGCCCATAGGGTTTAATGGGGTCCATAGGGTATAATGGGGGCCTGCAATACCATTAACAGCCACAAGGCGGCGCTATAATGGAGCCCATAGGGTTTAATCGGGACCATAGTGTTTAATGGGGCCCATAGGGTTTAATGGGGGCCTGCAATACCATTAACAGCCACAAGGTGGCGCTATAATGGAGCCCATAGGGTTTAATGGGGTCCATAGGGTTTAATGGGGCCCATAGGGTATAATGGGGGCTGCAATACCATTAACAGCCACAAGGCGGCGCTATAATGGAGCCCATAGGGTTTAATGGGGCCCATAGGTTTTAATGGGGCCCATAGGGTTTAATGGGGCCCATAGGGTTTAATGGGGGCCTCCAATACCATTAACAGCCACAAGGCGGCGCTATAACGGAGCCCATAGGGTTTAATGGGGTCCATAGGGTTTAATGGGGCCCATAGGGTTTAATGGGGGCGGCAATACCATTAACAGCCACAAGGCGGAGCTATAACGGAGCCCATAGGGTTTAATGGGGTCCATAGGGTTTAATGGGGCCCATAGGGTATAATGGGGCCCATAGGGTATAATGGGGCCCATAGGGTATAATGGGGGCCTGCAATACCATTAACAGCCACAAGGCGGCGCTATAATGGAGCCCATAGGGTTTAATGGGGCCCATAGGGTTTAATGGGGCTCATAGGGTTTAATGGAGACCATTGGGTTTAATGGGGACCTGCAATACCCTCAATAGCCACAAGGCGGCGCTATAACGGAGCCCATAGGGTTTAATGGGGTCCATAGGGTATAATGGGGGCCTGCAATACCATTAACAGCCACAAGGCGGCGCTATAATGGAGCCCATAGGGTTTAATCGGGACCATAGGGTTTAATGGGGCCCATAGGGTTTAATGGGGGCCTGCAATACCATTAACAGCCACAAGGCGGCGCTATAACGGAGCCCATAGGGTTTAATGGGGTCCATAGGGTTTAATGGGGCCCATAGGGTTTAATGGGGCCCATAGGGTTTAATGGGGGCTGCAATACCATTAACAGCCACAAGGCGGAGCTATAACGGAGCCCATAGGGTTTAATGGGGTCCATAGGGTTTAATGGGGACCATAGGGATTAATGGGGCCTGCAATACCATTAACAGCCACAAGGCGGCGCTATAATGGAGCCCATAGGGTTTAATCGGGACCATAGGGTTTATAAGAGCTGCAATACCCTCAGCGGCCACAAGGTGGCGCTATAATAGAGCCCATAGGGTATAATGGGGCCCATAGGGTATAATGGAGCCCATAGGGTTTAATGGGGCCCATAGGGTTTAATGGGGCATGCGCAGTAGCGCTTCTCCGCCGCCATTTTGGACATGCGCAGTAGCGTCCCTTCCGCCGCGGTGCATTGTGGGATATCCCGCCAAAATTGGAGGACGCCATTTTGGACATGCGCAGTAGCGCTTCTCCGCCGCCATTTTGGACATGCGCAGTAGCGTCCCTTCTGCCGCGGTGCATTGTGGGATATCCCGCCAAAATTGGAGGACGCCATTTTGGACATGCGCAGTAGCGCTGTTTTCGCCGCCATTTTGGACATGCGCAGTAGCGTCCCTTCTGCCGCGGTGCATTGTGGGATATCCCGCCAAAAATTGGAGGACGCCATTTTGGACATGCGCAGTAGCGCTTCTCCGACGCCATTTTGGACATGCGCAGTAGCGTCCCTTCCGCCGCGGTGCATTGTGGGATATCCCGCCAAAATTGGAGGACGCCATTTTGGACATGCGCAGTAGCGCTTCTCCGCCGCCATTTTGGACATGCGCGGTAGCGTCCCTTCCGCCGCGGTGCACTGTGGGATATCCCGCCAAAATTGGAGGACGCCATTTTGGACATGCGCAGTAGCGCTGTATTCGCCGCCATTTTGGACATGCGCAGTAGCGTCCCTTCTGCCGCGGTGCATTGTGGGATATCCCGCCAAAATTGGAGGACGCCATTTTGGACATGCGCAGTAGCGCTTCTCCGACGCCATTTTGGACATGCGCAGTAGCGTCCCTTCCGCCGCGGTGCATTGTGGGATATCCCGCCAAAATTGGAGGACGCCATTTTGGACATGCGCTGTAGCGCTTCTCCGCCGCCATTTTGGACATGCGCAGTAGCGTCCCTTCTGCCGCGGTGCATTGTGGGATATCCCGCCAAAATTGGAGGACGCCATTTTGGACATGCGCAGCAGCGCTGTATTCGCCGCCATTTTGGACATGCGCAGTAGCGTCCCTTCTGCCGCGGTGCATTGTGGGATATCCCGCCAAAATTGGAGGACGCCATTTTGGACATGCGCAGTAGCGCTGTATTCGCCGCCATTTTGGACATGCGCAGTAGCGTCCCTTCTGCCGCGGTGCATTGTGGGATATCCCGCCAAAACTGGAGGACGCCATTTTGGACATACGCAGTACCGCTTTTCCGCCGCCATTTTGGACATGCGCAGCAGCGTCCCTTCCGGCAATATAGTTTTATTAGTTGTTAGTTTATTAGTTTATTAGTTTATATTTCCGAAAATATAGTTTTATTTCAATAAATAATAAATAATAATAAAATAAAATAAAAATAAAATAAAATAAATATAAAATAAAATAAAAATAAAATAAAATAAAAATAGAATAAATAAATAAATAATAATAAATAAATAAATAATTTAGGGTATAATGGGGGCCTGCAATACCATTAACAGCCACAAGGCGGCGCTATAATGGAGCCCATAGGGTTTAATGGGGCCCATAGGGTTTAATGGGGCTCATAGGGTTTAATGGAGACCATTGGGTTTAATGGGGACCTGCAATACCCTCAATAGCCACAAGGCGGCGCTATAACGGAGCCCATAGGGTTTAATGGGGTCCATAGGGTATAATGGGGGCCTGCAATACCATTAACAGCCACAAGGCGGCGCTATAATGGAGCCCATAGGGTTTAATCGGGACCATAGTGTTTAATGGGGCCCATAGGGTTTAATGGGGGCCTGCAATACCATTAACAGCCACAAGGTGGCGCTATAATGGAGCCCATAGGGTTTAATGGGGTCCATAGGGTTTAATGGGGCCCATAGGGTATAATGGGGGCTGCAATACCATTAACAGCCACAAGGCGGCGCTATAACGGAGCCCATAGGGTTTAATGGGGTCCATAGGGTTTAATGGGGCCCATAGGGTTTAATGGGGGCGGCAATACCATTAACAGCCACAAGGCGGAGCTATAACGGAGCCCATAGGGTTTAATGGGGTCCATAGGGTTTAATGGGGCCCATAGGGTTTAATGGGGGCGGCAATACCATTAACAGCCACAAGGCGGAGCTATAACGGAGCCCATAGGGTTTAATGGGGTCCATAGGGTTTAATGGGGCCCATAGGGTATAATGGGGCCCATAGGGTATAATGGGGCCCATAGGGTATAATGGGGGCCTGCAATACCATTAACAGCCACAAGGCGGCGCTATAATGGAGCCCATAGGGTTTAATGGGGCCCATAGGGTTTAATGGGGCTCATAGGGTTTAATGGAGACCATTGGGTTTAATGGGGACCTGCAATACCCTCAATAGCCACAAGGCGGCGCTATAACGGAGCCCATAGGGTTTAATGGGGTCCATAGGGTATAATGGGGGCCTGCAATACCATTAACAGCCACAAGGCGGCGCTATAATGGAGCCCATAGGGTTTAATCGGGACCATAGGGTTTAATGGGGCCCATAGGGTTTAATGGGGGCCTGCAATACCATTAACAGCCACAAGGCGGCGCTATAACGGAGCCCATAGGGTTTAATGGGGTCCATAGGGTTTAATGGGGCCCATAGGGTTTAATGGGGCCCATAGGGTTTAATGGGGGCTGCAATACCATTAACAGCCACAAGGCGGAGCTATAACGGAGCCCATAGGGTTTAATGGGGTCCATAGGGTTTAATGGGGACCATAGGGATTAATGGGGCCTGCAATACCATTAACAGCCACAAGGCGGCGCTATAATGGAGCCCATAGGGTTTAATCGGGACCATAGGGTTTATAAGAGCTGCAATACCCTCAGCGGCCACAAGGTGGCGCTATAATAGAGCCCATAGGGTATAATGGGGCCCATAGGGTATAATGGAGCCCATAGGGTTTAATGGGGCCCATAGGGTTTAATGGGGCATGCGCAGTAGCGCTTCTCCGCCGCCATTTTGGACATGCGCAGTAGCGTCCCTTCCGCCGCGGTGCATTGTGGGATATCCCGCCAAAATTGGAGGACGCCATTTTGGACATGCGCAGTAGCGCTTCTCCGCCGCCATTTTGGACATGCGCAGTAGCGTCCCTTCTGCCGCGGTGCATTGTGGGATATCCCGCCAAAATTGGAGGACGCCATTTTGGACATGCGCAGTAGCGCTGTTTTCGCCGCCATTTTGGACATGCGCAGTAGCGTCCCTTCTGCCGCGGTGCATTGTGGGATATCCCGCCAAAAATTGGAGGACGCCATTTTGGACATGCGCAGTAGCGCTTCTCCGACGCCATTTTGGACATGCGCAGTAGCGTCCCTTCCGCCGCGGTGCACTGTGGGATATCCCGCCAAAATTGGAGGACGCCATTTTGGACATGCGCAGTAGCGCTGTATTCGCCGCCATTTTGGACATGCGCAGTAGCGTCCCTTCTGCCGCGGTGCATTGTGGGATATCCCGCCAAAATTGGAGGACGCCATTTTGGACATGCGCAGTAGCGCTTCTCCGACGCCATTTTGGACATGCGCAGTAGCGTCCCTTCCGCCGCGGTGCATTGTGGGATATCCCGCCAAAATTGGAGGACGCCATTTTGGACATGCGCTGTAGCGCTTCTCCGCCGCCATTTTGGACATGCGCAGTAGCGTCCCTTCTGCCGCGGTGCATTGTGGGATATCCCGCCAAAATTGGAGGACGCCATTTTGGACATGCGCAGCAGCGCTGTATTCGCCGCCATTTTGGACATGCGCAGTAGCGTCCCTTCTGCCGCGGTGCATTGTGGGATATCCCGCCAAAATTGGAGGACGCCATTTTGGACATGCGCAGTAGCGCTGTATTCGCCGCCATTTTGGACATGCGCAGTAGCGTCCCTTCTGCCGCGGTGCATTGTGGGATATCCCGCCAAAACTGGAGGACGCCATTTTGGACATACGCAGTACCGCTTTTCCGCCGCCATTTTGGACATGCGCAGCAGCGTCCCTTCCGGCAATATAGTTTTATTAGTTGTTAGTTTATTAGTTTATTAGTTTATATTTCCGAAAATATAGTTTTATTTCAATAAATAATAAATAATAATAAAATAAAATAAAAATAAAATAAAATAAATATAAAATAAAATAAAAATAAAATAAAATAAAAATAGAATAAATAAATAAATAATAATAAATAAATAAATAATTTAGGGTATAATGGGGGCCTGCAATACCATTAACAGCCACAAGGCGGCGCTATAATGGAGCCCATAGGGTTTAATGGGGCCCATAGGGTTTAATGGGGCTCATAGGGTTTAATGGAGACCATTGGGTTTAATGGGGACCTGCAATACCCTCAATAGCCACAAGGCGGCGCTATAACGGAGCCCATAGGGTTTAATGGGGTCCATAGGGTATAATGGGGGCCTGCAATACCATTAACAGCCACAAGGCGGCGCTATAATGGAGCCCATAGGGTTTAATCGGGACCATAGTGTTTAATGGGGCCCATAGGGTTTAATGGGGGCCTGCAATACCATTAACAGCCACAAGGTGGCGCTATAATGGAGCCCATAGGGTTTAATGGGGTCCATAGGGTTTAATGGGGCCCATAGGGTATAATGGGGGCTGCAATACCATTAACAGCCACAAGGCGGCGCTATAATGGAGCCCATAGGGTTTAATGGGGCCCATAGGTTTTAATGGGGCCCATAGGGTTTAATGGGGCCCATAGGGTTTAATGGGGGCCTCCAATACCATTAACAGCCACAAGGCGGCGCTATAACGGAGCCCATAGGGTTTAATGGGGTCCATAGGGTTTAATGGGGCCCATAGGGTTTAATGGGGGCGGCAATACCATTAACAGCCACAAGGCGGAGCTATAACGGAGCCCATAGGGTTTAATGGGGTCCATAGGGTTTAATGGGGCCCATAGGGTATAATGGGGCCCATAGGGTATAATGGGGCCCATAGGGTATAATGGGGGCCTGCAATACCATTAACAGCCACAAGGCGGCGCTATAATGGAGCCCATAGGGTTTAATGGGGCCCATAGGGTTTAATGGGGCTCATAGGGTTTAATGGAGACCATTGGGTTTAATGGGGACCTGCAATACCCTCAATAGCCACAAGGCGGCGCTATAACGGAGCCCATAGGGTTTAATGGGGTCCATAGGGTATAATGGGGGCCTGCAATACCATTAACAGCCACAAGGCGGCGCTATAATGGAGCCCATAGGGTTTAATCGGGACCATAGGGTTTAATGGGGCCCATAGGGTTTAATGGGGGCCTGCAATACCATTAACAGCCACAAGGCGGCGCTATAACGGAGCCCATAGGGTTTAATGGGGTCCATAGGGTTTAATGGGGCCCATAGGGTTTAATGGGGCCCATAGGGTTTAATGGGGGCTGCAATACCATTAACAGCCACAAGGCGGAGCTATAACGGAGCCCATAGGGTTTAATGGGGTCCATAGGGTTTAATGGGGACCATAGGGATTAATGGGGCCTGCAATACCATTAACAGCCACAAGGCGGCGCTATAATGGAGCCCATAGGGTTTAATCGGGACCATAGGGTTTATAAGAGCTGCAATACCCTCAGCGGCCACAAGGTGGCGCTATAATAGAGCCCATAGGGTATAATGGGGCCCATAGGGTATAATGGAGCCCATAGGGTTTAATGGGGCCCATAGGGTTTAATGGGGCATGCGCAGTAGCGCTTCTCCGCCGCCATTTTGGACATGCGCAGTAGCGTCCCTTCCGCCGCGGTGCATTGTGGGATATCCCGCCAAAATTGGAGGACGCCATTTTGGACATGCGCAGTAGCGCTTCTCCGCCGCCATTTTGGACATGCGCAGTAGCGTCCCTTCTGCCGCGGTGCATTGTGGGATATCCCGCCAAAATTGGAGGACGCCATTTTGGACATGCGCAGTAGCGCTGTTTTCGCCGCCATTTTGGACATGCGCAGTAGCGTCCCTTCTGCCGCGGTGCATTGTGGGATATCCCGCCAAAAATTGGAGGACGCCATTTTGGACATGCGCAGTAGCGCTTCTCCGACGCCATTTTGGACATGCGCAGTAGCGTCCCTTCCGCCGCGGTGCATTGTGGGATATCCCGCCAAAATTGGAGGACGCCATTTTGGACATGCGCAGTAGCGCTTCTCCGCCGCCATTTTGGACATGCGCAGTAGCGTCCCTTCTGCCGCGGTGCATTGTGGGATATCCCGCCAAAATTGGAGGACGCCATTTTGGACATGCGCAGTAGCGCTGTTTTCGCCGCCATTTTGGACATGCGCAGTAGCGTCCCTTCTGCCGCGGTGCATTGTGGGATATCCCGCCAAAAATTGGAGGACGCCATTTTGGACATGCGCAGTAGCGCTTCTCCGACGCCATTTTGGACATGCGCAGTAGCGTCCCTTCCGCCGCGGTGCATTGTGGGATATCCCGCCAAAATTGGAGGACGCCATTTTGGACATGCGCAGTAGCGCTTCTCCGCCGCCATTTTGGACATGCGCGGTAGCGTCCCTTCCGCCGCGGTGCACTGTGGGATATCCCGCCAAAATTGGAGGACGCCATTTTGGACATGCGCAGTAGCGCTGTATTCGCCGCCATTTTGGACATGCGCAGTAGCGTCCCTTCTGCCGCGGTGCATTGTGGGATATCCCGCCAAAATTGGAGGACGCCATTTTGGACATGCGCAGTAGCGCTTCTCCGACGCCATTTTGGACATGCGCAGTAGCGTCCCTTCCGCCGCGGTGCATTGTGGGATATCCCGCCAAAATTGGAGGACGCCATTTTGGACATGCGCTGTAGCGCTTCTCCGCCGCCATTTTGGACATGCGCAGTAGCGTCCCTTCTGCCGCGGTGCATTGTGGGATATCCCGCCAAAATTGGAGGACGCCATTTTGGACATGCGCAGCAGCGCTGTATTCGCCGCCATTTTGGACATGCGCAGTAGCGTCCCTTCTGCCGCGGTGCATTGTGGGATATCCCGCCAAAATTGGAGGACGCCATTTTGGACATGCGCAGTAGCGCTGTATTCGCCGCCATTTTGGACATGCGCAGTAGCGTCCCTTCTGCCGCGGTGCATTGTGGGATATCCCGCCAAAACTGGAGGACGCCATTTTGGACATACGCAGTACCGCTTTTCCGCCGCCATTTTGGACATGCGCAGCAGCGTCCCTTCCGGCAATATAGTTTTATTAGTTGTTAGTTTATTAGTTTATTAGTTTATATTTCCGAAAATATAGTTTTATTTCAATAAATAATAAATAATAATAAAATAAAATAAAAATAAAATAAAATAAATATAAAATAAAATAAAAATAAAATAAAATAAAAATAGAATAAATAAATAAATAATAATAAATAAATAAATAATTTAGGGTATAATGGGGGCCTGCAATACCATTAACAGCCACAAGGCGGCGCTATAATGGAGCCCATAGGGTTTAATGGGGCCCATAGGGTTTAATGGGGCTCATAGGGTTTAATGGAGACCATTGGGTTTAATGGGGACCTGCAATACCCTCAATAGCCACAAGGCGGCGCTATAACGGAGCCCATAGGGTTTAATGGGGCCCATAGGATATAATGGGGCCCATAGGGTTTAATGGGGCCCATAGGGTATAATGGGGGTCTGCAATACCATTAACAGCCACAAGGCGGCGCTATAATGGAGCCCATAGGGTTTAATCGGGCCCATAGGGTTTAATGGGAGCTGCAATACCCTCAGCGGCCACAAGGGTATTAATATTAATTAGCAATAGAGTAGTATTAGTGATGGAGCATTATTAATTAGCAATAGGCCATTATTATGGTGATGAAGGTGATGACGATGGAGATAGATGATCCTACAGCACACAATGGGACGATCCTACAGCACACAATGGGGTCCTGCAGCCCATGGGATGATCTTACACCTAATGGGATGATCCTACAGCACACAGTGGGGTCTGTGGTGCACAATGGGGTCCAGCAGCCAATGGGATGATCCTGCAGCCAATCGGTGACTGGTGTTTCATTGTGCACACAGATGCTGAGCTGACACACATGGATGCGGAGCGGCAACAATCCGGACTCAGTGGAGGAATCCAACCTGCAGCATGTGAGGATGGAAAGCAGGGGGGATTAATAAAGGCATCAGCACTGCAATAGGAACAACAGGATGGATATGGGGTATAAGGGATGGTTAATAAAGGCATCAGCACTGCAATAGGAACAACAGGATGGATATGGGGTATAAGGGATGGTTAATAAAGGCATCAGCACCGCAATAGGAACAACAGGATGGATATGGGGTATAAGGCAGGGATGCCTCATAAAGGCACCAACACACAACAGGAACAGCATAGGGACAAAACTCCATCCAGCTATGGGATATAAGGCCATTATACAGACACACACACAGACACACACACAGACACACATCTCACATCAGTTCTCTATTGGGTTTAATGGAGGCCTATGGGGTCTTATGGGGTCCTATGGGGTTCAAATGGGTCTTATGGGGTCCTATGGGGTTCAAATGGGACCTATGGGTTCCAATTAGGGCCTATGGGGTCTCTATGGGGTCCTATGGGGTTCAAATGGGGCCTATGGGGTCTCTATGGGGGCCAGTGAGGTCTTATGGGGTATATGCACACATACATACACACACACACACACACACACACACACACACACACATACACACACACACACACACATCATGCCCCATAAATATCCCAGAAGATCCCATTAAGCCCCATAAGGACCCCATAACATCCCATAGGCCCTTATTAAACCCCCATAGGGATCCCATAAGACCCCATTAAACCCCATCGGACACCCTAAGGCCCCAAAGGCCCCATTAAACCCCATAGAGACCCCATAAAGGCCCCAAATGATCCCATAAAACCCCATAGCGCCCATTAAACCCCATAGTGACCATAGAGGACATTAATAGCAGCAGTCTGAATCTCCCTTTGCATTGCAGCCCTATTAACAGCAATGGGAGCTACAACAGCGCCGCCTTGTGGACACAACGCAGAACTGCAACGGAGGAGCAACAGCAGCAATAAAGAACTGAATGGAGCCATGGGGGAACAGAAACGAACTTGAGGGGCAGAATACGATGGCTGGACTTGGGGGGCAGAACGTGATGGCGGCACTTATGGGGCACGACACACAGGCTGGACTTGGGGGGCAGAAAGAGATGGCTGCATTTGGGGGCAGCAAAAGGCAATGGCTGCATTTGGGGGCAGCAAGAAGGGCACTGCAATAAGAATTAAGCACTGAAGTGCATAAATGAGCTCTGGAACGTTACCTTGGGTCTCAGTATGGAACAGATCCAACACAGTCAGTGTGTGCTGCTCTTATCTGCTGGGCAGGCAATTCCCGGCCAGCAAAGTTGAGTTCCGAGGCGTTCCAGGCAATGCAGGTTTCTGTTCCTCGCTGTTCTCGTCAGGAGCTGCACATCTCTCAGGGCTCTGCTGGCGCCTGTTGGACACAATGCAACAATGAAGGCACTACCCACATGTGCAGGGCAGCACCTTTTGCACAAGCAGGCACTGCAGTGGTCGGGATACCTAAAAATGGCAGAGCTCACAGCCCTGAAACAAAGCAGAAACCAAAGACAAACACTCACCCACAGCCCGCAGGAGGCAAACTCCAGGGAGAAACACCACCCGTACAGCTGCTGACACTTCAATGTGGTCAGGCTGCCCCAGAAATGAGGGCAGCACAGCCCTGACATAAAGAACCCCTCACCCCAATCCAAGGCCCAGAGCTCACCCCACACTCCAAAGGAAGCAGTCCCCAAGGAGAGATACTGCCCTCATGGCTGCCAGCCTTCCAATGCAGCTATGAGCCCCAACAGGGGCAGATCACAGCCCTGCAATAAGGCAGGAATCACTCACCCCTTCCCGAGGAGCGGGGCTCACCCCACAGAAAACAGTCTGCAAGGAGATATGTGTCCCTTGCAGGTGGCACCCCTTAAATATGGTCACAACCCCCTGAGAAAAACAGAGCTCCCAGCCCCAAAATAAAGGAATCACTCACCTCATTCCAGAGACAAACAGCCCACACTCCCAAGGAAGCAATCAGGTACAGATGCTGCTCCTGCCGCTGCCAGCCCTGAAATGGGGTCAGGATCCACTAAAAAGAGAAAAACACAGCCTTAAAATAAGGAAAGGATCACTCACCCCACTCCATGGCTCACCCCATAAGGAAGGGAACACTCACCCCACCCCACAAGGAAGGAATCACTCACCCCACCCCACAAGGAAGGGATCACTCACCCCACTCCATGGCTCACCCCCACACTCCTAAGCAATGGAGGGCTATAGGGGGCAATGGGATGATGGGGGGCTATAGGGGGACATTAGCAGCAATTTTATATATCATAAGTAAACCAACAATAGACGACCATCTATTTCATAGTCACACACACTGCCGGCTTCACACTGCACTGAGTCAGAGCTGCAGGCCTTCTTTCAAGCGCTTTGATAGCACTGACTGCAATACACGGTACCTGGCCATAAGCAATAGATGGGAACAGCAGCACGAACACCCCGTTATCGTTGCCATGGCTGAGAACAGCAACGAGGCAACAACCTGCAGCTCCTGCTGCGACGCTCCCGGACTTTTCCCTGCGTCCAAACGCTGTTCCACGGTCCGACTGTTGTTCCCCGGGCAGGAACTGCCGGCAGCTTTTCTACCCCAGCCGGAACCAACCGGACCCGGGAGCTCACCCGGCCGGGGGCAGCGACGATCGCTGCGCTTCTACCCCGCGTAGGACGGCTCCGTCCGGCTGACGGGCTGCCCTGATCCCACGCACAAACCGCTCCGCCGATGGAGGCTCCTTGTCGGCTCCCGCGGGGTTCGGCTGAGGGAGAACGAACGAGAAACCGCGGGGCGCGCCAAAGGCGGGAGAGAACGCCGCTAAAATAGGAGGTCGCCATTTTGGTCATGCGCAGTAGCGCTTTTCCGCCGCAATTTTGGACATGCGCAGTAGCGCTTCTCCGCCGCCGTTTTGGACATGCGCAGTAGCGTCCCTTCCGCCGCGGTGCATTGTGGGATATAACGCAGCAGGAGGAGGTCGGCATTTTGGACATGCGCAGTAGCGCTTCTCCGCCGCCATTTTGGACATGCGCAGTAGCGTGCCTTCCGCCGCGGTGCATTGTGGGATATCCCGCCAAAATTGGAGGTCGCCATTTTGGACATGCGCAGTAGCGCTTCTCCGCCGCCATTTTGGACATGCGCAGTAGCGTCCCTTCTGCCGCGGTGCATTGTGGGATATCCCGCCAAAATTGGAGGACGCCATTTTGGACATGCGCAGTAGCGCTGTTTTCGCCGCCATTTTGGACATGCGCAGTAGCGTCCCTTCTGCCGCGGTGCATTGTGGGATATCCCGCCAAAATTGGAGGACGCCATTTTGGACATGCGCAGTAGCGCTTCTCCGCCGCCATTTTGGACATGCGCAGTAGCGTCCCTTCTGCCGCGGTGCATTGTGGGATATCCCGCCAAAATTGGAGGACGCCATTTTGGACATGCGCAGTAGCGCTTCTCCGCCGCCATTTTGGACATGCGCAGTAGCGTCCCTTCTGCCGCGGTGCATTGTGGGATATCCCGCCAAAAATTGGAGGACGCCATTTTGGACATGCGCAGTAGCGCTGTTTTCGCCGCCATTTTGGACATGCGCAGTAGCGTCCCTTCCGCCGCGGTGCATTGTGGGATATCCCGCCAAAATTGGATGACGCCATTTTGGACATGCGCAGTAGCGCTTCTCCGACGCCATTTTGGACATGCGCAGTAGCGTCCCTTCCGCCGCTGTGCATTGTGGGATATCCCGCCAAAATTGGAGGACGCCGTTTTGGACATGCGCAGTAGCGCTTCTCCGACGCCATTTTGGACATGCGCAGTAGCGTCCCTTCTGCCGCGGTGCATTGTGGGATATCCCGCCAAAATTGGAGGACGCCATTTTGGACATGCGCAGTAGCGCTTCTCCGACGCCATTTTGGACATGCGCAGTAGCGTCCCTTCTGCCGCGGTGCATTGTGGGATATCCCGCCAAAATTGGAGGACGCCATTTTGGACATGCGCAGTAGCTCTTCTCCGCCGCCATTTTGGACATGCGCAGTAGCGTGCCTTCCGCCGCGGTGCATTGTGGGATATCCCGCCAAAATTGGAGGACGCCATTTTGGACATGCGCAGTACCGCTTTTCCGCCGCCATTTTGGACATGCGCAGTAGCCTCCCTTCTGCCGCGGTGCATTGTGGGATATCCCGCCAAAATTGGAGGACGCCATTTTGGACATGCGCAGTAGCGCTTCTCCGCCGCCATTTTGGACATGCGCAGTAGCGTCCCTTCTGCCGCGGTGCATTGTGGGATATTCCGCTTTAATAGGAGGTCGCCGTTTTGGTCATGCGCAGTAGTGTCACTTCCTGCAAGGTGCATTATGGGATATCCTTCCACGTGCGAGTTCCGGTGACGTATTACGTATGCGTCGATTCAGGTGTTACCATACGCATGCGTGAGTTGCGGAGCCGCAGTACCTTTGAGGCAACTCTAGAACGGGTTTACGTATGCGCGGTTTCCCGAACGGCAATACGTCTGCGCTTGTTGTGGCACCGTTCTGGGATTGGCTTGAACACTGTTTCCTGCGTATCGGCGTTTTGGACTTGGCACGTGCGAACTGTCTTTCGGGAACTGTTGTGTAAATTGGTGTATGCGATCTGCCGTTCCGGAATTAGCGCATCCGTATTGCGATGCCTGAATTCACGCTTCCGCAGTGCAGAACCAGATTTGGCGCATGCGTAGTGTCGTTTCGTAACTTCCGCGTGCGTACAGCCTTCTAGAATTGGTGCATGCGTAGTACGCTTTATGAACTCGCGCATGCGTTTTGTCGTTCCGGTCTTGGCGCATGCGTATTGCAGTTTTTGAATTGGCGCATGCGTCTTGGCGTTACGGAATTCGCGCATACATATTGACCCTATGGAGCTGGCGCATGCGTCCTACATTTCCGGTACTCGCGTATGTTACTGACGTTTCGGAATCGGCCCGTGCGTTGTGCGGTTCCAGAATTGGCCCATGCGTAGCGACCTTCCGGCATCGCCGCACGTGCATCGATGTGCCGAAACTGGCGCGTGCGTAACGCCGTTCCGGAGTTGGCGCGTGCGTATTGCGGTTCCGGGGTTGTTGGCGCCCAGGAAGCGGCGCTGCCGTTCCAGCAAACGCCGGTTTCTGTTCCTCTTTGCCCTCACAAACAGTCGCGACTCTGCGCCGTTCCGCTGCAGAGCGCGAACCTCGGAGCAGCACAGAGCGCCCGCTGTGCTCCCAGACCTTCTCTGATCCGCCCCCGCCAACAACCCCATATATAACCCCATATATAACCCTATATACAACTGATAGGGAAAATGGTAAAGTTCTCAGCCAATATGCTACTCATTAATCCCCTGTACAGCCCCGAACCATGAGCCATGTAGGGGTGTTAGACTTTGTGAAATCATAAACAGTAGAGTTAGACAAAAATAGTGCTGACATTGTTATTTAGTAGTTAATAAGTTGGTGATCATGAGACAGATGGAATGGACTGGTCAAGACCGGATAGCTTAGATGAAAGAAGAATAACACGCGAAGCATGAAAACCGGCGCAAACCAGATCCTAAGATGGGAAACAGCATCGAGAAGAACTGATGATCTATTAATAATTAGTTTTGAGAATGGATAACATAAGTGATGTCATGTTTTTCTGATCATATAAATATAGGACCTTCATAAAGCTTGGATGTCATTCACTAGGAGTGACCCGAGCTCTGTATGTCTGCTGTACTGAGCTTGTCAATAAAATCAACACTACAGTACCCACGAGTTTGAGTCTCTCCCTGGTGTCCCTGTCCGCAACAACAACCCTATATACAACCCTATATACAACCCTATATATAACCCTATATACAACCCTATATACAACCCTACATACAACCCTATATACAACCCTATATACAACCCCCCGCCGAGACTCGGCTGCCCCCGGGGCGGTCTCACGCTTTGGCCGCGCGGTGGGAGCGGAGACCGAGGAAGCGGCTCCGTCGCTCGCGTTGAGCGGCGGCTGCAGTCCAGCCTCGGGCGCGCCGTTTCCTCGCGTGCCGTTTGAACGCTGCTCCTCCCGGCAGCGCCCCGCGTGCCGAACCCCGCAGCGGCAGCGCTGTGAGAACCCTGTGAGTAGGAAACAGCTGTTTGTGGACGCACGTCCAGCAGCGCAACTAGAGATCGCCTGTGTAGGACAGACGGACCCCCTGCTTCAAACTGCTTTTTATTCAGCAGCATCAAAACACATCTCTCATGCACAAAGGATTAACTACATTCTGTCTCTAAAATAATGAAAGGGATAGAACGTGTTCACTATCAAAAGAAAAGAATTGCTTCACACAGAAAGTAAATGATTTCATTTCTGGCAACAGAAGAAACACAGTCTTTTACCAATGGATACAATTTCAACTAAGATTAAATTATAAACGTGAAAAGCCGTGTTTTCTAATACTATGGAAGAGAATAAAATCATCTCGCAGTCAGAAACTATTTCAGCAGCTCTTGTTACGAGTTAACGTTGCTCCTCGCTCCAATCAGACGCAGGACAACTGGCTGTATACTTTTTCTTCAAGCCTTTCAAATATATTTGCAGACTATCTGAATCCAATCGCGAATTTCTAGCAGTCTGAACCAACCTCGTTGCCAAATGGTACACAGCTCTGTGTTTCATCATCTCAGGAGCGGTTTTCTGTCTGTGCTGTTCTTAAAAACATACACATACTTTAAAACAGGAAATTAATAACTTTCTATTACTAAAATACAAGTATTAGAGGGTTTTTTCCCACACTGTTTCTGATCCGCTGATTCTTGTTGGTGCACCAACACTGCAGCCAGCACTCCTGAACCCCAAACGCTGCTTTCTGTTGTCATCGAAGAGAGGCCTTTAGCAAAATCTCTTACCAGTAGTTTCAGAAATCAAAACGTTGCTTTCATAAAGCCCTATCAGCGCTTATGCTATAATCTTTCAGAAACGTTTAAAATAAACCAGAGTTTTACAAAAACCAAGAATTGCAGCAGTACACATTTATAAAGAACTGCTACATACCAAGATTTGTTTTGCAACGTGGTTTGTGATTGCCTTTGCATCCAAAATTATGGATGGTGGTAGAGAAGAAACTTCTGCAGCTTTTAATCCTAAACAAAGGAAACACAAATCAGGATTTAAGATAACATTTTATTCTGCGCTCCACGGCATTTATTCTAGAATCAGCTCATTTTAAAGGGTAAAATATTCATCTAAAAAGTTATTTTGATAACATTTTCTGTCTCCTTTTCCATGAATACCGTTTTAAGAGTTACTGAATAAAATGTCTACTTTGCTACAATGTGGCCCCCCAAAAATATACTTCCATTATAAGTTACTGCTGGCACTAAGTAGGTGGGATCAGATACTCCAAAGGATGAAGGAAAAATGGCAACCGTGCTGATCACAGCTTTCTGTTTCAGTTTGTCAAGTTCAGGTTGTGCTAAATGTACTCGCCCCTGAATGTGGGTATTTAGTAGATGCAGGGGTCATTTTCCAACTTCTGTTCTCTGCCAGCTGCAAAGCTGTCAGATATTCAGGCTAAGAAAAATAGGTGAAAACTTTTTTTTCTGTCCTAGTATCTTTTTGTTGTTGTTGTTTTAATTATATATGTATATATATATATTTAACTTTTGCCTCTGACTCTGGCTGTTCAGAGGAAATTCTGTGCTTCAGCAGATGTTCTCATAATGTAGGGTTAAAAACAGTCAAGACCCCCTGCACTTATTTCTTTATTATTTATTATTACATTATATTATTATTATATTCATTATATATTTATTATTATATTTGTTATATATTATTTGTATTTATTATATATTATGTTATTATAACAATTGTTATTGTATTATTATTTATTATTTATATTATTTATTATTATTAAACATAACATTGCTCAATAAAGACAAAGCCACGACAGCAAAACAGAGTTACCAAAGGTCTCCTGTTCACAAACTCACAGAGTTGTAGGGGTTGGAAGGGACCTCTAGAGATCATCAAGTCTGACCCCCCACGAAAGCAGGTTTCCTACAGCAAGTCACGCAGGTAGGCATCCAGACAGGTCTTAAATATTTCTAGAGAAGGAGACTCCACAACCTCTCTGGGCAGTCTGCTCCAGAGTTCTTTCACTTCTACAGTCAAGAAGTTCTTCCTTGTGTTTGCGTGGAACTGTCTTACAGTTTCTGCTTGTTGCCCCTTATTCTATTGCTGCACACCACTGAAGAGTATGCCCCTATCCACTTTACTTCCACAGTTTTATGAACAGTTACGAGATCCCCTCTCAGCTTTCTCTTCTCCAGGCTGAAGACACCCTAGGTCTCTCAGCTTTTCCGTGTACAGGCAATGCTCCAGGCCTTTAATCATCTTTGTCACCCTCCACTGGACTCCTCTTGGGAGATCCCTGCCTATCTCTGTCTTTTTTGTACTGGGAAGCCCAGAACTGCACACAGTATTCCAGATGCGGCCTCACCAGGGCAGAGTAGAGAGGGAGGATTGCCAGGTCTTTTTCATACATCCCACGACACCACAGGCTTTCCTGGCTACCAGGGCACACTGCTGGCTCATGATCAACCTGTGGTCCACCAGGGCACCCAGGTCCTTCTCTGCAGAGCTCCTCTACAGCAAGTCAGCCTTTAACCCGTACTGGTGCATGCAATTATTCCTCCTCAGGTTCCTCTCTGCTCAGCAAGACCTGGACAGACTAGAACGGTAGCACGGCTTTCCCACGTGCCAGCTATTCCTCCCAGCTTTGTATTATCAAAGTCCACTCTCAGCTAGTTTGCTTTCTCTTCATTCAGGTCACTGATAAAGATGATGAACAAGACTGAACCCTGCACTGACCCCTGGAACTGCTGCTCCCAGACAATACTTTAACATTTGGTATTTCTGAGTTAGGGTTGCAGCATCTGAAACTGACCTCGTTCTGCTAACGACAAAGAAACTTACACCTGAAATTCTGACAAAGAGGCATTTTAAGTCTCATCAGTTCAAGCCAGACAGGAATGATTTGTAATTTCCAGTCACCACTGGCTTGCAGTAATCACGTGTGACTATTAAATCTCACCTAAATCACAGATCCAGCCACAGAATCTTGCATTTAGAAATATGGATTTCTACAGCTCCTTAAATCATGTAGTTATACCTCACTGGTATCATGATTTACCGACTCAAAATCCTTTAAGCTGCATGCTCTTCTACTAAGTTAGTCACAGTGAAATACATTACCGTAGTTTTTTTCCTCTGTATACCCTTTAGAAAGTGTGTAGGTGTACATAATTTTCTCCTTCTTTCCAGTGCTGCTTCTCACATGCTGCACTTCAAAATGGTAATTTTCCACATTGGGATACAAAGCATCCATGTGACACAGTTCCAGGAAATGCGTAGCAAACAAAGTAAATGCCTAAATAAGAAAAAACAAGAGAACATTTCAGATTCAAATGATCCTTCGATAAATTACAACAAATAAGAAAAACTGCCTCACAGTTCTCCAGGTTTTTATCCACAACTCTGACAAGCCATATTTAAATTATACAAGTATGACTGATGCAAATAATAATGAAAAAACCCTTATGTGATGAGTTCTGTCATTAGCAAGCATGTGTGTTCCCACTTAGCTCTTTTCTCAATAGAAGGGAAACAGCAGATAGAACAGGAAGTCTGTGATACTTTTAAAACGTGACGGGTTAGTTTGAATGACTGTCAAATGGGTGCTTTACTTTTTCCAGTGAATGTCTGCCCAAAGGCACACACTACTGAAAGCATGTGAGCTTTCCAGATAAAACCACAATGGTACTCTGAATGAACTCTGACAAGAAATTGAATCTATAAACATCCGTAAGTTGACAGTAAGTTGAGGCCAATCACCGACCCACTAACAGGAGCAACTTCCAACCCATCTAAAATCCTGTGACATTTCTTCTAAACAAACCTCTGACCTCTGTAACAAACACTGCGCCTGTGCAGAACTACAGCGTTAAGTAGTTGTGTGGAACTTCCATCCCCTTCATAGGATCATAGAATTACTCAGGTTGGAAAAGACCTCAAAGATCATCAAGTCCAACCACAGCCTAACCAGTACCCTAACTCTAACAACCCTCTGCTAAATCATATCCCTGAGCACCACAGTGTTCAAGGATACAAAGTACTAACTAAGCAAACTTAATGAGTCTGGGTTAGTACTTTTTCCAGGTAAGACAAGGAAGTTTTCAAGCAAGCTTCAAAAAGATGGTGAGCAGAGACCGGAAATTACAGGACACGTCAGCATTTTTTGTCTGTCACTGTAACTCTTACTGTTTCCTGGTTATGAAAAATGTCATATCTAGGCAAGAAATCTCTATGAAATTTAATTTAATTATGAGAAACCACAATACTTAAGGTATAATAATTATAAAAATTTTACACTTTTTTTTTTTTTTTTTTTTTTTTTTTTTTCCCCAGAATTACCTTCAAATTCAAGAGATATTCACAGGCAGCATAACAAATGCCAATACCTTCTTCAGCACTGGTACCTCTACCAAGTTCATCAATTATGATGAGTGATTTGTCATTAGCATTTTGTATGATGTATGTTATCTAGGAAGATACTTTATTAGTTACCATTTCTAGGAAAGCATCTTTTAAAAACCATGCTACTTAATTGAAATACCGTGTTATTCAGATAAAAATTCAGAAATGTAAAAGACTGATGTCAGATTCATCCATTTTTATTTTTTCATACCTTTCAAACAGCTGTAAATTCTAAACCATCGGTGCACGTTAATCCTACAACCCTTTCTCTTATCCACTCAACATACATACACTTTGCTGGGTAAAAAACTGGCTTGACAGCTGTACCCAGAGAGTGCTGTCGAACGGAGTTCAATCCAGGCAGTGTCTGGTCACTAGTGATATTCCTCAAGGGTCAGTATTTTGGGGCCAGACCCGTTCAGTATCCTTATTGATAATTTGGATGAGGGCCATTGAGTGCTCAGGGGGATCTGGGTAGGCAGGATCAATGGGCTGAAGCCAACTGCACGAGGTTTCACAAGACCAAGTATCAGGTCCTGCGCTTTGGTCATATAACACTATCAAACACTACAGGTTTGCGGGAGAGTGGCTGGAAAACTGCATGGAGAAAAAGTGTCTGGGAAGATTAGTTGACATCTTGCCGAATGTGAGCCAGCAGTGTGCTCAGGCAGCCAAGAAATCCAACAGCATCCTGGCTTGTATCAGAAATAGTGTAGCCAAGATAACCAGGAAAATGATTGTCCCTCTGTACTTGGCATCTTGAGCACTGTTCAGTTTTGTGCTCCTTATTACAAGAAAGATGCTTAGGCTTAGACAAA
The DNA here is from genome assembly GCF_039878825.1 of Excalfactoria chinensis. Classification (NCBI taxonomy): domain Eukaryota; kingdom Metazoa; phylum Chordata; class Aves; order Galliformes; family Phasianidae; genus Excalfactoria; species Excalfactoria chinensis. Next base: position 28,016,368 of record NC_092832.1, on the reverse strand, counting down.
TAATCCCTTAAGTTCCAAAAAATAACAAAACATTGGAATTACTGTCCAGTGGAACACTGATTTTAACTCAGATTGGGGCATCATTATATAATATGCATGTTTTCTATCTCTTATCATTCAGGTAAAAGATTAAGGATGATTTTTTGACAGTTTTCAAAATACATTCTTTCAGTAGAAAAATACTAGTACAATTTCAATCGTATCACCTGTAAAAATGGACATCTGGCCCTAGATTATATATGTTTACTACCTCTTTCATTTCCTTCATGAATGTTGAGGCATTTGTTTCTATATCATCGTCCATACCTATTCTGGTAAAAATCTGCTCTGCAATTCGAAAAGAGCAATATTCTGCTGGGACATAAGAACCTACAAAGCAAGTAAGATACAAATTTTCGCTTATCAGCCTGACAAATGCCAGTCTGTCTGAATATGTCAATAGGAGAAAAAAAAACAAACTGAACAGTTTTACATTTGGTCTTTATGCTGTTAGAAATCCTGTTCTATAAAACTTTGGAGAACATATTTTACCATTACTTCACTAAAAATAATATCGTTACATCAATTCTATATTTGAACTATCAGTAAAACCTTAAGATACCAGCTCTCTGAAGTTATGTCAGTCTGAAAGGATGCAAAAGTGAGAATGACCCGATAGACTAATTTACATTTTTGAAGGCATTGAGATACCCAGGGAACGGTAATCTCCACAAAACAAGATTGATATTGCCTTACCAGTCTCTGAGAATTACCAGTTTAATTAGAAAAAGTAAAGGAAGCTTTGTATCATCAATGAACTTTACTGCCTTCTTAATTCATATTAAATTCATGTTTTTGAGAGTAATTCCTGAAGAACTGCACTTGTTTGGAATTGGATACAAAAAACACATACTGGACAAATTTTATTCTTCACCACTAAGTAATTTTAACCCATTTATTTCAGCCCATTAGATTCTCTCTCTCCTGAGTTACCAGCCTTATCTTTCTTTATCTTTGAGACTAAAAAAATTTTAGTGATAAAGCATTGCAGTATTTATTGCTCCTTTTATTTGATTTACTAATTCTGCTTGGCTGAAAGCATGCTTCTCCACATAATCAAGGTATCCTCAAGTTCATCTCTTCTTTTTGGATGACGAATACATATGCAGCCTGGTGGTCCTACTCTGTGGACACCCACTATTAAGCTCGCATGAGGTGCTAGACTGAGTTAGGATGCTCCAAAAAAAAAAAAAAAAATTAAAGCCTTCAAATGTGTTTATCCTAGTTGAAACTGGCCAGGCTTCCTAGAACACAGAGGATTCCTCATGAGTTTCCAGTGGCAGACCCGAAATTCTATAGTGGCCTCTTAAGCAACACAAGCACTGGTAGGAGCAAAAGTTACATTAAAGTTACATTTTACTATTTACATAGAATCCTATTCTTTAAGATAAATTACTACCCTTCAAAAACATTATTAACTAGAAACTAATTAAAGTGCTGCAAAAGGTTATGAATATGGTAAAATCTTACCAATCTGCGCCATAATTTGACAGAGTGCAATCTGTTTTAGATATGTTGATTTTCCACTCATATTTGGTCCTGTGATAATGAGAAAATTGCTACCTTCTGTCAGATACACATTGTTAGACACGGGTTTTTCCATAGCTATCTTTTCAAGAATAGGATGCCATCCCTGTTTGATCGCTAAAGTATCTGTAAATTCTGGACGAACTAAAAGACAAGAAGGATATAATAAAGCTTCATAGAATTAGCATAGAAACCTTGAAGTTACTCGACCAGTGCATTTAAAATGAAGTTCCTGCAGAACAGAAGTCAAACTCTGTGGTACTGATTCCCTCATTTTTACTTTCCTGTAGTCAGCAAGACAAAGATGGAACACTTACAAGAATTACCAGCTATCTTCAGGTATGGATTCTGACCATCATGCAAGTCCTCAAGATTTATTTTTACAAAAAGAATCCCAACACTACATTTCAAAATTAACATAAATGTTTGTGTTCCCCAGTAAGCAGCAGAGAATTCTAGTAATAAAGAAAAAGATATAGAGTGAAGCTTCACAAGAACTTCAATGGAAAAACAGGAAACACATTTTCATTTTTGTATGTTCTGTACTTTCTGTCATTTAGTTTTATACTGCTCTAAACACATTAAATACAGAGGTCACAAACTCTACCTGGAACTATTACACAAGTTTGTTATTGTATCATCACATGGAACTAGGAAGTAACATTCTTTCTATTTTTGTTCATATAGTCCTACATGTATTATATGGGTATATACTGTTTCTATGTAAAATTATTTGAAACCAGGCCATCTGTATATATTTCAGTCCAAATTTAGTTTTGCTTTTTTCTGAACATATTCCTTATGCCTCCTCTCTGTCTATTTCTAAGGCACCACTGCAGACTAACAAGTGTTGTTAAAATTGCTGTTCTGCTTAAACAGTGAAGCCTTCAAGAAGTGCCAAAGCAATTCTTCAGGTTCCAGCAGTGAGCAACTCTAATTACCTGGTAGCTTTTAGAGAGAGACTCAAGCGGCAATGGGGACTGAAAGCTACAAAACATAGTCCTTTTCTTTGGGTGTATACACATTCAGGCCTAGCAGCGGAAACCACAGAAGCAAAGCAGCTTCAGTATTGTCATGAATTGTTGATGCAAACAACTGCTCTAATTCATTTGGTGGGAAAAGGCTGTGACAACTCAAGCCTATCATTTACTGCTGCGTTTGAAATAATTTCAACATGAAGAATCAGAGCCATTCTGCAAAGCTAACTCTGCTACTGAGCTGGAAATTTCACTGCAGCATCAGTAATGATGAGCAAATATATCAGCTAATATATCAGATAAGCTAATATACCTGCTGAGATGATCTTCCAGACCTGATTTTATTTGGTATTTACACAGCATTGTATTCTAGCTAGGAACCTCAAGTTTGCACAGTTTGTAGAGACAGGTATATCAAGTCAGTGTTTATTAAGACTACGTGCTTGTTTGTACATTGTAGAACTGGGCTAGGGAAACCAGATGATGCAGTGACACAAATAAAACCAAATTTTTGACCCAGGACATAACAATATGCAGGTGAGCACATCATCCTGGATTACTCACAAGATACCTCCCCCCAAAAGCATCCAAAAGTGATACAAAAATTGAAGCTGAAAAATAGATAGCCACTTACCTTTCTCTTGAGATATACGCTTAATGTTGACCTATTTACATTACCTTGTGTCCTTTCAGAACACAGAAGTAAATTCAGGATGTTCACAGACTTGAAAAGAATATACTTAACCAACTATCATGAAAAGACTGGATATGAAGGCTTACAGCAGCTGAATGTAAGAATGTAATTTCAACGCATGGAAATAGGAGTATCAGCACAAAACTGGCAAGGATAAACCACAGACATTTAAAGCCTATTGAGACCCAGAAAAATAAATGACATGGGTTTAGCAGTTGGAGAACCAAAGCTGTATGGATACTCTCCAACTACAGGATCCGTATTTGGTTTAATAACAGAATGAAAAAAAAAAACCAAAAACCTACCGTAGTCAGAAATAGTGCAGGCATGAGCAAATGAAAGCAGCATGTCCAGCATCGACACAATGTCAGATAGCTTGTATAGACAATGAATATGTTCATAGATCTCGTTCAGCAGTTTACACACTATTCTTAAAAAAAAAGAAAAAAAAAACAAAAACCCACACAGTAATTATGTTCATTCTGCATACATTAGGATGGGAGGTTACTTCATAAAACACAATCACCTCTACCAAATGCAGGAAAATATCTGAATTTCTTTGAAGTGTATTAAAATCTTATACAATAAACTCTGATCAATTACTGCCATCAGATACAAGATACAGATCAAATACCAAAAGCATGTTATGAAAGCTTCATATATATTTATTTATATATATAGAATTAACTAAAAACACAGCTTTGGGGTCAAATATGTTTTAGTAACATCCTCAGTGTGACTCTTAAAATTCCCTTTGGCCTTCATGTTAATAAAAACAAAAGAAACATACAAACTGAAAAAAACAAAACAAACACCAACCACAACAAAAAAAACAACAATAAACCGCACATGATTTCTAAAAAGAAAAAAAGAAAATTCCACAGAATTCACTAAACACCTAGCAAGTCTTCTGACACAGCAGATTAATACAACATGCAGCAGGGTCAAAAACACACATATAGTCCGCTCTACTGTTAACTTAAATTATGATGATTCCACATTATAAAATTAATACATTCACTGTATCATTTTGTATTCATACATCACGTATGAAGAAATACTAAAAACGAAGGCTACCGTTATTAATAAACATCTATGTCCTTTTAATTATGTTTAATACAATATGAATGTTGTGTTACTACTTTTCTCTCGGGTAGTGCACTTGATCATTGACATCACTTATGACACTGACCACTGTTCACCATGGATTACTGACATAAATCATCATAATTTATCAAAAAAGGTGCTTTAAAAAACCCAAACATATAAATAGTTTAAATAGGACAAAATAAACACAGTTAGAAATATTTAAGCTTTAAATGGTCTTACAAGTAGGTCATATGATATATTTCTCTCAGGGATTCCTGGCATCTTTCATTCATTTTTATTAGATCTGCTGTAGTGAAGCTATATGTGTTCTTCGTTTTAGTGACCTGTGGGAAATTCAAATGAACAGTAACTTGCCACATAATCCAAAGCCAGAACAGTTTCTAGAAAGCAGCCTGGGAAAAATATGGGAAAAAAAACAATTAGGAAAAAAAAAAATCCTAAATAGACTTTTATGACAAGTCCTCATAAAGGACTGCAGTTATCAACAAGATACACAGCTTTACAATTACAAGCAATGTAGCTGCATGAGAAATGGGGTGGTTGTACCAGTTACACCTTCGTTTTCTTCTAGATATGTTTACTGAAATTATTTTAACTGTTGTTTAAATTGCTGCATAATATGCTTTGTTAATGTGTTATACATTCTATAAACATTACTCATATAACAATTAATGAAATACCACTAGTGCAGATACCTTTGTAAATTCTGAAGGAAGTTGGCTGTTGGGTAATGTTGAACAATCAGCATTCATCTGGATAAAAAATCCTCGCACAGAACTGAAACTTGTTTTCAGAGGTAGGTTGTACTTCTCGGCGAGTTGTGCTATCATACCTACATACCACAGATAAAACACAGATAAAATCTGACCCAAATTAATTATATAGATACATACACAATTACCTGTACAAACTGTGGAAATTATTCACACAGGTTGAACGTGTCAGATAAGTAAAGGACCAAAAGAGTTTTAAATGTAGAGATCACAATATAGTTGTTCTTCCTCATTTAGATAAAATTGAATTTTTATCTACAAATGGAAAACCTGAATGTTAATATCAAAAGTACTTCAGTTACACATCAGTGATGAACAGCTTATATTAATATTAAATAAGTTTTCCACATTAAAAGATTATATACCATATGATTACATATATGGCCTCTATATGCTAGATGTAATGTACTTTGAACTCCAAGAAAATAAAGACTCAGTTTGGAAATACCTGCTATGTCATCAACAATTTCTGTGTATGTTCTACGAGCTATGTCAAGGAATTCATTGATGTTTGGCTTAACAGCATAGCATTTTTGGGTCCTCATACTCAGACATCCTTTTGCATATCTTGTATCATCATTAATCACAGTTGTAATCTTTTCAAGTATAACTCCAAACCTGCAATATTAGTAGTGTCACATATTAGCTACATAATACTTTATGATTGTAATTCGCATTTTTATCTTGATATTACAAATAACTTAAGCAAATGCTCTATCTTGCAGTAAATTTCATGCACATTTTCACCTCAAAACATAGTATAAATATACTTAGGTCTGATAAAAAAATACCATGATAGTCTTTGGGAGATATCAATGCCCAAATACACATACGTAACAGTTTACTTCTGCATTAGTATAAAGACTCTACGAAACTAAAACTTCTGCCTTCTTACAATCATTTCTACAGTTTGTTCATCAATTAATTTCTGTTCGTAGCTGTTCTTCTGCTTTGGTTTTTCCAGCATTTGTTTGTTAGTTGAAAATAAGAATTTTAACATAAAAATCAAGCTTTTAGCCGAAACAATAGCTACACTTGCAGCTACAAATAAGCAAAGATTCAACATAATTACTGTAATACCTTCTATCTTCAAGAGCACTGTAATAGGCCTTTAGCAGTGACGTGTTACAGCTTCTTAAAGCAGCCTGTTAGAAAGTAAAATATGAACACAGTTAATTATTTTCATAGCTCTTTTAAAGGAGCAGAACTTATTAAATTCACCGAAGTTTATCAGCAGTTGCTTAAGCAACCTGCAGAACCTGAGTGGGAGTTGCAGTCAAATATTTGTTAGAAAAATCAATTATACAGATAATCCAGTTCTTAGGAATACTGATCTCAAATAATTGTTTTCCATTTGGCCTAAAAGTTAAAACAGATTATATTGGCAGAATTGTGTTCTGCAAAATATATGGTAAATCTCATGAGATGTACCAAGCAGAAAGGACTAATTTGTTTGTACTTCATACCCCAAAAATGACAGATATATCTTACTTTCAGAGGCTCCACAAGTTCCAGAGTATGCTTCAGATAGATTATATTAGTTATTTTTGATTCAGCAGTTTTAACCTGTCGAATAATTTTTACAAAAATAGGAAGCATTTGTACACTCATTTAAAGAAAGCACGTAACCAGCAGAATTCACACCATGACTATAAATGTTTATATTGTTGACTTCTAGTGAACACTTCTGAAATACTTTATAAGCTCATTTTGACAACTTGGTATGTAACTGCATAAAAATGTTTACAGAAATTGTACACTGCCAGCTGTGATTGTTTGCCCAGCAATAAGTAGTGCTTTTCTTATGGCTGCAAAGATAATGATAACTCTGAGAATAAAAAGTTATGGAAATTCTTTTTCAACTTCTACATTATAGGTAGAGACCTTTCAAAGCCACTACATTCGTTTCTTTTCACAAACTCTGTTAAACACTGCATAATCTAATCTGTTCTGACATATTCTGGATTGATATACTGAAATCCTTAAGCATATGCACACATAATTTTAAAATAAATGTCAGTAAACACTAAACATAGAATGGCCTGGATTGCAAAGGACCACAATGATCATCTAGTTTCAATCCCCCCAGCCCCACCATATGCAGGGCCACCAAACACTCGACCAGGCTGCCCCGAGCCACATCCAGCCTGGCCTTGAATGCCTCCAGGGATGGGGCATCCATGACTTCCCGAATGAAACATACCTTTTCTAATGTAATGCTTGCAGGAACGTTACTAGAACTGTTATTAGTGTAGATTTATACATGCTACACTTCAGGGTCAAAGGAAGAAAATGAATGAAAATAACCATATTGGCTAACTGTCTTGTATAATGATACTTCTTTGGGATTCAATATTTGCGAAGAAAGTGCAAACCTATCTTTTATAACATCTTACATTAATTTCCCAGTGTCATATATTGTGATAAGCAAAGCACAAAGATGCAGAGAAACCTCTGGCTTTTTGTTTGTGGGGTTTTTTTTTGTACTAGAGATTTAAGTTCCACAGATTTTAAGTGCTTTGGCAGCAGATCAGCTCTAGTCTTATTTCCTGAGAAATTACTAATGCCAAGTCAAACCCAGACAAAAGGAACAAAGTCCTCCAATATGCTGACCCACTATGCCTTCCAATCAAAGGCTAACAAAAAAGTATCTGTCAAATTGAGAACTGGAGGCAGAAAGGATTTCAAGACACCATTCAGAATCAAGATCTCCTCCTCCTCTCTCTCATAAATATACATGCCTGAGCATTTAAGGTTCTCTGCATACTGTCAGTGTAAAGTGAACTCCCATCTCATTTGGTACCACTCACGTAGTGTAACCAAGCATCTTGTTTTCCATCAGCTGGTTGTTGCTCAGAGGAAAACACATAACTTACCAATGAAAAAATTACACTTAGCTCATACTGTGGCTGTATCTTGGAAACTAGGAAGTAAAGAATTCCTATTTCTGTCTTTGTAGCTCTATACAACTTAGTAATTAGATGAAGATCTGTAGCTCTGCATTATAAACACGGCTAAGCAAAGTCTAAGTGCTTCTTAAGGATCTTTTCCAAGGGTATTTCTTAGGCTATAGATTCAATTTCCATTAAGTAACATTACATAAAAACTAAGAGATTTTTAAATTTCATATAAGGAAGACAAATAATTTCCTTTGGGCTACCAAAAATTGTATTAACTTCTAACAGTTACATTACAGATATTTTCTTCTCATGCTGATATGAAAACTCCTTATATCCTATCATGGTCTAGAGGGAGGTATCCCTGCCTATAGCAGGGGGGTTGGAACTAGACAATCATAAAGGTCCTTTCCAACCCAAACCATTGTGATTCTACGATTATCAAGATGCATATACTTTTATGAAGAAGGAATCTGTGGACTGCTGAAGAAATCAACTCTTTTGGAGTTCAATTTGCATGTATTATGATGACATATTACAGCAAACCCGAATTTTCCTAACATTCACCTGTAAGAATCTTATCCTGTTGTAAAATACGACATATTCACAATTTATGATATCATCAGCCCATGAATCTTTAAGATGCAGCCTTTTCTTATAGATACAGAAATATTTTACACATTGCATGTTATGTGCAGATAACGCAATATTATTAAGAGTTATTTGGAACATACGGTATCTTGCTTAGGAATTTGTACCAAAACTGAAAGCAGTTGTTCTGTATCCAAAAATTTGGAGATAACTGTAAAATAAAAGGAACCAGATCAGAAATGTAACTGAAATTTCAAGAAAATCATACTAACAATCTGCATTTCTTTTATTTTTTAAATATACGCATTTATTAAGATTCATGCTAATCCATTTATTTTTATCCTAGCTTCCTACTTAACACAAAAAAATTACAACAAAAGACAAAAATATCTGCAGTTTAAATTATTTAGTCATACTTACTGTACCCAAGACTGCGGTAATTATTGTACAGGTGGACATATCAATTCAATAATATTCTTTTTCCTAGAGCAACTTTCAAACTATATATGATCTAGAGAACAGTGAAAAGTAAGAACAGTCTAACTGTCAAAGGGAAGGTTAGAAACAGAAAATAGAGAAAAAGAAAACCTCAAATGTGCAAGACTGCCAGTAATTTCTCTTTCATGTTTCTCTTGTGATAAAGATTAAGCTTATACGATGTGCCTTCAGGCAGCCTAACTTGTACTCTCTGGCACTGTAATATTTTTTATATCTGTCTGGACCATTAGGCTTGAGGAGGCAAAGGAAAAGAAAACAAAAACATAAACAAGGCCTTTGTTTGTTTTTAACAAACACCACTTCCAAAGCTGTATGTATCAAGCCAAAAGAGGTAAACTCCAATTTTGTGAAAAAGCTATTGGCTTACTGACTTTTATCCACTAGTTCACTTTTCTTTGCAAAATATATTCAAAAATAATTCAGTGTCACAATAAAGATGGCTTCAAAAGTTATGAATGACCACTACAAAAAATGTCACCTGATAATCATAATAAAATACTTTTCAAACACATTGAATCAGATTGCACACAGCCACAAGTTAGAAAAAAAATAAAAAAATAAAAAGGAATAGCATATTAAAAAATATGTATATGTAAAAAAAAGTATTAAAAAATAAACTACTACCTGCTTGAAGACCAAAAAACAGCTCCTCATCCTGGAGAAATTCCTGAACACAGTCCAGTCTTGTTTTAATTGTTTCAGCATCAACAAGTGGCTCCAGAATATTGGATCTGAGTCTTCGACTTCCACCTGGAGTTTTAGTGTAATTTAGGATACCAAAAAGTGTGTGGCCATTCCTGTCAAAATGAAATATACAAGAAGAATGCATTCATAAAAATAACTATGGTAAACAACAAATGAAATTTCTAGGAAAAGTGTCCAACAAATTCAAGGCACGCTTTCAGAGTACTTAGTAACTTCCTACCTGCTACGTGTATTTCATTAACTACAGCAGTTTACAAAGTCAGATTAGCCATCATTTTATCATTTATCAAAACAAAAAAATTCATCTGCATTCAGAATGTCTTCATTTTTTTTTTAGGATTACTCCATTGCTACAATAGTTTACACTTTTCTTCTCAACTGAACTACTTGAATTAGCACACAAACCATACAAAAGGAGAAATATTAACTGAGATCAAATGCTAATCAGGTGACTTTCAGTAAAACGCATTTATGAGAAAAAGTTGATTTAGGTGGCTGCAATCTTAAACACTCTTACCGAGAATCTCTGTTATTAGTTACCAGTTCCAGATTTTGGGCTGATGATGAATCTATCATAGCTGTTTTCTCACTCCCCTGGAAATGGACCTTGAGTGACTTAGGAGCATAAACGGAGTTCTGAATAAACTCAACATATTTTAGCAAAGCTGCAGCAGCTGCAAGACAGTAGTACCTTGGAAGGAAATAATCTTCAATGAATGTTGAATAGTGCTACTTAGTTACCAAAAATCAAGTGGTATACTAGAGAAATCACAATTAACACTTGACACTTGCTGCCTGACAATATAATAATAAAATAAAAGCTATATATATAATAAATAAAATATATATATAATAAATAAAAGCACTGAAAAAGCAGTATAATTAACAAATGTATATACACCTGAGAATCACAGGATTGCAGAGGTTGGAAGGAACCTCAAGGGATCATTGAGTCCAACCCACTGCTAAAGCAGGTACCCAACATTAGATGGCACAGGTAGACATCCAGATGGGTACTGAATACCTCTGTAGAAGTAGACTCCACAACCTCCCTCGGCAACCTCTTCCAGTGCTCCATCACCCTTAGCATAAAGTTCTTCTGCATGTTGGTATGGAAATTCTTACGTTCAAGTTTTAGGCCATTAGTCCTTGTCCTGTCACTACACACTACCAAGAAGAGCCTGGCCTCATCCATTTGCTTCCCACCTCCCTTTAGATATTTATAAAGATCTATCGGATCCCCCCCCCCCTCAGTTTCTTTTCCCCATGCTGAACAGACACAGGCTACTTGGCCTTTCTTTACAAGGCAGATTCGAGGCCTTGTATCATCTTCATGGCCCTCCCCTGGGCTCGTTCTAGAAGACCCTTGTCTTTTTTTAACCGGGGAGGGAGCCCACAACTGGACAAAGTATTCTAAACATGGCCTCATCAGGGCAGAGTAGAGGGTGAGGATTGCTTCCTTCAACCTGCCGGCCACACTCTTTTTAATGCGCCCCAGGATACATGCATACAATGCGTACGGTATAATGATGGAAATCAAGTTGTCATGTATATCACATATTTCTGTGATTATTTGTGACTCTAAATGAAGACTCTGCACAAAGTATACTGAAGATTGCTGGTACAAGGACAACTTTTGCAGAAGTCAAACTGGAAGGCATTCATAGTTTTTAAATTGCCTATCTAGGAAGAGAATAAAAAGGGGGAAGTGAAAACCTCTCAAAATCCAAAGAAATCTTTAAGTTTCTGGATAAATCAGAAATATCTGAAGGTAAAGTAAACAGTTAGGTTAAGAACTTCTTAATTAAAAAAAAAAATTGCAACCAGCCACTGGCTTTTGTACAAAGCACATAAGAAGCTGTTAACGTATTGGATGAGGTATGATTTCTCCTTATTTAATAAAACATACTTTGATTGAATCTCCATGAAAACGGTGCTGAATTCAGATGCACACAATTGCTCTATATACTCCAAACCCTTTGTTTCATTGAAGTATTTTCTTTGTACGGTTGTAAACGTCACATTCTGTGAAGACGGGGAAAAAAAGCAAAAGGTTTTCAAAGTCACAGATAATTTTTTCATCAGACAGCCTTCTCTATTTTTGCTAGAGATCTTTGCTCCCAAGAAAGTCCACCAACTGATTTCAGCACATGACTTCAATGAGCCAAGCTCAAATTTGTCTGCTTTAACTAAGCTAATACATTTATCTCTGTAATTTTATCAACCAGAACTAGTAGTGTTGGAGCTGCAATGGGATTATTCTTTACCACAGTAAAAAAATACGTCCAGAAATCACAGAAAACACACATTCTGACTGCATTTAAAGCTTCAGAAGTAGTAGAAGACTCAACAATCATACAGATGTGATTAACAAGAGCTCTAAAACGCAGAATAAAATTTAAGAGCTTACTTTGAAATGTTCCGTTATTAAAGCAAACAATTTTGTTGCGTTCCCTGCTTCACAAGAGGTGTTTGACATTATTATTTCCAGAGGAGTTAAAATCTTGAGTTTAGTAATAACCTGAAAAAAAAAAAAAAGTAATAATAATTAAAAAAAAAAATCTTGAGTAATTCAATACAGATCCATATCTAAAACAGCTTTACACTATAACACATCAGGAATAAAGAACTGTGAAATTCTCCACATGACAGATGTATTTACATACCTGCCAGGTTCAATACGTACTTATGCCCATTAAAACCAGGATAAGCTTTAAATTAACTAATGGCAAAAATTAAAAAAAAAGATTAAAAAATAAGTAAATAAATAAAAAAGAACAAAAACTCACAAACGCCTGACAATATTACAAATTTTAGGAAATAGATTTAACAGTAGTTTATATTCCTAGTCTTATCTACTTGCCATACTAATAAAGTCTAGCTTTTCTTAGACTGAATACTGTAAATACACTGCAAGCTACATTATTTCTAGCACATATAATCACAACGAAATTGTGAAGCAGGGAGTTTTATCAAGATTAGAACTGAATCAACCAGATAGAATACTTTATTAATGTAAAATATAGTAGACAATGTAAAATATGGCAGACAGAACACTTGGTTGTCAACTGAATACATTTCGTTTGGAAATAACTGAGAAGAAACATTCACTCAACTATACAAAGCCAATGCTACAGTCTACCTAAAACAAACAAAAGTCACACTTGTGAAGTGCCACTCTCAAAGATGTTTTGTCTAATGAAAAGTACTTGCCAAGACTACTACCAGGCATTCCCTAATGCTCTGCAGTACAAGGCATCTCAGTTTCACATAGTTTAAAAACATTATGCTTTGCAGAAATGCTTTTTCTCTTTTGCAAAACACGCTTCGCTCTTCAACCGAAATCTGAGGCACAGTACAGAAAATAGCAGCTCTTTAAACAAAATAAATATTTCAAATTTTCTAGAAATTCTTACTTTCCCTTCTGAGATTTTTTTTCCCTAAAAACTGAATCTTCCATTCCTGATTATTCAAGCAAGCAATCCACTGTAATCAGCCTGTCAGGTATACAGTACTTAACTGTGCCACAATACCTTAGCATAAGTCGTATTGTCTGCAAATTGTGACAGTATCACCTCAGGATTCTTTAAGTCAATACTGGCCATTCCTACTTCACCTCTGGCAAGTCCTCTTCCTTCTACTACAGCTACAATAACTGATGCAGCAGTATGAGCAGAGACTGTAGATGATGACGTAACTGTAAAACAGTTGCATTTATTCAGTTTTAACCTACTTTTTTACATTCACAGAATAATACTTTGACATTCCAAGCTTGGACAAGCTGTGGCAGAACTAGCAGTCCGAGGATTGTGAAGGGATTTTTTTCGTTCAGTTACTGTTTATTGTAGTATAGTTAACTGGTGACAAAGTTCAATGCATTCCTTGATCTTGTTCCTCCCAAACCTCCTCATATGGTACTGAACTTTAAATAGCATTGATTTTAAAAACTAGTAACACATCTCTTTCTCTCTCTTTCTAGCACTACTGCTTTTTGTTCCTAAAACTTAAACAGTAATGCAGTAAGGAGGACAGCTTGAGAGATGAGGTATCATCTGCAGCCAGAACTGGGGGATAAGCAGTCAGACAAAATGAGATGAGCCTCCCGATTCTGCCCTGATTTTCTTTGGGCATCTGTCATACAGATCAGCGCAATAATATGCTCCAGCCAACAGTTATTGAGTCCCCACATAAAACATTATGCTATATTACCTGGGAAGCGCTACTAATTGCTAGGTCACTGCACTTCCTGTGTCAGAGATTTAATTAACCAGGATGATGAACTTTTTCTCTGGTGTACTGAACTTTTTAACCAATGAAACACCAAAAATGTGGATACAGGGATTCCTACAGAATCTCTCCAATTTCTCTCTACATTCTTCAAATCTCACTGAAGAAGCTTCTAACAACATTTTGCTCCAAAATTTGCAACCCCAGTCTACACTATTCAAATGAGAAGACAGACACTGTAGAAATAAGGCAGACGTACATATCTGTATGTGAACTTCTGTTGAGAACAAATGCAGAGAACAATTATCCATTAATTTCACCAAAGTAGCTAGTAAGAAACTGAAATAAATCCTTAATGCTAAAACGCAACTTACTGATCTATACTAAATCAATAACCGCTCCATGAAACAGTCACTTCATGTTCTCAAGCTTCCTAACCTTCACGCAGAAGTCAAACCAAACCTTACAACAACTGAGTTGAAAGGGTTCTTCATTTTATAAACATTCTTGAATTCACTTACACACTCAGAAGACATACCATTATTAAATAACAACCAAGTATAATGGACTTAAAATAAGAAAGATACTTTCTTTTACACAGTATCAGATTTATACCTGAAATACCAATAACCTGTGTTTGTTTCATGTAATTATTTATATTGTTTTCCATCACTACTTTCCTCAAAAGAGGAATCAGCTCTCAAATAAGATTGGAATACAAGTGTTCTCAGAACAGAACTCTTCTCTCAAGAAGGCATAATACACCAAACTTGCCATTTTCTTATGGATACAATCAATTTGTATCCCCCAAACCAAAACTAACCCCATCAAAAATCTCAAAAAGCAACCCTTATCAAAAATTTATCTAGGAAGTGACAACTTGATCTCCAACTAATTGCTACCTAAGCGCTGAGAAAATGTAGTCTTTGATACTGCACACAGCTGAGTCTGAACCTTCATTTACCCTGTGTTCGATAGATGCCAGCAATGGCATTCACGCATAGTTTCATCTAAGGCCTGCTTTGAAAACATAACTGTTATTCTGAATGACCTACCCATGACTTCCCCCCACCATATCAGTAGCTGATTACTTTTTTTTTTTTAAAACAGCAACTAAGAGGTGTCAATGATTTTAAATTAGGTTACAGTACTTAGACAATTTTGATTTTGACGATGGTTAGTTGTTTAGTTTGTTACATATGCAAAAATAAATAAATATATAAAAATACAATGACCAACCAATCTTCTTCATAAGGTGGTATGCTGGATATTTGGTCTTCAGTACAGACCAATGAAACTTTGACCAAAGTTTTGCATACAACACAGCAAGTACAAATAACCATACAGACATATGGAGACATATGCATGTATACTTGTAGACTAAAAGTAAGGATTAAAAATATGGTTTTAATTGCTAAGACACATAAAGGTTAGAAAAATCTGCTCCGTGAGTTTCAAAGCTATAGTCACTGCAATTCCTACAGTAGTCAAATAGAAAACAGGGGATCACAACAGCTGTAAGAAATTACAAAATTCATGTTACCTCACTTTTTGCAATCAAAGAATTCAATTCAGTTTCAAGTAGAAAATCAATTTGTAGTCTTATCAGGATTTTTTTTAATTGAAATACATGTTTTTAAGAATCAATCCTTATGTAACTAGTTTAGAGAATTACCACTAAGCCTTCCTTGGATCTAGGCTGCCTAGGTATAAAAAAAGATTACAATTTCAGTGTCACATCATAAGCATATAAAAAATAAAATATGTTTAATAAAATGTTAGAGATATATGTTGAACTATTTCCCTTAAGCAACGTCAGTTTACCTGAATATCCCGTAACAGGGGCATGGCTTCTGCCAATAGATCTACTAGTAGAAAAGGGTATTTTTCCTACATATGTGTTATTCAGGCCTCGTGAAGAACAACCACCTCTGAAATTCACTGCACTGGCATTTTCTGCACAAGAACTTTTGTCCCCAAGATATGATTCTGGAGGGAAAGGGAAAGAAAAACAATCAGTTTCCATTCTGAAAACAACACTTAAACATCTTAGAAAACCTTCTATTTTGTATTAGAAGTACAGAAGTCTCAGCAATCCACCCCCAATAGCCTTCTCTAGAGGAGCACAAGCCTGAAATAATAATGAGTTTGTTCGGAAAGCCAGCCTGTATTGATAGTTACTTTCCATAACTTGTTACTTTTCATTATTTGCAGTGGTGATAAAAATCTCTGGTTAATTTGCTGGATGGAAACAATATAACTGGAGTAATTTTACAATGCATAATTTCATATTCTAATAAGTTCCAGATCCATGAAAAGAAAATGCTATAACGGACAGCACTACCTTGCATTTTCCCATTTGTTTTAAAATCCATAGCTGAAACTTCTGTTTATGAAAATTCCAAAGTCTGAAAAGGTCACAATAATATTTTTTAACATGCACATTCCTTTTTAAAAAAGAGCACTAAAAAAGCATAGAACTGTGCTCAGAAATACGCTCTGCTTGACCGTGATCTCCCTTTGAATTTGAGGTTCAACCCTCAGAAATGACACAGTAATCCAAAACACATTTTGTTAACTGTTACCTGCCATTTCTTCTGCAGATATGCAGACTGACTTTTTTTTTTTTAAATGTGGCAGAATAATTTTTTCTTCAGACAGCTCTTAAATTCAATAAATTAGTAATTTATTTAGTAAATAGTATTTTATGTATCTCAAGTGCTCTTGAGTAAAAACATAACATCCTTAATGTAGCTTTGATAACTGCTTTTTAAAAAAATAAGTATACAGAATAATGGACTTTTTGCACCTGAAACATACAAAATACCATATATAAAGTGACATATTAACTGTTTCTATTCTATATATTAAATTAAAATTTATTTACAAAGTAATAAAGTACTTTCTTAAGTGAACTGATTACATGACATTTTCACATAGTACAAGAATATTTACTGCACCATGTTTAGAAGAGGTCGTGCAAATCTTCCACTGTACTACATTTGAAAACAAATAGTATTAGTTCAGATAGATGTTTACTTATAACGAGTGGAAAAATACGCATCACAATGCATAAAGGTGATAGTTAGAATTAGTGTTCACTTAGACTTCAGCATAAGTTCACTCAGCATTTTGGCAGAAGAGACTTTGCTATTACTCTTGAATGTACTGAGTGCCTTAATGCGTGGGAAAAAAGTCATTTCAAAGACCAGAGGAACCAAGCCATCAACATCTTTAAAAATAATAATGAAAATTCAACAAGCCATGCTCTGAGCAAACTGGTATTGCTAGTTTTTGTCTGCTTGGAATTCAAGACTGACTGCGTACCTCGTACTGAAAAACACACTACTTTCATCCCAACTGACACATAACAGAACGTATGTACTTCAGAGCACATTTCAGCACGTGTCCCTACATTAGTTTTAATGAAGGGGGAAGAAAAAAAACAAAAAAAACCCACGCACTTTTTCCAGCCTGCCAAGACAGAAGGTTGGCAGGACCAGGAGAGATGGGCTGCTTACAGGACACACCGCGAGGAACTGCCAGGACCGCAGTCTTTGAGTACACCGGGGATAACAATACTAGGGTAGGCTAGGCCAAATAAGCATACCCAACTGAATGCGGTACAGCCCTGTAGTGGAAGCAGCCTTTACGGCGGAATTCAAATCAGCCAAATGACTCCACGCGCTCATTATCTAAAACGTCATGCAAAAATGGCATTTGTTTCAAGAAACGCGAGGAACGCCGCCATTACTCTGAGGAGCCGAACCAAAAGAGCCAGGCCGGCCGGGCTGAACACACGGCGCTTCGCCTCCGCCCGCACCGCGGCTGCCGCGGCTCCGCCCGAGCCAGGCGCAGCATTGACTCGCTCGGCGCGCACCGCCCCGCGCACACAGAGCGACGCCCTCCTACCTCCCCTTCCGGAGCGCGGCGGCTCCTTGCCGCTGCTGCCGACCGCCCGGAAGGGAGTGAGCCCCGCCCCGCCGCTGGAAAGGCCGCCGGTGCTGCCCGTAGTGCTGCGGGGCGTCTGCAGCAGGCCCAGCGTGTAGCGCCCGCCCGGCCCTGACAGGGAGGAGCAGCGGCCCGTATAGGACTCAGAGGCGGCCGAGGTGAGCGCTCGCCCGCACGCTCCCGTCTTACTGCTGCCGTCTGACATCGCGGCCTCACGCACGCGACCCGCCTCCCTGCCGCCGCACCTGAAAATGGCGGCAAACTTAGCGCAGCCGCGCATGCGCACAATCTTCACCCCAGCCGCCGCTCAGTGGTTACCCGCGGAGGCGGCGCCGTACGCGCGTCGCGCCGAGATGACGGCGGGCAGCGGTTCCTTACAGCAGGAGGCAGCGAAGCATCGTTTGTCCGCCACGCTTTCTACAGCTGAGTAGACAACCGAAGGCTGCTTCTAGCGGGAATTCAGAGACGGCATGGCCTGCAGAGCTAACAGAAACCCGTAATTAAAAACATGCACACACCCCAACATAAACCAACATAGGCTGTGTATCTAGACATCATCTTTAAGTACGAGAGCATACAGACCAGTTTGGGTACCAGCACATGCTACCACCACAGACCATCACAGTCATCACAGCACTTCAAATCCCCTTACCTGAAAGGCCACACCAAGCAGAAGCCAGACTGCACAAGGACACAGCTCATCAGCCACAGGCGGTCCTGATGGCTGCTCAGCTCCGCAACAGAAATGCTGCAGCAGCTGCCAGGGGATGCCAGGTCAGAGCAGGTGAGCACCTCCAGCAGACACAGCTTTAAAAGTACAAGTGTCAGAAACTTGAGTCTCACTGCAATGGATGAAGAACTCCAATTTCAGATACTGCTATTATTTTAACAAAGTTCTGTGCTGAACTTCAGAGACTTGGAGATGGCATCAGACCTTCTCTTCAGACAGAAATCTAACTGCACAGACAGAAAAACAGAAACAAAAGCTACATCTTCCCCATGACCCCCATTTCTTATGTTCATAAATCATAATGCACTTTGTCTAACCAGGCTGTCACAAACGTGACGCCTTGAGAAGAAAGCACCTGTCTCTACCCTTGACAGTGGTCGTAGCAGCTAACGGAACGGTTGCTGATTTTTCCCAGATAGCCCTTTTTCCTGGCCCAGTAGCTATGCTACAGCACTGAAGATTTACGTATGAAGAAAGTGTCAGGACCTTTCCATACAAAGAACTGCACAGATAAAGAAGTACAAACTTCTGAAAGCCTTTAATAAAGGACCAGTAACTGAAGGCTATGAGATTAAGTACTGCTACATATCAAGTACATAAACTCAGGGAAAAAGTAAAAAAAATAAAAATCAAGAGAACATTTAAGAACACACACACACACAGGAGACTTATAACAATGTATTCTGCAACAAAATCACATACTGAAGTGTTCTAATATATGCACATTGGCCAACTGAATGTTTTCACAGTACAATGAAAAAAATTTTGTGTAAGAAAAACTGATTTTTTCAATATGTATACACAATATTTGTAATAAATTAAGTGGTAAAGAATGGAAGAGAAATTCTAGAAGCTTTTAGTTTGGACAAACACATACTCATTTTTAACTTACAATCTGTATAACATGATCTTTAGTAATTACAGCTAACTTAAACCAAAGAGACCAGACCTCCTTCAGAGGGAAGTCCCAATAACATTAACAGGATTTCAGCCTGCAGTGAAACACCCTCATGTAGTATCATCCAAATTTTAATTCCCAAAATGTCTCAGTCTATACTAAACCAGAAATTCCAAACCATATTCTGTTATGTTTATATAACATGGAAAAAACCTTAATTCCAAATCTTGAAAAAATGAATTCCAGGCTTTGACCAAAAAATTCACCAGGAAACTGAATGATTAGAAGCGAACATTTTTATCCTTTTTTAAATCATGATCTTAAAGCTTTTGGAAAACTAAAGGTTTAAAAAAAGTCACAGTGCTTTATTCTCTACTAAGATGAATGGGTTGGACAAAACTAACCAGCTGGTGATCAAAGGAGTTGAAATAGCTTTGGACCTTTTTTAAGTGCGCATACAGCGATTACCAAAGACAACTTCTTCCCCTTCACAACTACATTTTACTGTGAAGCAGAATCCAGTTTCAGACTGCATGCAGGAGGATATAAAGTGACATACAGTTTTAGGGCTTCTGTAAAGACAAGATTTAATATTTCAGATGAGTGTTTTCCATGGCTAATTTAACTCTCAATTACATCACAATTAAGTGTTGGTAATTTTTATTCTTAAAAGCTGCAACACCATAATTTTAGTCCAGCAACAAATTTACGATCAGCACTATATTCAGCTGCAAGTCACTTTCCTATGAAGAATTTCTCTGAATGATTAACATTAGCAATTTTCAATGTAGATACACTCAAGGTAGGTTCCCTTTCAACTGTCAGGGGAATTTTGTCAAAAGGAACTTCACCGGTAATAGCAGTACACTCCCGTAATTAACAGAAATCATATTTTTTTGTTGCTTTCACTGGTAACAATTACTATCAGAAGAAATAGCCTTCATCTGAGTATACAGATGTGAGGTCAAACATGAACAGAAAAAATTACACATACAAGTGTTTGGCATTAAGAGCATGGCTTAAGTTGGGTGTTTTTTTTTCCTGTGTTCTTCTAAAGTGCTGTATGATACACCATCAAAACATGCTTGCGTAAAGACAGATGCTAACATGGTTGACAATGCAGGAATAGAAAAAAAAAACAAACAAAAACAAGCTATTCACACTACTGTTTCAACTTGGTTATTAAAAAAAAAAAAAGCCCATATACTTAGATACAGATTAGAAACATTTCTACATCTCTTATGTACAATCAAAGAACATATTACACTCAGAATACTACAAGCCTGTTACAATACAGTTCACAAAGTGACAAAGCCCACAGTAAAGCTACTGCTTTACTGTAATAATGTAAACACACCTTAAAGAAGAATATTAAGAATATTCTAAGCTTCAAAGATGACTTCCAATCAGTAAAACCAAACCAAGAGTGTATATCAACTTGCTGTCGCAATGAGATTTAGCTCACAAGCTCAGGCTGTACATTTATTCTTCGAAGGACATCTTCTGGCATACAGAAGACAGGATTGACAGCCTTAATTTGTTCCTCCCCCAGTAAGGACAGTCCAGCAATTCCAAACAAAGTGTGAAATGGATCCACCTGGAAGACAGAAAAACTTTGTGTCCATTTCCAAAAGAACAATCAGTTTTCATGGGCATGGAAGCCTGTTAGCATGAGAACTACAAGCCTGTGTACCTCAAGATAACACTGCAATTGCTCAAACTTCTATTTGTGCTTTTGAGCTGGTAGAAGCCCACAGGCAAGACAACTTGCAATACTATAATCCACTTAGAAAAGCACTGATCTCCACTTCCATGTATTGTCATAAAATAATAGAATCAAATGCAAAAATAACATTAGTAGGCTAATATGATCATCCACAAGTATCACTTCCCCATTTTGCCCTTCAGCAACAGTATTATGCTATTTAATGGTATCTGAATAAAGAGCTGGTGCTGTAAAACCTTAAGAGGGTAGCAATCTACTGTTAAAATAAAAAGTTAAAAAAAAAAAAAAAAACACAAAAAAAAAAACAACAAGGAAAGAAACAGAAGAGATCACCAGTCATTTTATATCAAAGTATTCCTTCACTATACAAAGTTCCCCCGAAAGCCTGTACTATCACATAACTGCAGCAGACTATTTATATTCTTATGGCATCCTCCAGGGCCAGTGCCAGGATCTATGCGGTGGTGTGTAACTGTCCTATTTACTCATGAATTATTCAGATCAGACAAAAGCAACAGGAGATTTGAAGACTACTTAACTTGATGCGGTCTCTAAATGCTTGCAAATTGTTGAACTGTCAGTGTTTTCACGTAGATCTTCCATGCAGTCTTACGAGAAAGTGTGGTATGCACTATGGGGACAGTATCCCACACTAGAGTCATCTGCTATAGTGCAGATGCAACATACAATTGCGTGTGCCTCCTACGTAAGCTTTCTAAAGCAACTCTACCTCATTCCTTCCCAGCTGCAGATGTTGCAATTCTGCAAAACACCAATATCTAGATCATGCGCTACATTCAAACATGTTGAGACTTAACTGAAGATTATTTACCATATCTCCTGGTCTGTCAGCAAATCCTCCAGTCTCCTCGTCCTGGCAAGCCAAAATAAAGCCGCGCAGTTTCTCTCTGTCAATCCAATGTAATCGGCCAATCATCTTCAGAGATGCCAGAACCCACCATGAATAACATACATCAGGCAACTAGCAAACAGAGAAGCGGAGTATTATTTGATTTCATTGTTAACATGACATTACAAAGTTATTTGTGATTCTATGAACTCTTAGCTGTGCTATCATAACATTGCTGCATACTAACAATGCTTCTCTGGAGTACAGGAAGCAAGTTTCTGAATGCATTTTCTTTTTAGATAACCTCTTGCCGTTTGCAAGAAACAAGACCACAAGAATGTTATTCTGAAACAACCTTCATTTCATGTGGGACAAGCTACAAATCTACATCACCTTTTTCATGAGCAAAGACAAAAAGCTTCATATAAAAAAAAAAAAAAAAAGAAATAAAACAAGAAAACAAGCTAGGTAATTTTTGAATATTTTGGAATACTGATTAGCTGCCTATTTGCCAGTGGGAATTATTCTAATTTACACAATTTCTTACCATAACATAAAACACTATTATACACATGATGCAGATCAAATGAAACAATTTTTGTACAAATCCTACATAAGGGATCATTCCCATCATCAGTAAATATTCAAAGCCTGATTTAATAGGTTGAATTGGTCAGCAAGACATATTTCAGTGCACATACTTTCCTAAGCAGAGGCAAACTACAAATTGCCAAGAACTGTAAATCCAGTGCTTGCAATGAAATGAAGGCCTGAATCTCTTGAGGAGTTTACTAAGAATTTTATCTAAGTAACACTGTATTCCAGAAAAAAATACATTAAGTTTTGAACAAACAGAATAAGCCATCTAGTACCTTCTCCGGTCGCCCATTGAGACCTCCAGAAGGTAGCTGACGTTCACAAAGCCACCAACCCAGCAAGTCAACATTTATTTGATGCAACTGGTCTGTAATAGCCAGAAATCCTGTGCAACAATAGATCTAAAATTACAGACATAAATGTTTTGTGTATTTAAAAACTAAACAGTTAAAGAGACTAAATACAGGAAGATCTCAAGCAGCCCTGCAAACAGGATACAAAATAAGCACACTTCACCTTTTAGCCAAATTTCATTTTTCCATTAAATGCAGATATTAATCTCACAGTTGCTTTTGTTTAAAGAGCTGCAGTAATTACAAACTTCTTACAGATATAAGATACTAGACTAAGATTTCCAAAACGATGAAAAGGTGGAGCAACGCTTTTTCATTGTAAAACAAGCCAAAACACTCAAACTGCTTTCTAAAGGTCAGACATGGTCTTTATGACAACCCTGTGACTAGCCTATGTTCATGTATACTTGCAGAATGGCATGTGTTGGAAGGGTCCTCAAGGATCATGCAACAGATAGTCACCACTTGTTATAATTTAATCAAATAAGTAATTCTTGCAATTTAAGAGATTAAAGATTTAGTTGCCACTTACTCCTCAGTTCATCTGATAAATATCAAACATATTATACAATTCACTTGCACGTTTCATTAGAATTTGTGGTAATCACTGCAACACATCACAACTGTTTTTGTTTATTTTCCTCCCCCAAGTATGTTTTTTTTTTCCAACGTCTACATTAATATCAATTCCAAACTCTTTAAAACCTCACACCAACTACTTACACCACTATTTAGATGTCACTCAGATCATACTGGTAATCTGAAACAGTCCTAAATTTTTTTTCCCTTATTTATTTTTCCTTTCCTAAATTATAGCCTCCTGAGTTCCTAACCAACTTCCCAGATTAATCCACCTATTTGTTCATTTACTTTAACTAAAAGACTGGAAATTGTCTTTTTTGAAACAAGAAAGGTTCCATCAACTGACATCACCGATTGATGCCAAAAATCATTCAGAGGTACCTGAATCATTTTAAATATTCCATATAAAATAAAACTCACCTGTCCTGCATGTGACTCAGAACCTGGCCTACAGCCAAATCCTCCATCAAAGTTCATACAGGACAAAACAAATTCTACTGCTTTCCCCACATCAATAGCATCCAGTTTTCCCTGCAAGTTAAAAAGGCAACCAATATATTTTACGTTCAGCCAATTCAATTAACTTCAGCTATACACCAATGAAAAAAATATTGTATTTGTTCAAGTGATGTTTTGGGACTTACAAGAAGTGCAAGGGTTGCTGCGGCACAAAAGGAGAACCTTGTATCTATTTCTCCTAAAACATGGAGGGCAGGAAATGAAACATTTTCATTTGTAACAATACATTTAAATCAACATTGAAAATATGGAACAAATGTAAAAACAGCAACAACAAACAATGTCGCCATACAGCTTACTTTTCAATCCACTGATTATTTCTCAATAATTTACAAAGTGCACATTACAATTCAAATGGTCTGTGTTTACTGTACATAAAAGCAAACAACTCACTATATGCATTCAGATGTATATTCAAGTCAGCTCAACTAGCAGTAACTTGCAAGCAGCTATATATAAAAGTTTATCTGTAGTACCCTACTGGGTAAAGGCAGAGCAGTGGATGATTTAAAACAAATAAAAGAACACCTGGAAACAGGTCTGCCTTTGATGCTTTGGGCTCTCTTTGATACTTGACAAGAAGCCACTTTTGTAATTAGATCAAGAGTAACTTGAATCGCAATTTTTTTTTCAGCACATTTGTACCTCGATGCTAAACCAAAAAAACTTCAGCAGATTGATTCTCAAAGTTCATAACGTGATTCTCCTAAAGCACAAGGTAAGATATCACTAGCTTTCCAGTAGCGCACACATACTAACCATGATACTGCCTGATAAATTTCACTAGAACAGCAAGCGACACACAACAGTTTCTATCAAATGAAGCTTTCCACAGGGAAAAAGTATTTTTATTGATTCAAAGGTTATGCTACAGCTTAAAAACTACCTTTGTTCATAAAGAACTTACTTGCATAAATGAAAGTATTAACAGATACTGATGAGTAAAAAACAAAACAAAACAGAAAAAAAAGAAAAAAAAACAGCTTGTATTTTTTCCCTCACTTCCATGTAGTGAAACCTGCCTTTCATAGTCCTTCATGGGACAAAGATCATAGGAGGGCCATGAAATAGCAAGCAAAAAAACAGAAATAGTGCATCTAACATACAAAAGCACTGGTTTTTGTGTACAAAAGTACACAAGAGCCCAAAGGTTTTTTTCTCTAATAGCTGGACATTTATTTTTTTTTAAAGGAATGAATCTTAGAACATCTAGAATATTTCAAAGGGAAAGAAAACTTAAGTTTGTCCTTCACAAAACTACTCATTTTTTCTTTTCTTTGTTAAAAAACTCAGGAACTAATTGTTCGTATACAGTAAACATGCAAAACTACCATCCAAGAAAACTTAAGTTCATAGACTTACATCTGTCAACAAAATCAGTACATTTTTACAATCTAAAATTTACCCCATTTGTCTCCAGCAAATGATCCATCTTCTTTCTGCAAGCTCTGTATATATTCAACAATTTTATTTACATCAACAACATGGAGACTTTCATATAAGATCAGAATCTAGAAGAGAACACCACAGTAACAATCAAAGGGAAACAAAAGTTATTTAAGTCTTTTAATAACAAAATAGACGTCCAGATTTGTTAGATACTTCATTTAACTGATTCTCACTGGGATCTGTTTGTTAAGTTTTGTTAAACTTAGATTTGGCCCATTCAAATTCAACTATCACTAAACAAAAATGTCTCAAATGAAAATGAAGACAATTCTTGTTGAGCTGCTCTATGTTTTATTGCTTTTCAACTTCCAGCTCTCCTTTCAAAGGCATAATCTGGCTTCTTTATTTTTACGTGCACCTTATGCATAACAAGAGATTTGATTATGGGTGAATTCTGTGATGCAATAACATCATTCCAGAATTTAAAATCCACAGTTTGTGCACTGTTATTTGTACACCTGTAAGTGAAACAAATGGTAACTAATACCACTTACCATTAAAGTCTACCAGGAGTGATTGGTATATAGAAAATGAATTTAAATACTTAAAAGTATAATAGCAAACTACAACAATTTAAGAAAAAATATAAACAATGTGATTAGACACAAACTGCACAATGAATATATTCTGAATGAAAAATAGGTCATAGTGCAAGGAATGCAAAGATTCTGAACTAGCACTGATCTGAGCCCATAAAGTAAAGATAGAATGTCATGTGGACACAATGGTGCTGCTACTGAGCCCCAGCTGGCTTCATGTTTTTACTCATAACTTGGATAATTTATGAAAATTTATTATAAATAGTGTAACAGAACAACTGGAAATAGAAAGAACAAGTGAAACCGAGGAACACTGCAAAACTGAACCTGAGAACTACCAACACCTATGAATTTGAGTTCCTAAAACTAAGAAGCTGGAGTATTTTAATTGCCAGCTATTATTTAACTTAAAAATAATGATGAGAATGAAAAAAAAAATAAATAAATCCACAAAGCAACTTCAAGAGAACATCATGTACCACAGTATACTCCTTCAACAGCTAACCTGCACACATCACTATTAGTTGAGAAGGGAAGGAAGAAAAGGAAGATGTGGTGTTACCTTTTCAACATTTTGAAGATTTAAATGGGACTAAACAGATTTTGTGAATTGAGGACACACACACTCATTAAGACACATTGGTTACATTTAAAAACTTCACATCAGCAATGGCTAATGCTTTTCAGCTTTACATACTGAGAGGTGCACTGCTGACATAAAGATATCTCCTAATAATGTAAAGTATTAATCTAAGAACTATGTGCCTCTTACAAAATTTAGGTCTCCAATTGTCTTCCTTCTCTGTACATGTAATTAGACTTCACAAAAGGAATTTGATTGGAGCATTTGGAAAAGCTCAAAGGCTGTTGTCTAAAGAAATTTTAGTTTCCTGGGTCTCAGAGTAATTCTAGAGCTAAAGTGTTGATAAACATCACCTTTAGATCAGATAATACATGCCAACAATCATCACCGACCCAAGAAAACATTTTCCTGTCTGAGTATTTCAAACCCAACACCTCAGATCCAATATTTCCTTCTTAAAACCTTATTTATTTGTAACACCACTTAAGTATTTCTTCCACGAGCTTCAATTAGAGATACACTATGTAATCAATCAAGCAATTGTTTAGAAGCATTTCACGCTCCACATATTATTTTCCACCCCAGTTTGTGCAAGAACAAGGATAAAAACAGATTAGATGGAGAAACATTAAATCTACAGTGGAGATAGCTATGATGGAAACATACAACTGAAAATACTTCATTTTTCTCAGGGAAGGAGTAAACTTCAAATAAAGAAAATGCTTAGAAGATTGATATTACTTTTTGAAGTTTACAGAAATAAAAGACATTTGAGGAACATAACAAGAACTGGCTACTATGATGTTCCATTTGTATGATACCAGAATGCAAACACGCTGAACGCACACACTAATATAAACCATGTATTTATCTAGTATTACACAGTTATGGTACATAGTAATTGCATTTATTATTTAATTAAATGTATGCATATTTATTAATATGAATCAAGTTTCTGGAGCACGTGCACGTATAAAATTACTCTGAACATATACACTAAGAAAAGTTTACGAAGTTCAGGATTATGCAAAATTTCACTAAAAGCTATAACTAAGAAACATTTCAAGAGGAGTGCTATAAAATTTATCAAGAAAGCAAATTCATCATTAAATGAACATGAGAAGTGCAGTATTCTCAAATTAGACCACTTTTAAAGAACTGACACAGCTAAATCCTAACATTTTGCTAATTGTATTTATTTTTTAAATACAGTACTGAGACACTTTTTACTATTAGTATCCAACACAGTCTGGTTTGGATATCTGCTTTCATCAATATCATTACTCACAAATGGCTGTTTCTACATCAGTTTTACCTGGACAGCACTCAGGGTATACAGAAGATGAGGATCGTGACCTGTGCTGGCACTTATTCCACCACATTCATGTTGACACGATTTGATGAATGCCAGAATTTCTTCTTTGTTCATTCGGTGCAGCTGTCCCATGAGATCCATTGCTGTCAGCCCCCAGTAAACACCACTCATCCTCAAATACTCAGACATACAGTACTCCTAAAAAGTGCATTATTTCAGTTCATCATCAGATAAAGATGCCATCTAAGTACAGCAATGGAAATACAGTTTGTAACATGTCAAATATTTTCAATTCCATAAACGACTTAGAATGTATTAGTCACCCTTACTCTGTATATTATGCACGTGTGCACATAAGAACACGCGTACGTACACATATACCTACATATACTAAATTCCCACCCTCCCCTGTATTACCTGTCTCAGGAGCATCAATCTAAACATCAAGTTTAACACAAGCAACCAGTAGGCCACCAGTTCATTTCAGATCATCAGTTACTGTCCTGACATCCAAACTACCACTCAAATTACCACCACAAATAATCCACCCCAAAAAAGAAGTAATTTAATGAAACTTATTAACAAGTGACTGAACTGCCACAATACACTGTTGTACAAGAAAGTAAATTCACAAATATACATATATAAGAATGCACATATGAAAATGTTACTTCATTTACACTACCTATAAGCATTGTTTGGTGCCAATCAGATCTTATAGCCGTCAGATTTTAACCACAGGAACAGCAATGCTGACAGTAAGGATAACTGCAACTTTCTTCCTTCCCTCCCGCCCCCCAGATACACAGTTATTGATGCTTCTCACCAAATAAAATCCATTTGCCATATGCTCCATCACACCTACACAACTGACAACAGTTAGAAGCACTCCTTACACCCGGTACTCACAGGGCAGTGCTGCAATGCACCTCAGTGTGCTGCCCTAGCAAGCACCCACATATGATTATAGCTCGACTCATGCATTCTGGAGGATGAAGGCATAACTAGTAGTTCATTTCCAAGGTCTCAGAGTAATTCTAGAGCTAAAATGATAATCTTCACATTTATGCTCAGATAATACATGCCAAAAGCCATCACAGACCCAAGGAAATCAACAAAGCCTTCTTCCTCTTATACTTTGGACTGCACAGAACAAGTAAGGTTTACTAGTACCAATAATAAAACCACAGCTGTGCTGAAGCAAAACTGATACTCACGTAATCGTCTTTCTTTGTTCCATACGAAGCTATGTAGTCCGCGTGTTTCTCTGAAAGCAACGTACTTGGAGCATCAGGCTTTATTACAACATCCTTCTGTGGCGTCCCCTGTAAAAGCACCATCAAGACATCAGCCACACAGCCAGCTCAATAAGTTCTAGCAGACAGGAACATCTCCACCAACGTTCGTTGCAATAACTGACTGCTCTGAATCGGACATTTCTCTGTGTACGTCAAGTACAGGACAGGTTTTATACTTTACTAGTACTTTCTCTGTCTTGCTAAATCTTTCCTAGCGAATGAGAACGAATATGCCGTGTTTTCTTCCTTAAATAACGCTAAATAAAACAAACAGCGTTTCCCCCAACACACTCAGATATCACGGGCCCCAACCACGCGCCACGAGGCAGCGCCCGCCACGGGCTTCCGGGCCCGACGCAGGCCCGGCAGCGCCTCAAGGCCGGCCGATGCGGACAGGCCGAGCGCGGCAAGTTCTCCTCGCCACGCCTCTCCGTGCTCGGCTCCGACCGCAGCCAGGCCCGGCCAGCTCGGCGGGCGGGCGGCAGTCATACCTCCGGGCCCACGGTGCCTCCAACTAGCGCCATTACGGTCATCGCGGCCCTTAGCGCGCACCGGCACCGCACTCACGGGGCGCGGAGGACGGGGCGCGGAGGACGGGGCGCGGAGGACGGGGCGCGGAGGACGGGGCGCGGAGGACGGGGCGCGGAGGACGGGGCGC
Organism: Excalfactoria chinensis; assembly: GCF_039878825.1. NCBI lineage: Eukaryota > Metazoa > Chordata > Aves > Galliformes > Phasianidae > Excalfactoria > Excalfactoria chinensis. The sequence continues at coordinate 27,986,282 of NC_092832.1, read as the reverse complement.
GGGATAGGCCGGGCCTACCACCATCGCGACGCGGAGCACCAGACCTACCATCTTCGCCGCCCGCACCGAAAAGAGGGAGGCACCCGGGGGCGTGGCAAAAAGTAGCTCCCGGCGGGGCCTCGCTATGGCTGCCCGGGAACCGCCTGCCGGGTGCTGCGCCCGCAGCCCCTCGCGCCCGGCCCGACGCCGAGCCGCGAACAGGACGGGATGCCGGCGGACAGTTCAGGCCGCCGCCGCCACCTGCAGGGCCTGGAACGACGTTCCTCTCCTCCCAACCGCGGCCGGCGAGGCGCTGGGCAGCCCTGGGTCCTGCATGAGCCGCGGCGCTCGGGCGCGTCGCAGTCGAACGCTGAGTTTAAAGGCGGGCTTCGCGCGTAACGTGCGCTACCTGAAACTGCGCGTTTTGGCGCGTCGTGGTGCACACGTCAGCTGTCTAGAAAAGCTTCGTTTCTTTCCGTTGTATTTAAGGAAAAGCTATTGAAAGGGTTGGATTAGCACAGGACAGGTGAGGAAAACTGTTATTTCAACGAACAAGCAACAACAAAACCACTTTTCTTCCTAATAAAAACTTATATGACCGTATTATGAATTATGAGCACTGACTCAGGCCCACACAGGAGACAAAATCGTACTGGATTGGAACAGTATTTTAGGAGTATCCAACAGGAAAAGTGTATTATGCTGGCATGTGAAGAGCAGCCAAAAATAAGTTGTTTTTTTTGTTGTTAGTTTGTTTTGTTGTTTTCTAAGTACATCAGTTCTTAAGCAGGATGTCACACTAAACCTCCCCCTTTTTAGTTGTAAACAGTTACCGTTGTCCTGTCACTACATTGCCCGATGAAAAGTCTCTCCCCATCATTTTTATAGGCCCTCTTTAAATACTGGAAGGCAACTATCAGGTCTCCTCAGAGCTTTCTCTAGACTTAAGAAATCAAACTTTTTCAGCCTTTCTTTGTAGGAGATTCTTAGAAGCCTTTCTTCAGAAAATAGTGCAGACCGATGCCAATGAATTGGAGGGTAAAATAGTTGGATTCAAGATCCAATAGGAGTTTGGGTGGCTTTTTGCTTTGGGTTACACTGAATACGCCTAAAGAAGGGCTGGAGCCCCTCAGGTGCACTCCTAGATCATGTCTTCTAGTTAGTTTAATCCACAATTCAGTTCACATGCCTTCAAATCTCTCTGTAAATCAAAGCATACTAAGGCACAGCAGGAGCGAACCGAGGAGATTCACCTCAAAACTGCACTCATTAGAACCAAACTGTTCGTGCGGACACAGTCTGAGGCAGTAGTTGACTGAAATCAGCCATGTGAGGTAATTGGGATAAAGAATAGGAACAGACCAAAAGAAATACAAATAGGAATAAGAATGGCTGGTAAGAACTTTTGTATAAGTAAATAAAAGGAAGGAAAGAGTGCATGGAGCCACCACTGAAAAAGAATCTGAGCGAACAGCTTACTTGCTCTTGAAATGATCATTGCTACATTCAGTTAAAGCAAGTGGGTGGAAAGTTAATGGCAAGTAGTCTGTATTTGTCGGGACTGAACTGAGTTTCTGATCACAGCTCAGTTTTTAGACAGAATCATGAAAATGGCCTCGCTCGAAACTGCAGTGCAAGCATTTCTCTCTGTCGGAGGCTGAAAGCCCAGCTCTCTGCGAGTACATCCACGCGTCTGAGCGCCTCGGCTCTCCCCGCTCCCTGCCGACTCCCGCCCTGTCCTCGCAGAGGAAGCCGCTCCGCGGGGCTCAGCACGGACAGCTCCGCCGGGCGCCGAGGGCGGGAAGTTCTGCCCACGGCCGCTCGTGAGGCCGACGGGACCGAGGTGGGAGCAGAGAGCGGCTCCGGGACTGCCGTGACAAGAGCCCTAGACTCAGGGCGCGGGCTGGGCAGAGGAGAACCTCCTCCCCTTTGACGGCGGCGCGATCGGCCCGAGAGAGAGCCGAGCCGAGCTTGCCGCCGCCCTTCACGTCCCGCAGGGCAGAGCGCTCCTCCCGGCGTCGCCCTGGCGCCGCGGGCTTCGGCGGGCACGGCGCTCGCTCAGTGGCTGCGGAGCTGTCGCCGGGACCGGACGCGGGAGGAGTCAGAGCGGAGCGCCCGAGCAGGGGGTGGCGGGCGGTTGCGGGCCGTCCTGCGGCCCTGCGCCTGCCCTCGGCGCCCCCCTCTGCCCGCCGCCCCCCCCCCGCGGCTCGGGCACCGCCCCCACGAGCTCGGCGCAGGCGTCGGCCGCGGTGCCGGCGGGACAGGAGGGTCGGCGCGGGGCGCGGGCGGCGTTCCCAGCGACAGAGCGGAGCGGGGCTGCGCGGCCGCCACCTCCTCTCATGCCTTCGCAGCAACAAAGAGCGCGCTGAGCGGCGGGCTACTGTAGCGCAGAGGGCACCGCGGGACGATGGCGAGGAAAGGAGAAGCCTCCGCGCCTCCCTACGGTAAGCACCCGGTATGGGAGCGAGGCGGAGCGGGCTCTGGCGTTAGTGGACGGAGAGGGCCGAAGCCTGTGCCGCCCCCCGGCCCGTTTACAGTGCGGGTCTGGCAGCGTGAGGCAGCGGCGGGAGTTCGCTTTTCCGAGCAATTGCCGTGAGCGGGGCGGGCGTCACGATCCCGGGGACGGCGGGAGCCCCCGAGGCGCAGCCCGGCCGGAGGGAGGCGGGACGGAGCGGGGAAGGGGAATCGGCGGCCGCAGAGACGGGAGCGAGCGGGCGAGAACCTCCGCCTGCTTTCCTGGAGCAGGTGCTTTGCGTGCGCTTTGTCTGCGCCCGGCGGGGAGGCCGCGCTGGGCAGGAAGGGATGCGGTCCGTGCTCTCCGGTGGCGGCAGGTGCACCGCTGGGCAGGGTCGGGGCGGGCCGCACCATCTCTGTCGCGACGGTTCGGGCCGCGGGGCCTCGGCGGGCGGTGTTAGCGCGAGGCTCGGCCGGGCCGAGTGGGCCTCGGCGTCTCTTGTGCGCGCAGGAGCGGTTTTGCGGGACTGGGGGCTGCGCGGCCGTGGGGGGCTGCGGTACCGCGGCCGGTGGCGGGAGCCCGCCGTGCTGGTGGCACCGCTGGGTTGTGGGCTCTGTCACTCGGTGCGTATGGACTGGGAGCTCTGCAGCCAGAGTGGGGTACGCGGACTGAACGAGCCCGGGTTTGACTGAATCCTGGCAGCCAGCGTGTAGAAGGTCACTGGGGGCAGAACTTCATCCCTGTGCTTGAGCCCTGCTTCAGTCGTTCCTTGGAAACTACTGTGTTTACGACAAAAGAGAAAGGGCTTGCAAAGCTCCTTAGACTATTTGTTGGTGTTGCTACAAAACAGATCTAGTTTTCCAAATATATGTGAGATTTCCATGGCCTAAAAACTCTGCAGAATGAACAAACCGCTCAGAAACAAGGCTTCTTCTCTGTGAGTCTGACAAGCTGCCGCTAATTGCTTAAGATGTACAAATGGGCAACAGTGGCTTGATGAAACGTCCTTTGCCTTGACATAATAGGTGTTGTGTGACATGTTTGCAACTCTGGAGATTCAATTTCATAATTAAGATCTGTGTTCTGAACCGTGATCTGGCCAAAAGGAAAAATGCTTGGTTTGGCTTTCTTGCGCTTATGACCTGATGAAAAAGCTACCTCACCTTCATTTGTGGAAAATACGGGCTGTATGTAAGGAAAATGTTAATCCTTCACTGTACTGTAGCTGTGTTTATTTGTTTTATTAATCATACTGATGGTGTCAAATCTTTCTCTTTAGATGAGATGAGTCTAGCCCATAGTTAACAGCTGGTGTTAGTCTTTGTGAGTAGCTTAAGTACCTCAGATTTCTCTTTGGAGTAACAAGTATGCTATGAGATGAACTCACTGGAATCTTGTAATACCAGACAACGTAGTTGTCTTGTTAGTCTGGGTGTGGCTTGGTAAAAGCTTTTGAGAAGCCTGTAGGCTTTCTGAGGCCTATTCCTCTTGAACACTGTGTTTTAGCTGTGTTCTTTCTCTAAATGCATGTGTGAGTTCAACTTTGAAAACTTTGCAGTTGTTATTTAAGTTTAGTCTTCCTCACAAGAGCTATAAGCTGGTTCCAGAAATTGCAGCAATAGTTAACCGTAACATGAGTTAAATACAAAGGATTTCTCATGAACAGTAATAATGACTTTATGAAGGCCTCTCTCCAGAAGGGGACTCCAATTAAGAAAGAAAAGTTCTTTCACAGGAGGAAGATTGCCATTGAAGGGAAGGACACAAATTATTCATTGCTTGCTTTTCTCACTAGAGCAGATCTGTGAGATTATAGGTTCCTTATTTTGTAATCTAAGTGGTATTTGCTTTCTTTTAGCTGCAATATTAATTGCTGTTTTGAGGCTGTTGAAATCGGTGGTCAAATTGTTGGTGGTCATGTCAGGTTTCTTTAACTAAAAATATTATGTTTAATTTCCCAACTGAGGAAGGTTCTTCTGTTTCCATTGGAAGACCTGTAGGTGAACTAAGAAGGTTTTTATCAGTAAATGTTATGTCTTGTTGTCTGGCCTCATTTATAATTTCTTAATTTCATCCAGCTACACATACGTACCTTGCAGACTGAAGGACATCTTCAGTCTAAGAAGAATGGGCTATATTTAGCCACAGTGGTGTCATATACTGGAAGGTTTGGGCTGTGATACCGCTACAGATGAAGTCTCTGTAGCCACTGCTGATAAATTGTTGTGTATCATCATATGTAACTAATTTTGCTGTCTGATGTTCAAACGTCATGTGAATGGATGACATTCGTATTAAAGCTGAAACTTGATATTCAACACTTGATTCAAATTTTATCCTGATCTAGTGGGAGGTATCCCTGCTCATGTTATGGGGGGCTTGATCTAAATGATCTTTAAGGTCTCTTCCAACTCAAACCATTCTGTGACTTTATGATTCTGTGGCTCTGTGATTTGATTATGTTCAGAAGTGTTAGAAGTAGGTGAAACTTGAATTCACATGACTCAAACCTTTCTTTCTCTGATAAAAACGTGCTCTGCTTTATCTAGACCTTGCAATGCATGTTTTGGGTGAGATAAATCACTTCTTGAAGCATGTCAGCTGGAGCTGACGGTACAGAACTTCAACAGTGTCTGAATTTGCTAATACACTAGCTTTAGATAAAACAAATCACTGAGAAAAAAAAAATCTGAAGAATGGAGAGAAAAATATACAGTTTTAAAAGGAGTGCTTTGTAGAATGTTTCCTGTTTATTACGATAGATCTCCCTCAGTAAGAACTTCCTTAGTATGCAGCTTCATTTTTTTTCTTGGTCCTTTGATAACATACTAATCTTGCAAGTATTGAAATTTTAGTTTTTATTACCACGGAAATTATAGAATCATAGAATTACTCAGGTTGAAAAAGACCTTGAAGATCATCAAGTCCAACTGCAGCCTAACCAGTACCCTAACTCTAAAAACCCTCCGCTAAATCATATCCCTGAGCACCACATCCAAACGGCTCTTAAACACATCCAGGGATGGCGATTCAACCACCTCCCTGGGGAGCCTATTCCAGTGTTTAACTACCCTTTCTGTAAAGAAGTTATTCCTAATATCCAACCTAAACTTGCCCTGGTGCAACTTGAGGCCATTTCCCCTAGTCCTGTCATTTGTCACCAGGTTGGTCAGGCACAGCCTCCCCTTGGTAAAGCCATGCTGGCTGCCTTGGATCATCTGCTCACCCCACATGTGCCTTAACATGCCTTCTGGGACAATCTGTTCCATGATCTTCCCAGACACAGAGGTGAGCCTCACCAGCCTGTAGTTTCCTGGGTCCTCCTTCCTCCCTTTCTTGAAAATGGGAGTAACTTTTCCATTTTTCCAGACTTTGCCCAGCAGCCATGATTTTTCAAATATGATGGAGTGCAGCTCAGCAACCCCATCAGCCAGCTCCATTAGGACCCTGGGATGCATGTCATCCATCCCTATAGACTTGTATACATTCAGTCTCATGAGCTAGTTTCAGGCTTATTCTGCCTGCGCAGCAAGAGGAGACTTATTCTCCCAGATCCCACCAGGAGGCTCAGGGATATGAAAAATATGAGGATCTCCCTTGCACAACTTGAGGCCATTCCCTCTTGTCCTATTTACAGTTGCATGAGAGAAGAGGCTGATCCCCACCTCGCCACAACCTCTCTTCAGGGAGTTGTAGAGAGCAATAAGGTCTTCCCTGAGCCTTCTTTTCTCCAGACTAAATAATTCCAGTTTGCTTAGTCTCTCCTTATTAGACTTCTGCTCCAGACCCCTCTCTGGCTCTGTTGCCCCTCTCTGAACATGCGCCAGGGCCTCAACCACTGTAACTCAAAACAATTTATGTGAAACTCAAGAAAAAGTCCTTGCACCTGGTAGATGCAAAGATATAAGTAGTCTATTGTGACTACAGGGCTTCAGTGAACCAGGGATTGTCAGAAAAACATGACTGTTGACATACCAGGCAAAGCTAAACTGGAAAGTTTTAGAACTGACACACATTAATTCCTTTTGCTAATATGTTGGTCTTTAAGCTAGTATATTGATACCTACTGCTAAACCTGCCTATATCACTTATAAGAGCTTTTAAAGTTAATTCTGTATCAAACCTGTTTGAAATATTATACTTACTCTCTGAATGTCTACAGTAAAAGAAGTAATTTTTTTTTTTTTTTCAAAGCATATTCTTCCTTGTCCAAAATAAATGAACTGTTCTTCGTAAGTCTCTAAAGAAGGAAATACTGTTACAGCAAAATATACTAGATGTTTTGGACTCTGGTATTCTGAGTCAGTAAAACTTCTGACAAAACAGGCCAGATGTGCTTCTTTCATGGGCCCTTGCAGACAGCACAAAGCCTGTGACCTGGTAGTAGCAATGCCAGTGCTGTCATCTGGGATTCAGTATGGAAGTAGAACCTTCTCATTCAGTTGAAACAGAAGCATAGTGCATTTACATGGAAGAGTAGAAGAGAAAAAGAAAGAAGGGCATTTGTGGGATATGAATAGTAACCTTGATCACAAACATCCTATGTGGATACGCTTTTTTGAAGTAAGATGTTATTCCAAACCAGTATGTAAGGGAAACTGTTGATCACAGCCTGAAACTCTGATTAACCATCTGAGGCGAGTGAGGGGTCAGCTGTGGGAGCACAGGTGAAGGTAATTCGGCAGTGCTCCTGGAAGGGGTGGAGCTTATCTCCACCTCTCCTAGATAGCATTTAAGGGCTGACCACCGCTAAGGTAGTATCTCGTTCTGGAGATTGCTCCTTTATGGAGTTCTTGTGGTGAGCCTCAACATTGCCAAGTATCCATCTTGACTGAAGGCTTCAGAGGCAAGCTTGAACAGTAAGGTTTTTGCTTTTAATCTTTTCCTGCTAAACTGTAATGGTTCATTTGGGACTTTGAAGATTTTTCAGTCTGAGGTTAAAGAAGCAGTATGGAAGTACCTAAGGAAAGAAGACAAATGGAATAGCCCTTCAATGTTCATACCAGTGTTACTTTTTTGTGCTTGTTTATTGAGTGGTGGTCCAATTTCAGTAAGTTAGAGTCAGAACTCGTAATAAAAGAAAGTGTTTGTGTGGGATGTCACTCTCAGGAGAGTTTGTATCAGCTCCTGATGAAGGCACTTTAGGCTGCGTTCAGCCCTAGGGGGAAACTATTTAAGAATTCATTCCTTGTTTTCTCTTGTATGGAGAAAGTTAGTAGTCAGACCAGGAGGGGAAATAGTTGTCCTCAGTACTAGCTGGAATATGGTAAAATAAAGTTTGAAATGAGATCTCATTCAAGGTGGTGTCGTATAAATGATATAAACTCCATGAGGATGGTGGGGGAAGAACAGGTTTATTATAGGTCAGTGTTCTACTTTCGTTAAGATGACAGGAAATAAATGCCTGGCAGCCATTAGAGTTAGATGGAGTTTTGTCTTAGGTGTTTAAGTCATCTTTGGTAACAAGTCCCGAAAATATCTGAGGAAGTCTGGCATAAAGAAGTTGTTTCCCTAAAAAGAACCAATGACTAAAAGATTCAAAAGATTTGAATTTGAGCAGGAAGTCACATGCTTGTACCTGTTTCTTAAATTAAAGCTAGATGATAATGCTAAAATATATAGTTGATATTTGCTTCTGACATGGGAAAGATGGGAACTTGTTCCTGACTTATGAGCATGACATTAGAAAGAAGATTCCTAATGCGTGAGCAGACCAGAATTCTCCTTGATTTTCTCTTCTGCATAGTGAGTAATATCTGGAAGAAAGCAACTATCTTTTTCAGGTTAGCAGATTCCTGCTGGGCCAACTGCATACAGTGCATCTACACTTGTACAAACTGATGTACAATGAAATGTGGTAGCTGAATTAGTGTTTTTAATAATCATTATCCTTTGAAAGAAGTGTATAAGCTGAATAATAGCTCTGATTCTTATTATTTAATATTACTTGTACTGTATGTTACAGTAAAGCTAATTGTTTCTTCGTCACTTGTGTTTTTCTATGAGAGAATTCTTCGGACGTGATATGGTAGCTAAAAAGCAGCTGATTAACCACATAGAAAAACAGTCTCCTTCCCCTTCTCTCCCCCCTCCTCCAGGAGAATGATAAATAGTTTCAGTGCTATTGCTTTGTAGCTGAAAAAAGGCACTGAGCTCTACCCATGAATACCCCATTCTGTTGCTTTCAGTACAATACAATATCTGTGCTAGCATCTAGACAACTGCTATAAACAGTAAAAATGATAATAAGCGCTATGTCCTTGTGACCAGTACTCTTGAGCTATTGCATTATTTATCCCCATAAATAACTTGAATGTTTAAGGAAGATTTGTATGATAATGTTTATATATATATATATAATTTTTTTAATGAAAATATGCAGATAATATAAGTTTATTTCCTTGTTAACACTTTTCTGGCAGATGCCTAGGTTCTGGGAAATTGAACACTAAACTGAGACGAAACATCAATAACAGAATTAGTATAGTCATGAGCACAGTTTCCTTTGGAAAGCAAGTAGCATGGTATTTGCATACATTATATTTCTATTTATGTACTTCATGACCTCTCCTAATTTATGCCAATGGGCTCTTCACAAATGTCAAGAGAAATGTAGGACTGGTCCAGCATTTTGCCACAAGCTCAAGGCTAGCCCCAATATTACAACTCTGAACTGAAGGAGTACATCCATCTGAGCAGCAGTCTTGAATTTTATTTTGCAGAGAAAACTTTAAGGGAAAAAAAAAAAAAAAAACTAAATGGGAAACCAACAAAAAAACAAAAAACCACACCAGAAAACCCTACTAAAACCACCAGAAACCCCTACTAATGAAACAAACAAAAACAAATAAAAAACTATCTGAGCTCCTAAAAGTGCTGGCTTTCACCTTTTATCCTCTATTAATGAAAGGTTTCCCATTCAGGGAAGGAAATTATTGCGTTTTAGTGAATTTAGGTTTGTCTTGGGTTTATTGAAAAACAAAATTCAAATACTAGAGCGGAAAGCACATGGGCAGCTGAACACAGGCATTGTTTTATGGAAATGGTTTTGTGCTTCCATCAAATCAAACTGTGAGCAAAAAATGATCTTTCATTAATACTGACTGCTCGTTGAATTGAGACTGAAAGGGGGCATGACACTGTAAGTGTCTTATCACATGTTACTTCAAAATGCACAGAAAAACACAAGGGCAGTGAAAGTACAGTTACATAAGACATAGAAATATAGAATTTACCAAAGTGAAATGAAAACTAATCTGTGAGAAAGAATGGCTTTTGAAGCAGTATTTTGATAATACCTCTTCAGTTTGCAACCATAAGAAAACAATATTTGCAACTCATAGTTTCTGAATTCCACCCAGTGTCTCAAACCCTCTTGAGCTCTTCTTAAAAGCCTGTAAAACTGAAAATAGAGTTCTTAAATTTGGCACTTTTGAGAATGTTATTTCAGGCAAGTTAAAGAAGCAGATTGCCATTGACCTACAGTGTGCCATAGATAACTAACTTCACTGTGCTTCTCATTATAGATTTAGCAAATATAGCTGATACTTCTAGATTGTATAATAAGTTAAACTAAAGGAGAAAATTGTTTTTGTTCTTTCTCTGCAAGCTGTTTGGTCTTGACTGGAACACAGGAGGAAAAAATAAGACTGTGATCTATGTAATTGTACTTTTTTTTTCTTTTCCTATTTTGAACCTGTTGGCATTGCTGTGTCTGCCCAGCTGCTAATATACATCCTTAGGGATAGCTGGGCAATATCTTCAAACACATCTTCCTTATGGTAGCGCAGTTTAATTTTGATATCAGAGACTGTTACTGTAGTAAAGGGCAAATTCAAACATCTCTACGCTTCCCCTCCGCTCACAAGTGCAACTTTTTAGTGTTGTATTTTACGTGATTGCTCCACAGAGTGGATTGGTTTGTTTTCATCTGTGTCTTGACCTTTCCTTTTTGCAAGCAGATGAAAGCTAAATGCTTACATAATTAGGAAATAATAATTTGCAGTTTTATGCACTACATTTACATTAATGGCACTTAATGGCTTGTGGTAACAACAGTAATGGGAGGACAGCTGGACTGGATGATCTTGTAGGTCCTTTCCAACTTTGTGATTCTATGATTGTATGTATGTTGTCTTTCTTGGCTTCGTTAACTGTATTACAAAAACAGTGGCATGTTACTTTGTGATTATTTACAGCTTCTTCCTGACCATTTGAGGTGAAAATTTCCAGTCACATGCTGGAACACATGTGGTGTTAGTAGTATACATGTTTGTAAGTATTTGTGAGGTTGTGCTGCTGCATTACATAAATGTTATGTGAAATATTATTGTAGATGACAAGTTCCTGCACTATAGGTATTGTCATTTACAGACATCTATTTTTGCTTAATTTGCAGCCACCATGCGCCTTGAATCTGAACTGTTTGCTTAGTTTTATTTTCTTCTGTCTGCCTCTTTATGTAAGCAGCTTGTAGGCTGAGACAAGTAGAGAAATCTCTTGTCATTTACCATCATGGAGGAGACAAACTCTGCTTTGGGGAAGATCAGTTTCTTGGCAGTTAATAATGGTAAAACAGTGAGAACAAAGCACAAACTAAACCTGCCTTCCTCTGTTATCCTTCTGCCTACTCTGCGTGAGTGGTGCAAGGTGATGGGAATGTAGTCAGCCCATAATGCTTTGTTTCTGCTGCTCCTTCGTTCTCACTCTTCCCTTGTTCCACATGGAGTCCCTCCCATGAGATGCCGTCTTTCTCAAACAGCCCAAACTGTGGCCTTCCCACAGAGGCACAGAGCAGCTCCTCAACCTCCTAATGTACGGAGCTCGGTGTCTGCAGGGCAGTTTGTATAATGTCTTCTCACCACTCTCACTGCTACTGCACAATGTGGTGGGTTTTATTTTCTTTATTTCCCTTTCTTTTAAATATCTTATCCTGGAGGCACAATCAGTATTGGTCCTGTGGTTCCATCTGGAGCTGGCTCTTACCTAACATGGGGCACTGTCTGGGCTCATCTTGCAGAATTCACCATTGCAGTCTCCTGCCACATAAAGCCAGTGCAGTTAGAGATCAGAAAACATTTAGTAGATCAGGGAAACCTCTTATTTTCAGTTTGTTTTTAGTGAGTTGTATGTTGCTAAAGCTGTAAAACTTGTAGAATGTATAAGGAGAAAATCACACTTCAGGAGACAAACATGACCATTTTTTCAGTCAGTTGAAAAAGTTGTACACTCAAAGTAACTGTAAATGTAGCTGTGTGTGTACAGCCTGCTCCAAGAAGTCTAAGAGGTATCCCAAAATGTCTCTGTACTTAATGGTCAGAACTCTTTGGTGGGACGCACTTTTTTTTCTGGTGATGAACTGTGAAAGACGATCAAAATGGTGGGAATATGAGTAGGATGGAATGTGAACTCTGGACTGGATTTTTGCTTAAATTCTCCAGGGAGTGGGAAATACTGAAGGGAGAAAAATCTGGACAATGATACAAGTAATGTAAAAAGCTTTTTTCTTTTTTTTTTTTTTTTTTTAATTTCTTTCTCCTCCCCCTCTTAAATCTGAATGCTGTCTTTTATTCTAATTGTGAAAACACATAATTACTTTGTTCCATCACTAGCTGGATAGTGATTAAAATAGGGCTTAGCAGGGTAGAGATAGTGAGGGAAACAGTGGCTGTATCTTGACATAAAATAATTTTGTCTGTTAAGTAACAGGAATAGAAATGATTGTGACTTTTGTTATGTATTTTCTTCAAGTAGGTTAGTTGTTGCATCTCTTATAGCACTCACGTGCACAGGTATCTGTGAAAATGCCTCCTGGTTATTTTCATGGAAACTACAACAGATGCAAAAAGCAAAGGAATCCTATTTGATAGAATTCTCAACTACAAAATACTGTTTTTCAACATAATCACCACCATTAGCCAGTTTATGTGGATGGTCGAGATGCTCTTCATTTTGTGTTGTGACAGCTGTGCATGGCCATCCAGAATGTGGCTTGGCTTTTATATCATTGCTGCTACTGCTGAAACATGCTACCCACCACCTCACTGTGCTCACATCCACTGTTTGATCTCCATAAATGATTCACAAGCGTTGATGAAGATGGGTGCAATCTTTTCTGCTTGGAGGAATTCACTGGCATACCTTATGCACTTCCATATCAGATGCCATTTTGTCACGCTACTCCTCTGCTGCTGTCTGTCACACAACGGGATGTAATGAAATATTGCCAGGAAGGTTTGACCTCTGCTGCCATACCGCTACCTCTGACATTGCGGGCCATCAGAAGAAAATAGGAGGCATTATTGTGGAGCAGCCCTTGTGTGTGCGTGTGCATACACAAACATGAGGGCTTTACCCTGTCACATTCAAAATCATTCAAAAGCTTTTCAAATCATTATTTAAATCATGATTATTATTTTATTCATCACCTAATTACTGGTTGTATGGAAACAATATTTTCTGTGTCAGTGTAAGCCACCTTATTCATTGTGAACGTTGGAAATGCTGAGAAGTGCCTTTTGAAAGAAAGCCTTTAACTGATATTAGGTTTCTTTGAACATTAGCAATCTTACTACCTAGGTATAGAACCTGGCTCAGTGGATGATGACCGACTTGGCATAACTTGCCGTGCATTCAGGGGTCTACAGAGACAGACCACATCAATAGTGATAATTGCCCTCTTTTGTTTAAGACATTTGACTTATTTTATACTCAAGCTCATTGAAGAGTAATTTTTATAGAGACCAAATAGGGAACGTAGTTGAAATCTGTTCTCTATTAATAAGCAGGAAAAAAAAAAAAAAAACAAACTTAGAACAAACGGTCATTTCTGACCGTTTTTGATCAACTGCAAATGATGTATTTGTTTAAATAAATTCTTAAATTAAATCTTCCTGTTATCTTTTTGTGAATGCCTTCATTATTCCAGATACATAGAGCCATTACTACCATTGCTAAGACTACAGAGCACGTCCTACAGTAAATAGCAGCAGTGTCAGAGTTGAAGGTAAAATCAATGAAATTGAGTCTCCATTGAAGCACTGGGTCTAATTAACATAGTCTTACAAACTCCATTTGTAACCATGTATCTAATGGTTCAAAAACAGCTATGGGAGCTGCTGCTCCTTTTGTCATACTAGTCTACACTGTACATAGACTAGCTGTGTTCAAATAAGCAGGCATTCATAATCATCTTATGTATGGTGTTGTACAGTCAAATTTTGATTTGATAAAGCAAAAATAGCCTCAAGATGCCAGATCTCTATCTGAATAGTTTTCTATATATAATTCTTTGTGGTTTCTGGTTGGTTGGTGGTTTGTTGTTTTGGGGTTTTTGTGTGTGCGTGTTGTTGTTTTTTGTTTGTTTGCTTCCTTTAAGAATACTGCTGCAGAATGTTTGTTTCTATACAGAGAATAGTACATGAATTAGCAGAAGGCTTTTTAGTTTTAATCTTACTTTCTAGATAGATCTGTCTTTGCCTAGCATTGTGATCAGTCTAAAGTATAACCAGATATTTTCATATTAAAATATCATACCAGGTACTAGTAATCAAATACAAAAATTCCTGTCTTACTTTAAGAGTAAACTTGCTTGAAAAAGGAGATGTTTAACAAACCAGTAACGTGAAAGATATTTATATCATAGAATCACCAAGGTTGTAAAAGATCTCCAAGACCATCCATCCCAACAGTCCACCTTCCACCAGTACTTCCCTGCAAAACCTTGTCCATTAGTATCACATCTGAGTGTTTCTTGAACACCTCCTGCACCTCCTGGCACAGTGACTCCACCACCTCCCTGGCAGTGTCCTTCCATTGCCTAAGTGCTCTTTTGGAGGAGAAATGTTTTGTTATGTCTAACATGAATCTCCCCTGGTGCAACTGGAGGCCATTCCCTCTAGCCTAAGCACAGCACAGTGACAGGAAGTCGCATCTCAGGATGTAGTTGAATATGAGTGTACAACCGATGGCTAGCATTTTAGAGATGATCAATTATATCTTCATCGTGTTCTATTACTGATACTGATTATGCTACATATCTCAAAAAATAGGTGTTAGGAGATCACTGTGATTTTCTGAAATAGCAAAATGAGTTGTGTGTTTATATGACATGTATCATTTGTGAGTTATAATGTTAGATTATTTCCTTTTGTCACTGTGTAGTACAAGATTTACTTAAAAATTTTGTCTGTTATTCCAGCATGTAGTTTTAATATTCGCCATAGGAATGCATATGTATGTCTCATTACAGAATTCTCTAATAGGTTTTCTAATAATACTGCTCAATAAGTGAAAATTTCATACTGGTGAAAATTAGCGCATAGGGGTTTTGTTTGTAGCTGAAAAGAGAGATGCCTTTATTAAGAAAAAATGGATTCAGCGCTTTGGTTTCTCACAGTTAATACAATGCCTTCTATTTCCTTTTAGTACATAGGCGTTGTACTGTCTAAAGCAGCACTGCTAAGACTTTCTAGTTCTAACACATCCGTTCTGCACTGCTGTGCTGTGAAGAAAACTGAAATGTGTATTTTATTGAGAAAATAATTTAGTGAATGATGACATCTTCTACAGATAAATGTCCCATTTGACAAGAATGAAAAATTGATATACAGCAGATAGTTTGTATTTCAGACTGAGACTTGGCAGAGTAAAACTTGTTTAAAATCTTTGTGTAACTTGTACAAGGAGGGGAAGAAAGATTTGCCAGCTGTGAAATGTGAGGACAGTTTACCATCACAGCAGCACAGGCTACAAAAGCATAATAATCACTAATAGTGTAATAACTCACTCAGCAAATCGTCAGTGTATTGCACAGAGGGCTTAACACGGTGCTTGCACAAGACATTACGTGTCAAATTAGAAACGCTGAATTCTTAGAGCTACAATGTGATACTTTGTAAACACTCAAGTATGCATTGTTGCCAGGGTTTAGCCGTCTAGCTAGCCTTTTTACTGCAACAACATGGACTCGTTACTTTGAAGGAATTGCCACAGAAAAATTGGTTCATTTTGCTGTATTTAGTTGGATGCATTATACACAAATGCTAGTTCATAAACTCATCAGAGCAGTGTCTGTGTTTAGTAAAACAATGCCAAAGACTTTTTGTGCATTCTCTGTATGCCTGTATGTTTTAAAAGTATATGTGATAAAAGTTTTTTCACTCCCTGATGGGAAAAGCAGATACCATCTGTTACAGAAAACAGTTCTACGTCATTTCTTTTTGGATATGCTTTATGGATGCCTTGGTAAGATTGCAGTTGTTTTAATAGAAAAGCTCATGGAATCGCAAGTTTCTCGGCATCACTGAGTGGCACAGTTTTGTAAACAATACTGAAAAAGCTGAAAATGACTCTTTGAAAATTTTGTGACTATGTGTTTATTACAATTTTTTATCTTCATTATTACAGTTGTTGCCTTTCAAGTATCAGCAACTTTATATTGTTAATATTATGGATACATGTAGTGATGGGATGTACATTAAACTAATTGCATGCTAAAAGGACACCCTCAGATTTCTTAAGCTTGAAGAAAAAAAACTTCGATCTTGACTACCAAAACTAGGTAGTTGTATTGGTGAGTGACTGGCAATGCCTGTGTGAAATTATTTTAACAGAATTGAGTAAATGGGGACTTATGGAAGATGTTCTTCAGACTGTTGCTAACAACCCTTCTGTATAGATTTTATTTTTAACAAGGACATGAGTTTATGCTGTTTTATTTTAAATGCAGGTGAACCAAGGAAATTTGACCCAAAGTTCAGAGGACCTGTTCATAACAGGTAAATATCTCAAGTCATTGTGTTTTATTCTGTTGGTTTTGCAGTGAGCAAGGGAAAAAAGGTGGTTAATAAAACATGTGAATTTGATACTAAATTTCTCTTTAATCCAGGAGACTACCCTTCCCACACTTAACGTGTGTGCTTTTAAGTTCTTTCAATGTGAATGCCAATTTTATAAACCCTACATTGTTTGTATAGAATCATACAATCATAGAATGGCTTAGATTGAGGTAGTCCTTGAGGATCATCTAGTTACAAACCCCCTAACATGGGGGGTGTTTGTGTCCTATGAATGTCCTATAAAAAAATGGAACATCCTACATTCTGGTAAAGTGTTTATAGGAACTTGTTCACGATGGGTCTGCAAAACTTAGAAGTAAGATCTAGCACAAACAAGTGTGACTGTTAGTTGTATTTAGTAATCATAAAATGAGATCTATGAGAGTTATACTTGAAGAGATTTTTGAGGCAATATGAGTTGTAATTAAAGTATTTATAGTGGCTCATTTCTCCTGAGATTTTTTTCTATTAAATCTTCAGTCTCTTAAAAATTTCTCTTATGGGGCGAGAGCCAAGCTTCGACAAAGTGTCTGAACAGACACAGGGAATTAACAGAATTTCTGGCTTTGTTTCTTCTGCTTTAAGCAGCTGCCATTCATTAGATAACTGTCATACTGACCTTGAATCTGTACCAGCTTTGCCTTACTAAACATTTATTTCATTTATTTGGTGAATCTATCTCTCTAGAGATACAGGATTTTTCATTCCTTTTCCACACCTGAAAACACTTCTAAAGTTCTGCTATTGCTTCGAAGGACGTCTCCTTTATACTAGAGAATAATGGTTCTTTCTTTATAAGAGGAGAACATAGTTGGAAAATGGAAAGAATGATAGACACTAAAAATTACTGTTTGTCATTGGAGATTTCATTTTGAGATTTCTTTTCACTTTCAGTCTTCAGCTTACATCCACTTGGCTCCTTGCATAGACTTGCAAGGAGAGATGAGCACTGCTAGGTTTATGAAGGCAGTCCTTTACTTTCGCTTTATAATGAAGCATGCATTATGTTTTCTGGAGTGATTATTGCTCATTCTTATATAATGGACTGGTCAGCACAGAAGCAATTTATTACCACCAGGGAAGAATGGAGAGCAGCAGTGAATGCCTCTGCTGATAGAACTTGCCCAGGCACGCAGCTATGAAGTTTACATACCTTTAGGCTGTCCAACCTGCTCTTCACGAGACTGTGCCAGGTAAACAGTAAGTTGTCAGTCACAGAGATTGAAGTACTTCAGGTTTGGAAGATGAAGGTAGTACATCCTTCTATGAATGATTTACTTCTTTGCTAATGAAATAATGTAGACTTTGAGGCCAGTAATTGCACATACTTCTTAATGAGTGAGACCTGCAAAGGCTTATGAGAAATGAACTGGTATGCTGTCACATGTCTTCAGAAGCAAAGGCTCGTGGTGTTGGCTTGTGAAAGAGAAAACTGGTCACCAGTATCTTTTTCTCCATAAATGAATACTTGCCTTTCTCCTACCCTCTCAGGAGTTCATGTTTTCTATCGATTACACTGTTAGAGTGCCTCTAATCAAGGTCTGACACTGGAGAAAAATGTGTGGTAGCCCACATCTCAACTTTTTTGCCT
This sequence comes from Excalfactoria chinensis, assembly GCF_039878825.1. Lineage (NCBI taxonomy): Eukaryota > Metazoa > Chordata > Aves > Galliformes > Phasianidae > Excalfactoria > Excalfactoria chinensis. The sequence goes on along the minus strand of NC_092832.1, from coordinate 27,968,419 downwards.
GAATAAACTTAATAGATAGACAATAAAGAGAAAACATTAATTGAATTGAGTACGTGTGTCTTAGTTTTCCATTCAGAGAATGCTGTTCTTTGCTTGTATTTGCAGATATCTCTCCACAAAGTCTTTTTTTCACTTTCTGTAGAGCTTTTTTTGGTTGCACTAAGTGAGGTCAAGCAGCTGGATAAGAATTCTGTGCACAGATGGGGGTGATTTCAAATAGGCTTTATTTCTTAGTTTCACTGTTGTTTTTCCATTCATAACCTGCTTTCAATGCAGATAAGATGTATCGAGTCATCATCTCAAGACACTGCAAAATTTGATACCAGTTTTGAAGGACACACTGAGGATGTTTATAAACATCTTGCAGTGAAGGCAGGACCTTAACATCTTGAATGTGATTTAGCATAAGACTTAAAAAATAGTAAGTGCAGATGCAAATATGTGTGTAGTGCATTCAGATGTGAGAAGTTTGGTGTTTTCAAAGGGTTGTATTAGACACCTTATTTTTAAAAAGTGTTCCTTTCTGTTCCTAGGCGTTGTACAGATGTTATTTGCTGTGTAATCTTCATAGTTGTCATTCTGGGTTACATTGCATTAGGAATTGTAGGTAAGTAAACACAGGTACAGTATACAGTAGTGCATTCTCACGCCAAGGATAAGCAACTTTGTGAATGTTATTACTTCTAACTGGCATGTCCATTCTGCTTATATCTACATAAAGCTTTCAGGTCAATAAACAGTGCCTCGCCTAGAATCAAATTGTGAATTAACATTCAGTGTCTGTCATAATTAGAGAGAAGGTCAAAAACATGTATTTACTGATGTAAAATTTGAAATGAAATGTGTCAAAAGAAATTGATTTGATAATTTTACAATCATAGTAACTGTTGTGGAAAAATCTTTCATTTGACGTTAATCTGATAGGAAAAGTTAGAACTAAATGCTTTGGTATTTAAGAGGGTTTTTGTTCTGAAGATTTCCATAAGAACATAGGTAAGCAGTGAGTAGGGAAGGAAGAGTGATAACTTCATTTAGTGTGGGATCCAGAGTTGTTTTGCATTAGGACATTTATTAATCAGTAATACTCATTTTGTGTGAGAAAACTGTATAAATGCATATGTGTGAAAGGACAAATAATACTATAAAAATTAATGTGTGTCTGCATGTTTGCCTTAACTCCTTCAGTTTACTTGTAAAACATCATTTTGACTGTGCCTTAGATATAAGAAAAGATGTTAGTTTTCCCCACTATTCTGTAGTATCATTTTTTGTTCAGTACAGAGAAGTGATTGCATGGTCTTAATTCTTGGGGATATCTGAAAGCTGTTTGGATATGGTCCTAGGCAACCTGTTCTAGGTGTCTGTGCTGTTGTTCTCTTTCCGTCTGATTGTCTGATCTTCATTGATGCTCTGTCCTTCTGTCAGCATTCAAACATAAAGCCAAAACAGAAGGAGCTGGACTCAGATCAGGGGAACCTTTGTTGTTTTCCTTCAGGTACAAATGCTTTAGTGGCTGATGGCCTGCCTTTGTGCAGACAGGCAATGTTCTGGAGAGCTAGTATCTGGACAAACAGAAATGAACTGTCTAGCTGCATAGTGTTCTTGTGCTATGAAGTCTTGGCTTCGTTTCTGTTACTATATAAACCTCTCAACTCTTTGGCTAGAACTTTGTCAACTTCATATGTGCTGATTCCAAGGAACCATATAGTATATATTGAAGTAAATAACAGTTTTCTGGATGAGGTGTGAGGCAGTGAATTAGTCATGTTCACTGCTCTGCATGTGTAGGAGTTTCCTATTGTATGCAAAACATCTGAACAGCCTTCTTTTGCTGCTAACCTTATGAAATGTTGGTTAGAAACCAGGTTAGTTAGAAACCTATTCCCAGGACAGATACCAAATTTGTAGCTGGTTTCTTTTTCTTTGTTTCTTACAGAGAAGATCCAAATTCTCAATCTAGAAACATTTATCTCGGCTCCAAATCCAGATCCACATGGCCCCCGCTTTTCAAGTTTTCTAATGCAGTGCTTCAGCTATTCTTTTTACACTGATTTATTTTGAAGTAGGTGTGATCAGCTTTGGCTCAACTCCATGAATCAGCCCTGTACAAAATGCACGCATGAAAATAAATGATACGTTAAGAAAAAATTGATAATAGATCAGTTTTTAGTCATGAATTATGGCTAACGGATTATCATAGAGACAATTGAAAGTTTGTTTCTGCAGTTTCTTGGATATGCATCGGTAATTACCTGGATTCCCACCTAATCTGTTTTAAGAAATAAGCTACAAATATAGATTTATCACTGCTTACGTGATTGGAAATCTGAATCAAATTATGTCCTTGATATTGTATGCGCAGCTCATGTAGGCTTCAGCTGTATGCTCAGCATAAGGACTACCCTTTTGAAAATACATAGTAGAGGGAATGAGACTGATAATAAAAACAGATTTGCAGCTAATTTTTAAACACCACAGGATGCCGCTCTTCTAATGACATTTTCTCTGTTACGGAGTTGTCCAGAATCTGCAACCAGTGGTATAGTTCCAGAGTATAAAAAAAGAGGAGTGTATATTTATATGATATACACAGGCAACAGCTCTTTTCCTATATTGTCCGCATGTATTAGCTCCACTTCCGTAAAAGGACTGTCAGAACTGCTGCTCTACTGAAAATGAAATTGTGGTGTCATAATTACTGCTCTGAGGGTCAATGCAATTGTATAATATGGTTCTGCTATTCTTTCATTTTCTATTTTCATCTTCTTTTTGTTTGTGCCAGTACTTGAACTGCAGCCTTATGAGCATTAGAACATGCTTGGAAAAAAAAATCATATATGATTAGATTCCATTTAATTTAGTGTTTGATAGTTGTCAACAATGCAGCACAACACACAAAACAGGGTGCTGCTCTGTCAGGTCAGTTCTTGTGATAACCTTCTTCCCCCTGTTGAATTAGATACTGATTTTTTTACTACCTAGTTCAGTAAAAAACAACTGTGTTGATCACATGGATCCTTTTACTGTCATTGTTCTCAGTTTGCAAAGAAAGTGTCAGAGGAGTAGGTTCATTAATCCTGATGGCTAAGCCTTGGCACAGACAATTAACAAAGCTGCATATTTACTCTTCTGCTGGTAATTCTCCTTCTCTTTTTGCTGTAGAGTTAATCTAATGCTGATGTTCTATAGCAGACTAACGTGGGTTTTTTTTAGTTCTACTCTGGATTTTAGCTTACAGGCAGCTATGTCCACCTGGCAGCTGGTCCCAGTGGTGTAATTTCACAGAGAAAGTGTGCTAAATTACTTTTAAAAAATTAAATCATTTTATGTATTGCTTGATTAAAAACAAGACTGAAGCCTCGGGCACGCAGGACAGGTACTGCTGAGCAAGAGAAGTTTTAGACACTTGATAATAGCAAAGCAGTCTAAATAGAAATTCTATTGAGAAGTAACTTTGGCTCTGATGTGGTGAAGTTTGTCTCCACTGATTTCTGTTTAGATCGTGATTAAAAAAAATAACGTGATCAAATGAGAAAAATAATGTGCCAAGCAAAAGTTAGTTAAAAACAAAGAATTGAGAGCTGGAAAAACACTGGTGTATAAGAATCATTTAACAGCAGACAAATAAGGCCTTTTTGGATCTGTATAGGAGCTTAGTCCATTTGGCACCAGTCTTTTAAGTACGTGAAAAACAGTCATCTCCAAGTAGAAGAAAAACCCCCTATTGTCTAAGTCACAACAGAAGTATACATGACATAACCAACAGAATCAATGCAGTTATCAGAGAGCTGTCTGCTTTCTGATGTCACACGCTTATGTGTAATTGAGTTGTCTGATACCTTCTAAATTTTCCCATTAGCCAGTGTGAATGAAATGACTGAAATTTAATGAATGAAAATTTTGATGGAGTTTAACATCAGTGAAGAACTTCAATTTTCTGTGAGTATCAGTATACCACAGTTAATCTGAAATGTATTCAGTCTGGATATTCAGAAATTAATTGATACCAAGCAGCAAAGTAATTTACAAACTCTAAAACACGGGCAAACTAATGTGTGTTAAAATGTACTAGAGGATTCATACTGGTAACCGAAAACCATTCAGGGTGGGAGGTAGCATTACAGATTCTCTCTTGGTAGACAGTCCTACAACTACCTGCAAGTCACCATATATATGTTGTATATCCTTCCCAAATATTCCAATAAATTTGCATTCTCTCTTGTGTAGGTAGTCTCCTCTGCACATACAATGAGTGTTAGTGTAAGCACAGTTATTCTCACCAGAACATCCTTGAAGAAAATTATAGCTTCCTAATGGGTTAAATTTGATGCTGCAAAGCGGAGAGAAAATGGGGTAGTTACAGAGAAGCAAATTTAAGATGATGTGTGTAGGTCATAGCCTGAAGTTTATGCTATGGGAGATCTTCACTTTCAGTATGTTCTGCAAGAGTGGGAAGGGAGGGACTAAAATCTTTGTAATGCTTGAAATATTTTACATATAATACAGTCTCGAGAGGTTGGAAGAGGATCAGTGGACATTTTTTACACTTCTTTAGCAACCTGATTTTAGGAGGTTGATTCAGGGTATTGATAAGGAAGCATATTCTATATATTCTGCTTTCAGATGATACTTCAAAAAATGAAGCTTCTGTTACTTAAAGGCAGATCAGCAGCTAGTAGTCAGTAACTGGCTAGTCATAAAAGGAAATTAGTCAGATGTGCATTGTGTAACTTAGAAATGATGATACTAGTGGTAATAAATGGTATGTGCTTCATTCTCAGAAGAAAATAACAATGCAGGTGAAAATGTCTTGAAAAAGAAGGCTTGTTTTAAATTGGAGGAAGGAAGTTTGAAAAGTTCAACATAAACTTCTTTTCCCATTCAGGCCTATGGTTCATACTAGCTATATCTGTAATGGAAAGTTGCCAGATACAGAACTAATAACTGAAAAAACAGATAATTTTGTAAGTGAGAGGGAATACTTGGATTTTAAAAAGCACAAATGTTGTCCATTAAATTCAATCACAACTGCTGTATTTCTGTCATACTTGGGTAATACCATTGATTTCAGTACAGTGGCGGTTGTTTGTGAATACTCTCTTTTGACTGCTTCGTCAAGTCCCCGTTTCTCTGTGGCTGTAAGCCAACAGAACTTTTGCAGTACCTCCTCTTTCACCTTTTGAAAACTGTTATTTTTCTTTAAAGTCCATTACCTAGTATTTTGGATCCCCGACTCAGATATGTTTGCCCTGAAGATAAAAGGTGGACTGACTTGCTTTGTTACTGATTCATCTGTATTGTAGTTCAGTTAGTTTGTTTTGTATTGTTGCTTCTTATCAGGTAATGTACAAACCAATATCCTTCAGTGGCCATCATCAAAAATTGAAATGGTTCTAGAGAGGTGAATTTCAGTTATTACCATTACTGCTGTACACTTAACTATAATGTTAAAATATGTGTATATTTGCAGCTTGGGTACATGGCGATCCCAGGAAAGTGATTTATCCAACTGACAGCTATGGGCAGTTCTGTGGTCAGAAGGACACCTTCAATGAGTGAGTACTAAATCTGAACACCCATCTTTATGGCTCACACACTATGAGTGAAAAATGAAATTTCAAATCCTCTGTCTGCAAGTGGTTCTTGAGCAAAGTAGGAGAGACATCAACACTTGAGACCCTCTTACTGCATTTATTCCAAATGAAGATCAGAAATAGATTAGTTGCTCAGAGGAAATCTAACCACAAATTATTACTGTAGTGCAGTTGTTATCATTCGGAGAATATTTTTAGTTAAGTATGAGTGTAACTAAGATTGCATCACTGATAGCATTGGAAGTGGCTAGCTGGCTCATCTAAATGCAAAGGTTAGGGGAGTTCTATCTGTCTTGGGGTAAGAGTAGTCTCTAGAGCATTGCAGTTTCTTGGTTCACTTCAGCATGCAACAAATGCCATAGAAGAAAGCATAGTAAAACTCTTTAATTTATTCTGCCACTTATCTAGTGTATGTAAAGGGGAGACTGTGTGGTCAGGCAGCTATAGCCATACTTTTCTTGGGGGTATCAGCCCAGTATTTACTTATCTAATTTTCCTATTATTTTATCTTTGGACTTTTGGAAATTAGGATGTCACATCATTGTTTTCTCTAAAAATCTAAGAGTGTCTAATGAGAAAAGAATTAAGAAGTATTTTTACTGTTTCCCTCTCCCTTTCAGAAAGTAATCATTAGGTACTTCTCATGCCCTTGCTGACTACATGATGTTGGAAATTGTGCGGGAATCAAAACAAAAGCTACTATTTGATAATAGCTCTTGTTTGCTTCTTTATTTTCCCATTTAATTTTCTGGGGGAAAAAAAATGAAACTACTGCCCAAAGGACAGTTCAAAAGGAAAGAAGGAGAAGTGGATAGAGGAAGAGCTAATACTTACTCTCAAATTCTTCACAGAAGAAACAGACTAGGCTCTGTAAGAAGACAAAATCTGTTCCATCTTCTGACTATGATTCCATGTAGCAGTTGTTGGCAAAGGCCATAAGAGTCCTCTTTCTCTATGAAGAGAGTTGTGATGCTGTGTATATGTTCCATGACACTGCACACTCTTGCCTGCCGTTCACCCACCCCTCCATGTGTCGTTGTCCCCTCTGTAGTCCAGTGGCCAAATATGTTTGGGGATCTGAGACACACAGCATCTGTTCATGGAGTGTGACAAGTAGCCAGATCATTCTGTCTGATTCTTGTCACCCACTCACATTCCCAATTTCTCTTTGTTATGCAAGTCTTCAGTTATTTCTTAGGACTTAATTTCCAGTTTGTATGCAGAAATGTCCCTGTCATCGCCAGGGGACAATACAGGCACTGAGGATGCATTTTGGCATTTGTTTGCCATGTTGAGGATGTTTTTTATAAAAAAATTTATGTCAAAAGTTACATAATAAAATTTACTGTACAGACAGGATTGTTCATGGCAGCATTAAGGCCTGCTGGAAGGCACCTCTAAACGAATCCCTCTGGTCTGAAAAAGTGGAGATATAGAATGTGATTGAATGTCCTATGTGGATACCATATGCAGTGAGAAATGCTAACTCACAGTGATGATTTTTCAAAGTCCCTGTAAGCTTAATCTGATTATGCTGTCATGAGAATCTCTTGTAGTTCACTTTGTGCCTCCCTGTAAGCCATCCATTAATCTCCATGTAATCTCTAAGCCTGTTTGACTTCTACAGGACATACTTGCAATAATGAAATACAATACAATTTCTCTATAAAGGACACAGATTTATTCTTTTGTTACCTATATGTTTAATCTTTATTTTCTGCTGTTCATATCAGCAATTTAAAAAAACCAAAAAGAACACACACACAAAAATTGGGAATCTGCCTATTGGAGAAAGATGACATTTAGGTCCATTTTATTCTTTTTATTTCAAGAATTAGTACTTAATGAATTACTTGCCAGTACGTGTGTTTTGTTAAACAGCACATAGTAGAACATACCCCACTAAAAAGAGGTGTACATTCTAAAATGTCAGGCAGTTGAGCTGATCTCATTTTTAAAGGGAGCTTGAAAATGAGTATATGAAAGTGAAATATAATTGTTATATATATACAGGGGGATATAATGGTCTTGAAGATCTAGCCAGATTGAGAAGCTGGTAGAATTCCAGTGCTAATCAGTGTATGTGTTCTAGACTGGCGGATACTCTGGAAAAATATGACAATAGCAACCTGGTTACTCCAAGAGCATTTTGGTTTTGATGTAACCATCCTCCTCCCCAGGCAAAACTCATCTGGGTTTCCACAGTTCATGTCAGTGATGTCTCAGTGTGTATCAGCTCAGGTGCAGCTGTATTGTGTTCTCTTGCACAGCTGAGGCCTCAGGGTATATGTACATTGTTATGTCCCGTGGGGGACTGTGTAATCCTGGCACAGCTAGCTGACTTTGAAGTCATATAAAAAGGGCAGGATTTCTGGTATGCCATCCTCATTAGAGATAGCTGATAATTGTTTTGAGATACAAAATTTTAACAACGTGTTTTGATCACTTTAAACAGTAGGTGTTTAAAACCAGCAATCTTGGAGTTGTCATTTCTCAAAAAATCCAAATGGAGGAGGCCCACAAAGCAGGGCCTCAAGGCCCCAGTTTCCTGGAGCTGTTAATCATAGGGATTGTTGTGCACAAACCCCTTAGACTGTCCTTTATTTATATCACAGGAGAGTTAGGAGCATTATTGTAAGATGCTATTATTGTTCTGCTTCCTGGCTAGCTGCTTTCAGTTTCCATCCATGAAAAGCTTATGATTTTGATACCACCTTCTGATAAGTGAAACAATCAGCTTTTACAATGTAGAGTTTGTTGATAGTAATTTTGTGTGCAGCACATACACAGTATGTTCTGTACAAGCAAAGGGACCACACTGTTTTGCAGATATGTTTTACCAGATAGTTTTGCACTTCTTAGAGGCATGATTGAGACACTGTGTAACAGTAGTTAGGATTGTTTTAACTTAAACCCTTGCTGTGGAAAAACTGCTCAAAATTAGTATTCTTTAGACGAAAACTTCTGGTTTAAAACATATCTTGGTATAGAACGTTCTGTATCTGTGGTTTTCTTTTTTTTTTTTTTTTTTCCTTGTGTTTGTGTTACGACTTCAAAATAATAGAATTAAAATACCAATGTATGCTAGAAATTTTGGTATGGTAGGATATGTAAGCGCCTATACTTAAAACATTAATTATCTTATATCCACTTCCCTAGGAACAAGACCATTTTGTTTTACTTTAACTTTCTGAAATGTGCCAGTCCTGTAGTGTTAATTAACCTGCAGTGCCCTACAACACAGGTGAGTGAAATACAGAGATATTTTCCCTGCCTTGTAGACATGATGCCTAAGAACTAGACATACGTTCGTTTGGATTTTTAAAGTACTGTTCATATCCAGCTAAATGCCATCCAATTGTTTTATAGATTATATATGGAGAATAAAATATCTGCATTCTGTTATGATCAGAAGAAAATAAATGGAAACATATCAGATTGTGTATTTTAGGTCAGAACTGAAAAAAAGTCTAGTTTAATACAGCAGCTTGTTACTCATTAATTTATTGCAGGCAACTGTCCAATAGTAGTAAGTGTATACAAAAAATCATTTTAATTGACAGCTAGGGTTTTCCAGACTGGGCATGTACAAGAAAATGTGTGTATCCCCAGTGACAGCAGTGTCTGGGTGTGGTTAGATTGTATGGCACTTCAAAAACTGAAGAAAGCTTGTTTTAGACTAATGTCAAAATTTGTAATCTCCCTTAACTGTGCTGCAACTTATTGTGAAGCTGTGAAATAACTCCAGTTACTGAACTTATTGTCCTGGTTTGCTGAGCAATTGTACAAACAGTTATGTCAGTTAATCTTGGAAAGCAACAAATTATGGCCTGAGGTAGGTTGGAGAAGTTAGGGGCAGGACTGCTCTGATCCACCCTTGCTACCAGAGTATTTGTACTATGTAAATAAACAACAGATTCTAGTTTGGTCTCAGTCATCTTGAGAATGTTTGGTGAAATACAGTGTTACTTTGGATGAGAACTGTTTGTGGTGGCCAGTTTACTGATTCGAGATGTTAATTGTCAGTTTGTTTCGCTGTCTTTGAAAAGTGGTTCTCATTCCAGCTTGTCATTTCTCCTGATCCCTATTCATGCTAGATCTGTCTTGCCTATTTACTGTGACTGTGCAGATCATTTGACACAGCTGAGATGATGGAAATCTCTGGCAAGGGAGAGCAAGAGTCCTCTTAACTCTGTTCAGTTGTTTTCAGATGGAAACTTTATCAGCAGCAGATTTGTTTTTGGAGTTTGGAATTTCCCTCTACCCACACTCAAGACATGGAAACTGTTACTTGGTTACTGCAACAATTCAACCTGTTCAGAAATACTGAGGTCATTGTTTGGGAGCTGACTGGTACGATATTCAAGCTGGCAGTGGTCATGGATCAGGAAAGATGAAACACTTTGTTGAAACACAGTTTGAGGGAGAGTGGGTAGTTACTTTATTTCAGACATCTCCAAAGCAGAGTATGTTCCTAATTCTGTTTGCTGCTGAGGAGGTTTAATTCCCTGTTTGGTTTTTTTGTTTGGTTTTTGGGCTTTTTTGTAAAAATGCTGAAGGCGAGGCTGGATGTGACTCTGGGTAGCCTGGTCTAGTGGTTGGTGACCCTGCCCAGGATGGGGGGGTTGAATCTGGGTGGTCTTTGAGGTCCTTTTCAACCCAGGCCATTTTATGATTCTATCGTTCTATTATCCAGAGAACAGGCTTCTAAAAGAGGCTGAAATTTTCTAAGATGAACTTCAAACTATCACACAGTATGTAGCAACACTGTAGAGGTCAGAACAGCTGTACGCTTGTATGATTGCAGTGACCAGGAAAGCCTTCAGAGTCTATGTGTTGAGACAACTTCTTCATAGAATCATAGAACCTTAACATGACCCCAGAAGACCAGTTTTCTCAAAGAGTCTTGTCCTTCTCGATTACATAATCAGAGCCTCCTGAGAGAATGTATTCATCATAACGAAGTCTTCACTCAATTTCATAGTATCATCATAGTATCATGGTATCGTGCGAGTTGGAAGGGACCTTAGAGATCATCAAGTCCAACTCCCGGGATTCGAGCCCTCTAGTGTAGCAGAGCAGCACTTGTACCACTTGCGCCACAAGGGGGATTCGAACCCGGGCCCTCCAGTGTTGCAAGAGGTGTTTCTAACATTTATTTCTGTTATAAATTTGCTTGTGATGCTCCGTGTGTTAAAAATTTTGTCCCTGGCATATAAATTCCACTTTCTCTTTAACTGAAAGAGTTTCATCATTTGTCAGTAGTAAAACATTGCTGTTGTTTGAGTGACATACTATGGACATATATTTAACTGAAGAACCTGTATGTCGGATAGAGTGGTTTTAGTTGCTTGAGGTGTTTTTAATAAAGTTCTTCTTATAAATGTAATAGAAAGGAATGCAGTGTGTCCTGAGAAAATAGCTGTGTCAGCACCTTGCTCGTGTAGCTATTAGAAGGCATCCAGAGGAATGCTAAGAAGGTGGGGAAGGGTCTGGAGAGCAGGGCATGTGAGTAGTGGCTAAGGTCCTTGTTTTGTTTCATGCAGAGCAGACTGAGGAGAAGCTTCATGGCTGCCTGCAGATCCTTTCAGGAAGGCAGGGGCAGTGCTGAGCTGTACTTTCTGTTGACAGCAACAGTACCTGAGAGAATGGCATGGAGCTGTGTCGGGGTGGGGTCAGGTAGGGGTTAGAGAAATGTTCTGCCCCATAGGGTGGTGGATGTGAAACAGCTCCCCAGGGCACTGGGCACAGCCCTGAGCTGCTGGAGCTCAAGGAATGTTGGGACACCACTCTCAGACATATGGTTCGGAGTTTGTGTGGTACTGTTTGGAACTGGGGACTGGACTCAGTGATCCCTGTGGGTCTCTTCCTACTTGAGATATTCAATGATTCTATGTCTTGTTTGTTTTTTTGCAGCTTTGTGTCTCAAAGTGCCCAGACAGGTTTGCAACCTACATTGATGTTCAAGCTTCCTACAGATATAGGCCAGATCAGTGGAATTACTTCAAGCAGTACTGCAAACCTGGTTTTAATAATCCTCGCAAGGTGTGTATGTATCAAAAGGTGATGGGATACATTTATTCTTCAGGCAATGCGTAATATGCCTGCATATACTACATTGGAGCTTTAGATTATTCCAGTATCACCATATTAGGAGTACTTCCATGTATATTCCATATATTCCATATATGGACTCTCATATTATGAATGTTTCTTGTAGTTCTACCAGTCAGATTCAGGAAGGTGGCTACAAAGCCCAGTTTGGGACATTTTTTCAGACTGGTGAGAAATGAAAGACATCTGCCCAGGGAGGTGGTGGAGTCACCAACCCTGGGGGTGTTCAAGGAACGATTAGATGTTGTGTTGATGGACATGGTTTAGTGGGAGCTATTGGTAATAGGTGAGCGGTTGGACTGGATGATCTTTTAGGTCTTTTCCAACCTGAGTGATTCTGCGATTCTATCTTGTTATTCTGCTGTGTATTCAGCATTCCTATTTTTCCCCTTTTTAGTCTGTTGCTCAAGTCCTACGTGATGAAGATTGTCCTTCGATGATCATTCCAAGCAGGCCTTGTGAGTTCTTCTACTTCTTACACAATTTTACTTACACTTACACTTTACTTACACTTACACTTTACTTACACTTCTTAGACAATTTTTGGTATTCACAGTAAAGCACAACTCAGATCTGAAAAATGTTTTGCAGCAAGGTTTCTAGGTCTGTTATCTGTTAGTGACCGTCAATCATTTTTAAAGTTTAAAAGTATACAAGGTTTTTTTTTTTTCTAACTGCTGTTTGTGAACATTCAGCACGTGCTCTGGTCAAGCTGAGCATTTTCTTCCTCATGAATCACCACTAATACTGAAAAAATTTACAATTCTAGTTAAGCACATGGGCAAGCAACTCCATTTGCTTCAAGAAAATATAATGTACAAACAATTGTATGAACAGCTGTTAAAGTTCAGAGTGTACTTGAGCCTAATTACAGTGCATCTCAATTTTCACTCATAATGCTGGCTCTGTAAGGCATATAGATTAGTAATAAAGAGGCCAGAAGATATTTTGTCCCTACAGTTAGCAGGTATTACTGATCTCAGGTTTGGTCCCAGCTGCAGGGGTGTAATACCAAGGGTATCTGTCACTGCATGAAAATGAGATACTGCTGTTTGTTTTTCTGTGTAGACATTGTGTAAACCAGGGGCAGGTGTTTAAAACAAACAAACAAACAAAAAAAAACCCTTAAAAAACGCTAGTGCAGAATTGTTATGTAAAATGCAGCTGTGTGATCTGCTTTCCTCTTCCAAATGAAAACCTGAACATTTTGCAGGAAAGAGCCAGGAAACAAAGCAGAGTATGTGCTTATCTCTCCTCTTCTCTCTCTTTTATAATTCCCTCCTCCTTTAATCTAACTAATAGTTTCTGTAATTTTTTCCATTGCCTCCTCTCCAAGAATATCTAGTGACAGTAACTGCTATTGCAGATCAGCTGGCATACAAGGCACCGATGCTTGCTCTAATATTTTGGTTTGGGTCTTAATACCATTAGTGACCAGTGATGTTGAGTCTGTCCCTGGAGACTGGTTTGATTACTGCCATGTAAGTGACATATTTCAGATGCTGTAGTACTTATAAGCTGCCAAGATACTGGCAGAGTAATTCAACTCTACAGATACTACTACTGTTTTTTGATACCACCTAGACTCTCCAGTTGAAATCAATGTTTCCATTATGCCTGAACTTATACAAACATAGCACAAGAAGTTCCACAGTATAAAAAATATCATATTGTATATATTGACTCTTCCAAGATCTTTCGAAGCCAACATATCAATTGTTTTTCACTTGATGATCTATTGATAGAATTAAATTGAAATAAATTTGTTAGAATTTGTTGCATCTGCTTTTAGAGGATGAAAGTGGAGCTTGTCATGAAATGTAATGTGTATGCTTTTTTTTTTTGGTATTTTGAATAGTTCTTAAGAGATGCTTCCCAGACTTCTCCACAAAGAACGGTGTCCTAACCGTGGCAAACCAGACTACCTTCAAAGATGGAAAAGGGAAAACAAGAAATGTAACTGATCTCAGGGAAGCTGCGAAGTAGGTTCTACCATTCTTTACTGCTCATTTGTTGCATTCTGAGATTGTGAAATAACTTAGGCTGAAGATGACCAGGAAAGATTAGCTATTAGTCAGTGTCTTTGTGCCTGTGCAAGTGCACAGTTTCAGTAAGGGAAACTAACACCGTGGAATACAGAAATGAGCAGGGAACTAAAAGGTTTTAGTTTGATTGTCTCAAAGTAATTGTCAATTTTTAAATCATTTTGGCTTTTTTTTTTTTTTTTCCTAGCCAAAGAAATAAAGAAAAGCACTAAAGAAAGTTGAAGAAGGCTAAAAATGAAACCCTAATGTTCTGTGCCATTTCCTGTGCTTAACCTTTCTGCTAACATGGGGTGTCCTAGTACTACAGGCATTTAATCTCAGAAGAGTGCTCCTGTTTTTAATGTGTCTAATGATCAAAAAGTGGTGTATGATAACATGTCCCTTGCAGATGGACTTTCCTGGAGTCACAACTGATGTCTTTGAGTACATGCTTAACAATACATGCTTTTCTTGTGATGTAAATTATTAGCACTTACAGAGTTTTTTAAATAAAGCTGTATCAGGAGATGTGTAGATTATTTTTGCTAAAGTTTTTTGAAGGTTTTTAACTTAGAATCTTCTTTGACATACCTAAGATTGATAATGGCTTACTTAAAGAACTGAAGCTGAGTAATACTAATAGTCCTATTACTAGCAATGATATTTCAAATTCGTTTTCTGGGGCTATCTGTTGTTTAAATAAATTCTGCTTGTCTACCTAACTCAGCCTTCTTTTGGGTTTGTCTTTTTTCAGTGGTATCAACAATGTCCTGGATGCAAGATCAGTTGGAATGAAAATTTTTGAAGACTATGCCATTTCTTGGTATTGGATACTAATGTAAGATTTTAATGAGTAATTGTAAATTTTCCAAAGCCACTTTGGAGTGTGAAGAAGTTGAAAAAATAGATCATGTATGTGTTTGTTGCCAATTCTGCCTTTAAACTCAAGGAGCAACTGTAACTTCCTTTCATCACATCATAGTAATGTTATGATTTTGTACATGAAAGGATAGCACAGCACACATGCGTAGAATGTCAGTTGATTTGGAATCAGTTTTTATTATCTTACCAGGAAAAACAGGAGGTGACATCTTGTAATGCAAGAACAATCTGTGGTAATTCTGAAACTGAAACTCTTTAAGATTTTCAAAACAATTATACTTGCTAAGTGTCACTAGTGTGTGTGTATATATATATATATATAGAGAGAGAGAGAGAGATAAAGCATAATTTCTGAGTTCTTGCTCACTATTAGCATTTAGCATACACCAAAGTGATTTCTGGACAAAAGAATTGGATGTTCCAGAGACTGGGTGATGACAATAGAGGGCTGATAGTGAAAGGAGGCTGGGTTGAGAATTAAATTCAGCATTGCTGTAGTCTGTCTAGAATAACTCAAAATGTTGTTTTCAGCCTTCAGTTAAAGGCAACCTGTTCACTGAGGACAGTTGCTACTGTGCTCTCAGTTTTTATGTTACTTAGACTCGTGTATATTTAAAGAGATTTAAGCTACTGTTTGTATTTACACAGGTAGCTTCCTACTTTCAAGAGTAAAACCATAAGCCCCAAAACTATTGCTTGTTTTGAGGAACACATTCTGAATTTCAAACAGACCAATCAGAAAGTGAAAAAGCTGGTGTATACAAACATTTTTGGATCTGCCCTCTAAGACTGTCATATCTAAGCTACTCATTTCTACTAGCAGACAATATCAAAAGGTTATATTTCATAAGGAAGATTTTGAAATGCAGATTTTCAAATAATTCTCATTTGGGACAAAATGGACCTTCATTTGGAATAACAGGTGTGCGTGAAAAAGAAGATTCTCACACTTTTCTCACTTTTTGTTTCTGTCTTTTATTTCCCCAGTGGGCTGTTCATTGCAATGATAGTGAGCCTGCTCTTCCTTGTGCTGTTGAGGTTCACAGCTGGGGTTCTCTTTTGGATTTTCATCTTTGGTGTGATTGGAATTATAGGCTATGGTAAGTGTAATCTAGCCTGGGAGTCTGTTTTTTCCTTATGGCTTAGGTTTGGGAAAGGAAAGTCCGTAATTACTTCTCCCTGTTGTAAAGTTTATATAATGTATGGTTTTGGACATGGTTATTAGAGAAGGGCTTAAATGGTAGCAAAACTTAGTAAAAATTCAGCTCTGCTGGCACAACAGCAGATGTATTTACCTGAATTATCTATCCATGGTGCACTTTGTATTCATTTGTACTGATATTTCTTTTTATACATGTTATTTCATAGTTTACTGGTCTCACAGTAATGCGTTTTTTGTTTACCTGACGTGCTGAGGACAAAACACTTGGCTTGTAGAAGATTATTTAAAAAAAACACTTGTCTTTGCAGTCTTCAGAAATACACATTTAATATTGATTGCTTTTTAAAAGGCATCTGGCATTGTTACTGGGAGTATGATCACCTCAAAGGAATACCTGGATCTGACCTCACTGTTTATGATATTGGATTCCAGACAGACTTCCGAGTGTACCTACAACTGAGGCAAACGTGGCTAGCATTTAGTAAGTGCCCTTTAAAACTGATATCACTTAATAGATATTCAGGAAAATGAATCATTGTCTTGTTACATTGTCTGCCTTCTAAACACATCACTCAGAGAGGTAAGAAGAGTTATTTTTCTTTGTATTGCACAGAATACCTGTTTTTTGCTAGGAGGGTAGTAGATTTGGAAAAAAGTTGATGATGCAATTACACTGCTTATGGCAGTGAAAAACATTCTTTTGTATATTACGCTTCTTGTACTTTCTGTGTTCGTAATGGGCAAGAAGTTAGTCTTGATGAAGTTGCAAAAGGGCATTTTTCTCTCTCAGTCCACTTATTCTCAGAATAATATTCCCAGAAATAAGATTAATAACACTGTACATCTTTGTAGAACTCTTTATGATCAGGTCATTCATTTTTATTTTTAATTTTTTAATTATTTTTTATATTATTTTATTTTATTTTTTTGAGTCTGCTGTAAGACTGTGGAATGACCCTTCATAAATTTTGTCAGCTTTGTTTTCAAGAGTGCTTCATTGCCTTCTCTTACAGGGGCATGTGCACTTACTCCAGTAGAATTTTGTTTTAAATATAAGAGAGCTTGCAGCATTCACATCTCCCCTGGGAAGAAGGGATAGATGAGAGAACATATGTGTAGAAAATATAAATTCCACTGCTTCTACTACTCTTCTAGAAGGCATACAGATGCTTTAGCTGGGATGAGGAATGGAATGCGATCTAGATAAAACTCTGCCTCTCCCTATGAGTAGCTGAATTAATAGGATGGTAGTATTTAGGTTAATCTCCTTTCTTTGTTTTGTCTTCATTGGATTGTTGAGTTCATGAGGTATCTTTTTATGTACTGTTGAGACAAATCTTTCTTGTATGCTGTCTCTAGAGGATCTTATGATTTTATTATGTCATTATGTTTCCAACCTCTTATAACTTTCCTATCTCTTCTCCCGCCTGACTCTTAGCAACCAGTATGGAGTCTACTTGGAGGTCAATGTCACTTTCAGATTAGTAAACTAAGGTAGTCAGGATCTAAATTATTTCAACCAGCAAAGCAGTTAAATATCCTTTAAGAAAATGTGGGTCCTCTCAGTCCTAGTCTAGAACTCATGATGTATTAACATTGCTTTCTTTTTCTGTTTGTTTTTTGTTTGTTTGTTTGTTTTTGTTGTTTGTTTGTTTGTTTTTTAAATGGGACAAGTCTCATTAACTTAAAAGAACTCAAATGGAATGAGAAGTGAAACCTGATAATCTTTTCTTTCATGGGAACCTGTATTGAAATAGGTACTAAAATGCATGTTACAAAATCTTTGCTCTGAGCGCCACAGTGATTATTTGCAAACTGCAGTTCAGTGGCCAGAATGCTGGTGTAGATGTCATCTGATTGAAGCATCCAAACTTAATGGATATGTCTCAGAGTCAGAAGAGATGTGTTTCAGGACCCAGACTACCCCACATGAAGTCCAGTTATTTTTCTTTTTGCTGTAAGAGTATGCTTTGAGCTGACATAAATAAAAATTAGACTGAAACAGACTCGTGGAACCAGATCTGGTTAATGACTCAAACACTGCTAAAAGAAGAAAAGTTTTCGGGTATGCCATTCTGCTTTCAGAATTCAGAGGCAGTTCTTATGATTCCAGCAGTGTGACCAAATATTTTGTCCAAAAGTGTCCTATCCTGTCCTCTTTTTTCTTTTTTTAATGCAAAATTAAATAAGCTTCTACCAAGTTAATACACAAACAAAAGTAATGATTTAAGTGCATTTAAATGTTAGAAGAATATGCATAACAAAAAGACATTCTTCATGAAAAAATTAACTCATCTTTTTATTTTATTGCATCTAGATGCTGCAAACTGGTAGCAGTAAAGCATTAACTTAGAAAATACTTGTTTATGAAAAATAGAATTCATTAAGGATAAACTGTATTTAAGGTGAAATGTTGCAGTCATATTTAAATGGATGGTTACCGTAAAATGTTATCTTCCGTTTTTCCTCTAAAATTAGAAATGCTAATGTCTGGGTCCTACATTCTGACTAGTTCTGACTAACTCCCTATATGTAGAATTGCCTTATGCTATCATTAGAAAGCTGTGACATGGAATTGGCAATTAGCAGCAGTGAGACAGAAGGAGCTCTACCTCAGCGGAGAGTCTCATGGAGTTCATGCACAACAGTGTAAAATATAAGAAAGTTTTTAAAAGCCATTTACAAAGGCATTGTGTTCATTTGATTCTTGATAAATTTGATCTTTTTTTGTTGTTGTTGTTATCTACAGTGATAATACTTTGTGTTGTTGAGATCATAATCATATTGATGCTGATCTTCCTAAGAAATAGGATCCGGATTGCTATTGCGCTGTTAAAGGAAGGTAGTAGGTATGTTTGTCTGATTTTAAAACATTTTTTAATTTATTAAAATTATCTCTAGGGTATAATCTTCTTGAGCTTCATCTTGTACTACAAGGTTGGGAGTAAATGTGCAATACTGGGTTTGTTGAGAATAATGGATTGTAAGTATATGGAATGTTCATTCTCTGTTGATGAGATTTTGCTTATAAGAGCTTTCTGTCTTGCAATAGGACATGTCTTATATCTCAGTTCCTTGCCTTAGGTTAGCATACACACTCCTATGTGTCCTTAGTGCAAAAGGGTATATCAGCTGAAATGCTATGTGTGGTACAGTATTAATAGGAGCCTGGGAACCTATATCTGCTAACCTTGCTCTGTCACTGGATTGTCTCCAAAGTGCCATACTGGTAGTAGAGTGTTACAGTGGCTATTATTCAGAAAAGACTTCTGGCTTCAGTGAAACTTGTGTGGACATGCATGAATCTGCAGAGACTTCCATGACCAGACAGTGTGAAATGACTCAGTCCAAGACACTTCTTTTCAGATCTGAGCAGAGGGGAAAGCAGAGCAGGATGTGTTAGCTCAAGGACCGGGAGGCTTCATTTTGTGTTTCCTGAGATCTGCATAGACTTTGTTTGCAATGGTTCCTGTTTTATACAGTGCTAATGCTTAGTTCTTTATAAACTGCTTATGTAACAAGAGGGAAAAGGGCTCAAAAAATCAGACCCTTGGATTTCAGTACAGGTAGGTTTAAGGTGTGATTGACAACCACTGAAAGCATCTTCCTTGGCAGTAGAGCTCTGTTACTGGAGGTCATAAACTTAGATCTGAATATATCTATGTACGCTTTCTGCCACCTCTATTGGCACTGATTCCTCAGGAATCAGAATCTGATTAAGAAATACTGAAGCTCTGCATTCGGTCAAGTGCTTGTTTCTTTCTTATATTATTGTGCAAATAGGGCATAGCAGTTAAAATGGACAGAACTAAATTATACTCTTTAATTCTTATTTCATAAACGCAAGAACACTTTAAACTGTCTACAACGATTTTCTTCATAGCCTTGACAGTTAAGAGGATTTCAGAAATGTTATAAGCTTTCTGCTAAAATGGAGAAAGCAGAAGATGGGCTTGAACATGGCAAATAGATGAATGTAACTATACTGGTGCCAATGAAGTGGAGTGGTAGAAATGCTGAAGTAAAGATGCGAACACAGTACCTGCAGAATTCTGAGGTCCTAGTTCCAGATTGCGCTACCACCATCAACAAGTAGCTGTAACTAAAGAAGATTATACTAGGAGCCGATAAAAAGCTTGTTTCTTAAATTGTTGTAACTTACTGATGTCTTTTATTTCTTTCATAGGGCTATTGGCTATATAATGTCTACACTGTTCTACCCAATTGTCACCTTCATACTCATTGCAATTTGCATTTCCTACTGGGCTGTGACAGCTGTGTATCCTTCTGCCTGTAAACCTCTGTGGATAATGTTTTTCTGCTCTAAAAGAGAAGATCATACACTGTGATATCACCTGACCAAGCCAGTATCAAGAAGCTATTTAGTCACCTATCACTTGCTGCACTGATGCAGGATTGTTTCTCCCTGCACATTTGGATGCAATGTATAGTTTGGACAGTGGGCTTAATTTCTGCCAAGGCAGTAAGAATCATGTAAGACCTTGTAAACTGCTTAAGGTTGACTTTAACAGGTGAAAAAAAGTCCTTAGCGAAGAGGGAATGTGGCATTTAATGTGCTGCATGCTCTACATGCCTGATGTTAATGGTCTCAGCTGGGGAGGTTCCAGGTGGTCTTTGTTCAGGGAAGTGTAGGAGAGGAATGAGAACTTACAGTGCATGAAGTTCTCTCAGCCACCTCCTGGTAAAGCAGGGATACGACAAGGTATTGGAAACAGGAACATTGCTTTTTGAAAACAAATTTTTTTCTTCTTTCACATATTAAGAAGTTTGAGTATTGTTGTTCATGACAGTGTTTATTTGTCCTTGTGCTCTGCATCTACTTTCATCAAAGAAGAGCAGTCAGAGAACCACTGCATAAATTGCCTTGCCATAGGTAGATGTGCAGGAGAGAGTGAGGCTACCTTCAAGGTTACTGCAGAATCACAATCACAGAATTGCAGGGGTTGAAAGGAACCTCAAGAAATCATTGAGTCCAACCCACTGCTAAAGAAGATCTAATAGATTGCACAGGTGAGCGTCCAGATGGGTACTGAAAATCCACAGAAGGGAACTCTACAATCTCGCTGGGCAACCTCTTCGAGTGCTCCCTCACCCTCACTGAAAAGAATTTATTCTGCATGTTAGTATGGAACTCCCTATGTTCAAGTTTTAGGCCATTACTCCTTGTCCTACGCATCACCAGGAAGAGCCTGGCCTCATCCATTAGCTTCCTTATCTCCCTTTAGATATTTATGAACACTGATCATATCTCCCCTCAGTTTTCTTCTTCTCAGGCTGAAAAGACCTAGATCACTCAGCCTTCCCTTGTAGGGGAGATGCTCCAGGCCCTGTATCTTCTTTGTGGCCCTCTGCTGAACCCCTTTTACGAGATTCTTGTCTTTTTTTGAACTGGGGAGCCCAGAACTCTACTTAGTGTTCCAAATGTGGCCTCACGAGGGCAGGGTAGAGGGAGAGAATCACCTCCCTTGACCTGCTGGTTGTGCTCTTTTAAGTGCACTCCAGGATACCATTGGCCTTCTGTCATGGAGTTATCTAGATCAGTACCCTGACCACCATGGCACACTGCTAGCTTATGGCCGACCTGTTGTCCACCAGGAGGTGTAGCTCCTTTCCAGCAGGTCAGCCCCTACACTTCCTCCTGCCCATTCTGGTCAGGCTTTATAGTTCAGACATGGAGTTTTGCTTAGTTCTCTGAGTAATGAGAATGTTCTGTCATGTCTTTCAGACTTTTATATACATACCTGCATAGCAAAAATAATGTTTCTGTTAACTACACAGGTTCTTTAGTGCTAGTGATTCCACACTGCAGAGTTGTAAGTTGCTCAAAGCCTACAGTTCTGTGATTCCTCCTTAAAACATTTCATTAAGTTTTCTAGCTACATCAGGAGAACCTGTGTATAAAGTAATGGCCAATCAAACACTGTGCAAGTATGCAAACCTGACCTGTGACCCAGAGGTAAGTGTATGTAATGTCTACATATAGCAAAATTATTTTTAAAAAAAAAAAAAAAGTAAAAATAGTAAAAATTGCTATGAAATGCAATGCTAGTAGGAAACATGCATATTTTAGAAGAATTGTTCTTCATGTTGAATCAGCAAATAGTGCACTTCAGGTAACACTTCTTTGTTCAAAACAATTTACAGACATAAATAATTCTTCTGAACTGTCAGGTGGATATTAATGGTTCTATTTTACAGGGTGAGAGAGAGAGAAATACAGATTTATTTGGAAAGTTGTTTTTACATTTGTAAAGTTTCTATTTCATTGTCTTTGCTTCATTTCAGTTAAAATGGATGATTTACATAAGGTGATTTGGTCTGTTTTCAAATAAATAGTATATACTTTTTTACCTGGGTATGTTGTACTTAATGAAACCAAAGCAGTATCTGTCTCTTAAAAGGAGACTCCTGAAATTCAAATTCCATTAATTTTTGTTTTAGGCAAGTGATCAACAGCCCTGTTTGCTAACTCCATAGTTTAAAGTCAAGCATTTGCATAAGGCATTAGCATAAATCCTTTAAATATGTAAAAATGTTATGTACGTGCTATTGGAATGCAGTGTTGGATAAGTTAATGAAACATCAAGCAGAATTATATGATGCTGTATTGCCACTGAACTAGAGATATTCTCCACAGAATTCATTGCGTTGTTGTTGTTTTTTTTCCTTTCTATACAGACATTTAACACAACCAATGTAACGAAATTATGCCCAGGTGCTCAATGTACATTTGCTTTTTATGGAGGAGAAAGTCTGTACCATAAGTACATCTTCATCTTTCAGTTAGCCAATGCCTTTGTCTTTCTCTGGCTGGTGAACTTTGCAATTGCACTGGGTCAGTGTACCCTTGCTGGTGCCTTTGCCTCTTACTACTGGGCTTCTCGAAAACCAGCTGATATTCCACTGTGGCCGCTCTTCTCTTCATTTGGACGGGCAATACGGTAAGATTGTGAAGCTTTATGTGAGCCTTGTGATTTATTTAATAAGTGTTCTTTCTAAAGTTAGGGAAGCCAGATGGAAAATATAAACTGAAAATGATTAGCCAGAAAGTGTATTTTTTATGGGGATCATGAATCCAGTAGCCCAGCAGGGCAAGGCAGCTGCATCTCGATGCTGCAAGGTCCAGCCCCTTACAAGGCTGAGCAGCTATTCCCAGTAGATGCACACACCCAAACACGTTTGCAACGTATACATATACAGCTGGCTGTGCAGGTTGACCTACATACACACAGAGTAGTTGCATGAACACCAGCAGCCCCAGAGGCATCAGCCTGTTCCCTTCTGTTCGAAATCCCTTACTGATCAGTTTGGAGGTCTCCTTTTACTTGCCTTTAATTCTTCCTTGAAGCATCTCATAATCTCTGCTTCCCTTGCAACCCAGTATATGTTCTATACTCCAAGTCATTCACACCCTCCAGTCTGAAAGGTGCTCAAGGAAGTCAATTTTTGCTTACTCAGCTTGATGGGCTTTACATCTGAGCCAAGGGACTGATGGCTCTCTTGGGATTGGCTGTCCTTTCCTCTGAGAGCCTTATTTGGGTTCCCCACCTGCCATTGTGCCCCTGTGCTTGTGGAGGTGGGCTTTAGGTGGGACAGTCCTTCTCCTGTTATGGGTCTGGGTGATGCAAGACAGAGCATTGTTCAGAATGTGCACCCTACTGTTTTTGCTCTGTGTTCTGTCCTGTGCCCTAACCTCCTGTCATTAGAAGCTTAGCTTTTCTCATTATTAAAAGTGTGGTGCTTCCTGTCACCTTAGGGGATGCACTGATTCAATAAGTGCATAGCTGACTAATAGAAATTAATGAATACACACATTTTAAAAACCTGGGTATAAGATCAGTGAGCTCATAATAATTTTTTGATACACAAAGCCTCTCTTGACTTCATGAGATAATTGATTGACACTTCAGCATACAGATAGGTTGCTATAATTATATCTCCCATGGATACTCTGCCCAAACTGGCACTGACTTTATTCAGGAACAGTTATGTCTTTTCCAAAACTACACAAAGGGCTAGGTTGTGCTGGTATGGAGTGCGTGTTCTGTGCCACTATGATTAAGATAAAGTTTTGATAGAACTAATGTGAATGCAACCATTAAACAGCATTTGTTTTGTTTTAGATACCATACTGGTTCACTGGCATTTGGAGCCTTAATTCTTGCAATTGTCCAGCTGCTCAGAGTAATACTGGAGTACTTGGATCACAAACTGAAAGGTGGGATTTATGAATCGGCACCAGGTTATTAAAAACTCCTCAGGTAGATTATTTCCTTCCTTTCCCCAGGCAATTTTTCAGGAATGAAAAGTGATTAATTCCACATTAGTATTAGCCATTGCAGTTCTATTTGACAGTCATTGAATTCGTTATGATTTGCTGAAATTGAGTAAATTGGATCTTCAATGCAGAGTTCATGTGGGACATGAACCTCGTCTGAGATCTATTGAGCTAAATGTGGTTAGGAAGTAGAGTCTGTACCCAGGAGAAAAGAAATAACGTTTCTGCTTTTGCCACAGTTTTAAGATTGTTTTCTCAGTATGTTTCTGTGTTTTGAAAACTCTTCCTAAGTTCTGTCTGTGATATACTTCTTCCTTTCCTTCAGGTACACAGAACTCCTTCACTAGATTTCTACTCTGCTGCCTCAAATGCTGTTTCTGGTGTTTGGAAAAGTTCTTAAAATTTATAAACAGAAATGCCTACATCATGGTATGTGCTGTCTTTGCATGTGGTCTCCCCTATCTGGGACACTAAGATACCCTAGCAACTACTAGTTGGTAAACAGCCAGCAGTACTAGAATCTGCTGAATAAATAAATGATTTATGGGAGTTTTCAGGAAATGCATGTGGTGCTACGATGGAAAAGTAAGATTTTTTTTTTTCCTTCTTCTAAGCTATGCCTTTTCTTGCCTGTCCTTGTTCATTCTCCCTACCCTACAAAGAAAAGTGGAAGGGAATGGCAGCGCTGGTTAATTTCCCACTGTGATTCAGCAGCTGGAGTCCTACTTCAACAAGAATGCTTACTTGTTTTTTATTGCATGTTGACATGACACTTCTGCTTGGAGGCAGTGTTTGAATAAGGAAGTCAGAAGGTGTGTGCTTTCTTTATTTGCTCTAGGTAGACAAAGGCACAAATTCTATTAGCAGCAGCAGTGATGTTACTCTAAAATAAATCTTGTTGTTTTAGCTTCTGGAAGAGAAATCCCAGATTGTCACCTAAATATATACATGTTTCACCTTGGATGTTCTGACTTGAAATAATTTAAGTGACTGAATGCTAGTCACAGGCATTATCTCAAAGTAAGTGGTACTAATAGGTCAATTTTGGCCCATGTTATTGTTTCTGAACGTCTTGTTCACAGCTGACAAACTGACTGCACTCCAGAAGAGCTTTCTAGACAGTACCAGCTTTATAGACGTTATTCCAGAAAGGTTAAATGGTTTTGTTCCCCTATAACTTCAGTGGCCATACTTAAAGCTTACATAAAACCACTGACTTTGATGCCGATATTGCTGATTTCTTTTTGAGACAGTCAGGTCCGAGTCATTACCTAAATGGCTCAACTCACCTCTTCAAGCACCTTTTCCATTGGCTATAAATCTGACAAGAACAGCTAGTGAAGAGAGAAGAATCCCTCAACACGTAGTATTTTTTGCTCTGTTTGTAATACTAAGTTGTGACCTTTCAGGTGGCAGATTTGTAAGGGGTAGCATGCTCAAAATCAAGTGATTTGGTGAGAAGGACGAATGATACTTTGTCACAGTCTGATGGGAAGCATTGAGAGGTAACAGGTGACTGGGAGAAGTGCTTTATGTTCATGGTGGTGTTCCCAGGCCATACACTAGAGGGAGCTATGCATTACATGCAGTGTGATTCCTAAGTTCAAGAGGGTATCCTAATCATTTAAAACACTTAACAGGGCTGTTATTTTGCAGATTGCCATATATGGTAAAAACTTCTGCACCTCGGCAAAGGACGCATTCTTTCTGCTCATGAGAAATGTGGTGAGGTAAGGGGCCATCTCCCAATCCTTGGAAATGTTAGGATTTGCTGCAATTGCACTCTGAAGACATACTTCCTTCCTCTCCCACCTCTGCTCCAACTATTAATGGTTCTGTCTATAGACATGACCATCACTTCTAATAGCCAGTTTGTAAACACAAGCTGTCTGGCATAGTAACCTATACAAAGTTGATCTAATTTAACTGTTTTGCTTAGTTTACTCTTTTAAAATCCTAAGCACATACTAGATATTAATACTGCCTGTAAGTAACCAATGGAAGCCCTGTGTGAGAAGATCTGTGGATAAAAAGCAATGGGATGTGCATAGTCATGGAATCATAGAATAGCTAGGGTTGAGAAGGACCCTAAAGCCCATCCAGTACATACCGTCCTGTTGTGGGCTCATTGTCTCCCCCTCAGTCAGGTTCCCCGGGGTATTGTCCAAGCTGGCCTTGAACACCTCCAGGGCTGGGGCATCCACAGCTTTTCTGGCAATGTATTCTAGCATCTCTCTGCTTTGTGAGTGAACATTTTCCCCTTAGTGTCTAAATCTCTGTTCTTTTAGATAAAAAGCCATTTCCCTTTGTCCTATCACTATCAGACCATGCAAAAAGTCAGTCTTCCTCCTTATTGTAAGTCTTTTAAGTATTGGAAGGCCACAATGAAAAGGTGGCTCCACAGAGCCACCTTTTCTCCATAATGAACATAGCCATCTCCCTCAGCCTGTCTCCAGGGGAGAGGTGCTCCAGCCGTCTGAGCACCCTCCTCTCCCTGCTTTAGATGCCCTCTAAAATCTCCACATCTGTTTTTTTTCTGGAGGACTCAGGCCTGGAAACAGGACTCCATATGGGATCTCATGAGGGTCAAGTAGAAGGGGACTATGACCTCCCTTGTCTACTGTCCACTCCTGTTTTGATGCAGCCCAGGATACAGTTGGTCATTTGAGCTGGAAGCACACGCTGCTTGTTTATGTTTAGATTTATGACAGACTGACAGATTTACTGTCAGTTTTTCTGTCTGCATTCATTCATCCCTGACTGTCCCTCTACTTTGAGACCTCCTACTTTCAGTTTTATA
Source organism: Excalfactoria chinensis (assembly GCF_039878825.1). NCBI lineage: Eukaryota > Metazoa > Chordata > Aves > Galliformes > Phasianidae > Excalfactoria > Excalfactoria chinensis. Next base: position 27,941,544 of record NC_092832.1, on the reverse strand, counting down.
CCATAATATCTTAAAATAGCTGTGTGGATTTGGCATGCTATGGAATCATGGAACGTGGCCAGATGGGACCAAGCAAAAAGAGGACCAACCAACAATCTACATAAACACTGCTTTTTGTTATGGTATTTATTTTGTCTCTTTTGGGCTAGCTTATCTGTGACCCTAATAGAAAGTCTGAAATAAGAATGTTTTGACACTTTTTTTTTTTTTAATTACCAACAACAGCAATAAGCAGCCCACAGACCTAATTCATTAAGGCCTAATTCAGCAAGATGCTTGGTCTGTTCTTTTGTTTTGTTTTGGTTTTTGCCTCACTGTATTAGGCTATAATGAAGTTTGTCTCAGTATTGCTTTTCTACATTGTTACACTGTCAGTCTGTGAAACCAACAGAAAAGAGCTTCCATAGATGTCATGAAAAAGAACACAAATTTATGTTGTGTGATAACTGTATATTGTTTGTCCTTTGCTGAACAGAGTTGCAGTTCTGGACAAAGTTACAGACTTTCTTTTATTCCTGGGGAAGATTCTCGTAGCTGGTGGTGTAGGTAAGATAACTGATTTTTTTTTTTTTTTTCCAAATTCCTATTCACTGTTACCTACAAGCATTCCTCCTATATTCATATAAGCCTAGTTAACAGTTAAGAGGTTCTCCTTCATCTGACTATTGAATTTATTTTATTTTTTCTCACTTTTTTAATTCCCTTTGTGGTTATGACAGCATCTTTTCTGTAATTGCTTTTATTAGGCTGGCAGGTGTTGCTAGCAGAAGGACTTCTGCAGCCAAAGCATTATAGCTGGATCAAATCAAATTCATATCCACTAAATCAGCCGTAATCTGTTCTCCCTCCCTGAGAACTGAGCAGACATACTCATGACATTCACCTGAGAGCAGACTGCACACATATGAGAGGAGGCAGTGCAGGTCTGCAAGAGATGGGCAAGAAGTTGTGCCGTATTCAGTCCCATTCAAAAGAATCTCCAACCAAAAGTAAAAGAAATAAGATGCTTTTAATATCCATATAGTTTTTTCTTTGCTGTCAGTAGATATAAAGGAATATATTTTTGGTATTTCATGGCTTGAATTGATTTTTTAAAAAACGAAACACTTTCAGAAATTCAGGTTGGTATTGTTTCCTGACAGCTTATCGAAGTTGTGACAGCAGTTTCAAATCACTGTTTGACTAATAAGCGTATTTTATATTCTGTGTACTTTAAAAGATTACTAGTGAACAATATTTTTAGTAGAAATTGAAAAGTATTATCAAGACCAGATATAATTTTTTCTGTCGTTATTATGGGATGCCTTGCAAGCTGGGGCACAAAACTGATTTGGAAGGTTTTTTGAAATGTAAGCCATGAAATACTGAAACTCATTCATGCCTTATTTCTTTTCAAAAACAAATTATTTTGTCTACTTCCATTTTAAATTAACTGTTCTGTTCTAAATCTATTATTGTGTACTTTACTAGTGCTGCCATTTATTATTTTTTTTAATATGAAATAGGTAAGAATTTCTTCAAGCAATAAAATCTAAAGCAGGATTTTGCTGTCTGCTATTATTTTAAGGGGAAAAAAAAAGTCCACCCAGCCATCTTTGTTATTATCCCACATTATTGTCTTTTTCATTATTAGTTATTCATTTTGAAATTAATTCCAGTAGTGTGATAAAATAAAACAACTGTTTAAAGTCTTTCTTGACCTATGAATATCATTATGGTAATTGATTCATTTACGTCTCTCTTCTGTTCAGAATACGGATCCAGGAGATAATTAGGATGGAATAATTTATTATTCACAAACTTGTATAAACCAACCTTGGATCTACTGTGTGTTGTTTTTGTCACATCCCTTCTTTAGGTGTTAAGAGATATGGTTTAGTGGTTTGTTGTAGCTACAGTAACGGGAGGACGGTTGGACTAGATACTCCTGCAGGTCCTTTCCAAACTTGTGATTCTATGATTCTATGACATCAGTTACCCCAGGAATTGCTAATCTTTTGTGCTCCTTGCAGGTGTTCTTGCATTCTTCTTCTTCACACAGAGAATACCAGTCTTTGCCCAGGAAGCACCAGCACTAAATTACTACTGGGTACCATTGTTGGTAAGGCAACCATCTAATCCCCTGAATACAGAAGGCAGCTCGAGGTGTTTAGATTAGTCAGGGTGTGTTCTGGTAACAACAGCTTCTGTCATGCTCTTCAGAGAGGAGTGATCTAATATATTCTGCTCCTCTGGGTTGCTCAGACAAAAGTCACGCTGCAGCAACTCTTCACCTTCTGAAAAAAACGGTTATAGATTTTCTTTGTTCAGACTTCCCAAACAGCAAAGGCTGATTGTGAAGCACCAATGACACTGTGACTTATAATGAAAAAAGTCTGTGATGTATCACTTCTTGCTTCTGTAGCCCATGTAGACTCTGGAACAACTCCAGGGTGAGTTATTGCTTTGAGATTACTGTCTCAAAGGAGTTCAGAATGTGCTTGACAGATTCTCCATGGAGGTTGAAGTGGCTTCAGTTTGACAGCTGAAAAACTACTAGCTACTGCATGCAGTGTCTTAAATGTCTAATCCCTTTCCACAGCATCAGTAGCATCTGATAGAGTTAAGGAGATACAATTAAATCTTCCAAAATTAGCTTAGCAGACTAAGCTTCTGACTTAACATCGCCACATTGGTGTCAAGCTAACGTTTTGGGTTTTATTGTGGTTTGTCTTTTGTAGACTGTCATTATTGGCTCCTACCTAGTGGCACACGGGTTCTTCAGTGTCTATGCAATGTGTGTTGATACACTTTTCCTCTGCTTTTGTAAGTACTGAGTTTTCTTTTATTAACATCTGCAAGTCACAGGAGGAGTACAAAACTACTTTGTCTGTCCCGTACAGAATTCCATTTACATGCTTGGAGATTGCTTGAGGAAAAGTACTACTTTGCTTTTCAAACTCACTCTTCAATACATGCTTGAGTGCAGGAGTGTGTCTCAGTTTTAAAGTAACAGAAGAGAGCTGCAGGTCACATAGATATCTGGCTGTCTGGGAAACTATTGATCATGGCCTGAACCTTTGACTGACCACCTGAGGCAAGCAATGAGTCAGCCACAGGAGCACAGGTGAAGGTAATTCAGCTGTGCTACCTGAAGAGATGGAGCCTGGTTCCATCTCTCTCCTAGATCCCATTTAAGGGCTGACTGCCACTAAGGAAGGATCTTTCTGGAGATCACTCCTTTGTGGAGTTTACTGTGCGCCTTCAACATTGGTGAGCGTTTCCATTTGTTATAGATTATCTTTCCATCACAGTAACCTTTCTTAACCAAACATCTGTTTAACCTTTTGTTTACTTAATGGCTATACACTGGCTTTTCTTTTTCAGATGTTCTTTATCTGTTACTAACAGTTTGCTTCTGAGTGCTTTGCATAGAATCCTGTACAACAGAACTTTGATCTTCTTGTTAACAGCAGTTTTTTTTTGGTATAAAGGTAGCCTGTTTTTAAAAAAAGAAAAGAAGGAGGGGGAAAAAAAGAGAGAACAAAGAAAGTATTATGCTGAATTAGCTTCAAATTTGAGTAGAACACCATTTGAAAAACTGTCTGTCCTTTGTACCCACCAGTGTGGTGTGCTCGAAGGAACTACTGTTCAATTTTAATTTTTTCTTTTTAATTTTTCACAAAATAAATCATTTGATATCAAGTTAGGACATCATTATAAGAAGAGGATGCGTTTATTACAGAATGCATTCAATTTGCTGGGCTGACTGAATTAAAGAAATAAACATACTGTTTTCTATGGTTAAGTCATTCTGGTAGGTCCAAGTGAAAGTTGGCAAATTTTTAAATGCTAAGGTAACAATGAAATAGTTATAATCTTCATCTGTCACATACACAGTGGATCGCTACCGTAAGATGAAGATGGTAGTACCAATTCTTTTAATGACTGCTATATAACGGAAAGCATGACATTCTGTAGAGTAGCTGTATTTCATTTCCTAATTCTGTGGAAATTCAGAAGTGCCCCCATGGAAGGAAACAAGTAATTGTGCTGGTGCAGATGTTTAGGAGTGTGGCATGCAGATTCTTGGTTCATCGCTGGCAGAAATGCACAGCTCGTAGTGGTGACTGTGTTGAAAAACAGTGTTTTGTAGATGAGAATTTTCTGTGTTACTGTGCTTTTAGTGTCTGCAGTAGTTTCCAAGGAAATAATTGGAGGCATTACTTTTGGAGCTACCTACTTTTATAACCAGAAACTTTGCAAAATTCTCAAGAAAACTAAGTCTATTTCCAAAGTGTGTGATTAGTCAGTTGACACTCTGAGCTCCATCATCATTAAGCTCTTGTACTGTTACTCCCAGGTGCCCCTTGTACTACTGACTTTATGCTTGCTTCAGTTTCTGCCTTCACTTGTTCTGTGTGAAGGATGAAATAAAATCAGCAGTACTCTGCAAACCTGTCATTCTAAGGCTATACCACTGGTTCTTCTCAGTACGTGTTCTGGATTGTTTTATACGATTGACCAAATATACTAAGAATTTCCATCTTTTCTCATGAAGTTTGCGTATTGCTGATTGTCCCTGTACATTTGAAAAGTCTGTTTTGTGTGTGAGATACTGACAGACTAGTGTGAAACAATAGGGTGTTTTTAAAAGAGCTTGTGGACACACATTTAATATGTCCAAAGACACTTTGTCAGTGCTAAAGGTACTAGCAGATATCCATCTAACACTACTAATAATCATCCAATAAATAAGTTAAAGTGAAAACAAACACATAAATGGTTACTCAATTTATTTAGAATAAGATGCAAATGAATCAAACTGATAAGTTTAGAAAGTTGATTGGCATACTCAAAACTAACAGATTTTCATCTTAATTTACTCCGGGCACCTATAGTTAATTTATATTCATGGTGTATTCTGTCATGGAGATGCATAAAGATTTGCTTTCTCTGGCATCTTTGGCCATTCCATACAACTAGTGCTTTCTTTTTTGGCTTTTCAGAAGCAGCTGCCTGCTTTTGCAAGGCTGCAGTTGCAGTAAACCCGCTCCACTGTACGCTCTTTCCAGATTGTCCTTCAGTGTGAAATTGTTCACCTGTCTGTGCAAGGCATTTACCACAGATTGAACCCAGACCAGCGATGTATGCACAACCTTCTGTAGGGGGGGGGAAAAAAAAGGAATACAACCATCTCATTACTTTTAATCCATGTTTGTTTTACTTCCCATGCTTCTACTTGGTATCCTACAGTAGGAAATACTGTAGGTTATTGTGCACTCACAGCATTAACTTTTTGGAAAATTTCATCTCAAGCAGTGAAAAAAGGTCCAGTTGGAAAAAGTACTTACACCCAAAGCTAACTCTGGGTCAGAATGTCAGGCTGCTTCAGGAAAAAAGTGGCCACAAGCATGGAGGCATTGTGAGTTCCTGAAAACCTTATTTACAGCACTAAGCCAAAGAAATGCAGAATGAAAGGGATATATCATTGTCAATTTAAAATAATTAGTTGTGTGCCTCTACTTTATGTGAAACAGTGTCTGGCTTGTGGACAAGAAGTTGTTTTATGGTGTCCTTCAGCAGTTTAACAATTCAGCTGCGTTCCCTTGAGAGTTTTTAAAATGTTGATTCTTTTGCTCTCTCCCTTCTTCAACTCTCTCTCTCTCTGTCTCTCTCTCATGTGTGTGCTTGGTGTTCCGCTGCTTTGCTGCATAAATTCAGGTGAAGACTTGGAAAGAAATGATGGATCTACAGCAAAACCCTACTTCATGTCAGCTAGCCTTCACCGAATTCTAGGGAAGAAGGAGCTAAGCCCTAAGAAGGCAATAGGATAACATGCAATAAGCCTCAGCATCAAAACAGCGTCACTTTTAAGCAAAATGTGTATAAATTAGGCACAAGTAAATACTGTAAATGATGCTTCTGGTTAATGAGTGATTCTTTTTTCCTCTTGCTTACATCTTTAAGGAATCAGCAACATTGATAATGTTTTATTAGTTTAAAAGCTTAAGCTAACAGCTGTGAAACAAGGCCACATTTTAGTCTATAGAGTGCCTATGGAAAGAAAAATGTAAATTTGAAGCTTTTGTAAGTCTACAATAATGTTTTAATAACTTTTTTAACACAGGTTGCTGCCTTAAGCAACAGCAGTTTTGATAACATTTCTTTTTATAAGTGTATATATTTGTAAAAGATATTCAGGCAATTTTTTGAAAGCACTATGTGTAACCTAACTAGCCATAAAAAAAGATAGTTTGGGAGTCTCTAGTTAACCAGAGATGCTACTAAATTTGTAAATATGGTGCTATGATTGTATTTTTTGTATATGCTGGTTGTCAGCTATTTAAACTGTGATTATACATGCATTAAGGGTTCCCTACTCTAAAAATGTAATAACATTTTAATCATGTTAACAACTGTGTTCTAAGAAATGATGATACTGAAGAAGATAATGTAAGAAGACTACTCAGTCTTCTGTTGGTACTGCTTAAAGTGAAGTTTTCTTTGAGTTGTGCTTAAAAGATGATATAACTGAGACAGGATCCTATGGTGCTTGAAAAAGTGACTTGTGGTTCACACAGATGAAGTTTTGTCTGGTCCAAGGTGGCAAAGATATCATTTTCTAGCTGATGTGTAAGAGGCAGATGCTTGCATTAATGTCCCACCCTTAATGAGTCTTTGTATTCTGCATTATGAGGAAGTTGAGCTGCACTGAAAGGAAAACAAAATGCAGTATTGGAAGAAAGCCTTGGCTGTATACGTACACAAGGATCTCCATTGTGTCTGCCTAGTTCAGAAAGGCTTCCGAGTAGTTACTGCAATGGTAGTGTGGATTCTGAGAGCCAGGGAGTGCACTTTATACAGGTCTCTGGTCACTCAGTGGCTTAAACAGTAAGATAGGAAGATAAGATATTGAACTTGAGTCCGCTCATGATGCAGCATTAATTAGCTACTGAAAGAAGCTCCCAGAGATTTGGTGTCCTCTTTGATTATTAAGATTATTGGTTGCGAGAAAGTATATTGAGAAAAAGCATATTAACATTCTGTTCAGGTCTGTGAACCTCCCTTTAGTAGAATTGTTGCTGGGGCTAGTTACAGCTCTGCTCATAAAAAATATCTTACACTGTCTACAGAGTACATTTCCAGTTTATTACTTCCGTGAGCTGAACTAAAAAGGTTTTAATGTTTTAGGACGTAGCTACACTAAGGCATGCCCCTAGTTTTCATGGATTCCACAGTACTAAATGAGGTATTCTGTTACCCACTTTCAAGAGTAGGCACGTGACGTAGCTCTTCTAAATCCATGACAGGAATTCAGCTGCGTAAAATACTTTTCTAGCCCAAAGAGTCTCTTGCTATCACAAAGAGAAAGGCAAATTCTTTTCCAAATGATCTGAATTCTTTTTTCTGGAGAAAATTTACTGACAATGCATGTTTCAAAGTGGTTTTTGCTCTCTGACTTAGGGCTTCAGATCGTGATAATTTGAATCACAACGAAGATAGAAGAACTATCCTTTATGCAATAGGTCTGGGGTTAATGCACGAGTGTTATCACCTACCTGCTTGAAGTCATGGGCATGATAGGATCATAAAGTCCTGTGAATGGAGGTACAAGTTGCAGGATGCTGGTATGAGTTCTCTGATCCAGCAGACACTGTAGCTCTTCCCCCTGAAACATAAATGAGTGGTTTGCTTTTGGACTTAAATAACATAAAGGCATACAGTTTGCAGCTGAACTAGTGACTGTGGGCACCTTCTGTTTTTGAGAACCTCACTTGAGACATTAGTAACTTGACTTTCAGAAAGGGCTGAGAAACATAGCTTCTGAAAACTGACATGGTTTTTGTCTTCATCATCTTTCCTTTCTCATCATATGTGTGGCAGTGAATATTGAAATCCCTTTTTATTCTCATGTCATCTGAGAATTAAGCCAATAACATTATGGGCATATGTCACTCTTCTTAGAAATCTCATTTGTCTGTGGTTACGGTCAGTGCTCTACTTATTATTATCTCTTAACTACCACATAATTAGTTTGCAGCTAAAGAAGCTGCATTGGGTAATCTGTATTTCTCTATGGACCCCAGTGTCTTTCTGGGACCTCAACTGAAAAAGCTCATTTCTGAATACAGTGTGCTTTTTTTTATCATATGAATGTAACCATAGAGTTTATTAGTAATAAAGTGTAACAGAGTAGTATACAGTTATTTGATTAGATGACTTTTGTAACAAACCTATGCATTTACTAAAGGAATTTCTAAAAGTAAAAGTTTTAAATTGCATTATTATTTATATACAGTAAATATATATAAATGTGTATAAATCTCTCCACTCGCTATTTTGTGAAAATAAATTATTTAGAATGTAACTCATCATCATTTCTGAGAAGAAAACTTAAAAGCCATTTTATGATATAACTAAGAGAACTGTGAAAATAAAAGCAATACCGTATGAATTTCGTAATCAATAAACAGAATAAATAAGTAATAATGATTTAATAGTAAAATTGGCTTAAAAAAATAAACTACCGTTAGTAATAAAAGTCAAAATTATGGCAAGTATTTACTTGGAAAAAATTCACTTAAAACTTTTAAGACTGATTATAATGGCCCCTGATTAGTCCTGTGTACCTGTGTCCAAAGATTCACACCACAGGTACTAGTGGCAACATCTGTGGACTTGGACATCTCCCTTGTTGCTTAATTGAGTATAAAATTTAAAATTCTGTTCCTTGCTTTAGAGTGGGAAGTGTGGTTAAGTATAACACAGGTTATGTTTTCTTTGATCCTAAGCCAGCAGGACTTGGTGATAAAATTTCCGCTCTCTCCATGAGGCACAGGGTACCCCTGCATAGTACCGGGCGGTGTGCTGGATCTGCTTACAGTCGGTAAAGGACAAACTGGTAGAACCTGGAAGCCCAGAAGCTTCTCGTAGTGCTGTTGTGCGTAAGGGACTCAGCAGGTGGTGGTGGGATTTCTGCCGTCCTACCCAGCCCCAGGCTGTGCATTTCTGGCTAGAGGAAGAGCTGGAGAGATGGGATGGCTATGAAGAAAGACCCACTTATTTCCATAAAACTTATTTGGAAGTTCTTGAACAAGCAGAATGTAGAAACTAAGAGATACTAGAACATAGTCAGTATCGTAGCCATGCAATACATTTGCTTTAGTTCTGGTTTAATTCATTGTGTCTCCCTGTAATATATTAATGGGTGGCTTTTATTTGCATGTCTTATACCAAAGTTTTAATGTCAAGCCTTCAGATTTTGTAAAGAAAACTAACAAAAAATGAACCTCCTCCCTCCGCTTCACCCCTTCTTCCCTCCTCCCTTCCCCTCCCCCAAAAAAAGAAATGGAATAAGATTATTTTCCATAATGAGTTTTGTTTCCAAGTAGTATTCAGCAGTTGGTTGTTGTGGATTGGGTGCTATGAGGATGCTGAGTAGTCCTTCAAACATCACTGTTTAAATGACAGATGCAATATGTTACTGTTGCACATTCTGCAGTAGGCTGGTAGGATGATCTGGCAGCCATAGCGTCACGCTTATCCTGGGAGGGGTCACTAAGTGTGCTAAAATTGGTTGACATAGAAGTGACTGTAGAAGACTGTCCTCTGTGATGTGGAATGTCCCTTTGACCAATCACTTGTTGCTCAGCCTGGACGTCTGCGTCCTCTGACAAAGTGCCTTACCTGGCTGTTGTTTTACCTGGCTTATATCTTGAAGTTTATTCACATCACATAAATGACACAACAGATAAGACTAGCTGGTCGAAACAGTACTTTATTGAAAATTAATTGGTACGGAGTTTAATTGTAGAAAAGAAATGTTAGATTTATTTAAATTGCATAATGCAACATGCACCTTTTTTCTGTTGCTGTTGTCAGATCATGGAAGTACGCTGTTTGGCCCAGGAGAAAACACGTGGCGATTGTGCTGTTGCAAATAATTAAATAAAAACCCTGTCAGAGCGTTCCATTTTTAGTGGTAGAATTCTTTATCACCTTTGATTTCTGGGATAGTGGACTTCCAAGTGTGGCCAGTTCTGCCTTTGCTGCAGTGTCCTTGTGCACTGTGGCTGCGGGGAGAATTCGGCCACCGCTGCTTAGAATAAAAACAGCTGGGAAATGCATCTGGTACTACTGCAGTGTGTGTGTGTGTTGCTCACGAGCATAAAGCTCATTCTCCATTTTAAGACTGATAGTTTGCTATTCGGGAAGTGTTTTATAAATGATTCTAAATTTTTTATCTTTTGATACAGGTGACGATTTTTGAGGTAATAAGTAATTTGTACTGCGCTGTAATCAAATGGGAAATATAACTGCTTCATCGTGTTTAATTAATATTAATAGTGCTAATATTTCAATTGTCTGTTACGTTGTTACAGAAAGTCCACAGGCATTTGTCCCACATAACAAGGTGTAAAACCACAACAAAGCTCTCCGAGGATTAAGAGATGGAAATTACTGTCTGTTCCAATAATTAATGTGATTGTTAAAGGTATATTATTATTGTGCCAAAACCAAATTAACACGAGCACACGGCAGTTTGAGCTCTAAAACCTGTTCGCTTCTGCTATGCAGAAATAGGAACGTATTGTTAAAATACTTTTGGTAACTGAAGTGTTTAATATTTGATTTTGTTGTCGCTCACTGTTTGGCAGCTCTTGGGGATTGTTCTAATAAAGATTTAGATACAAAGCAGAGTGCGTGTCTTCGTGCCCAGCGCTGCGCTCGGCCCTGCTCCGCCCGACGGCGCCGCGATGGAGAGCGGCGGGGGGACCGGGGGGGCGCGGGGCGCTCTGCGCGAGCCGAGCTCGGCCGAGTCATGGGAGCAGCGGGGCGGCCAATGTGGGACACAGACACGGAGCTGCGTGGCCTGAGGAGGCCGTGCACTGCTGCTGCTGCTGCTGGACAGCCGGGAACTGCTGCATTGGCGTTAAGGATTTGCATTGCTTGAAGTGCGTAGAGATAAAACGCGGCTTTTTGGTTGGACCTGTTCAGAAATCTCATTTCACCAGACGAGTTTAAATCAGACGAAGTCAGACCCTGTAATTTGGTTTTAGCAGGCATGCCAAAAGTTGTGCTTTTCTCCTGTCCTTGTGTGAGCAGGTTGGGTGAGCCCTCGGCTCGTGCAGGACGTGCTGCTGGAGGCGCTGTAGCTGCACAGACAGTCCTGGTTTCTGTGTTGGCCCTCTGGTGTAAGCAGAGGAGGAGGAATGGGACTGCTGGTAAGAGGAGTGGTGCTGCTGGTAAGAGGAGTGGTGCTGCTGGTAAGAGGAATGGGGCTGCTGGTAAGAGGAGTGGTGCTGCTGGTAAGAGGAATGGCACTGCTGGTAAGGGATGGTGCTGCTGCCTGCAGAGCGATTTGTCCAGGTTGACAGGAGAAATTAAAATAATTTCTTTGAAGAAGTGCTAGCGTGTTTCAGAGGTGAGGATGGATTCCAGCAGAGGCGGCTCAGCAGCACTGGAGCTGTGCTGTGGAGGCAGGACAAAGGCGAAATTCAAGCAAGGTGTTAACAGCTGCAGTATGGCTGCTATGCAGTGCCATGCATTTGAGAGGACGTTCTGGTCTTGAAGTCTCGGTGCAATGAAACCACGCAATAGAATTTGTTAGTTAACAAAAAAGATACGATGCTTACAGGTACAGGCAGCTGGGCATTGCTGTCACCTTGTGCAGAGGGGGTTGTGCTGGCAGGAAGCATTAGTCTTTTCAACTGAGCAAGCGCAGCTGTCGGTCTTGGACATGGTGACTGAACAGCAAATGGATGCATGCAGATTCATGGGGCAAATAGAAAGCTTTCACCTCAGAGGTGCAGCATATGTCATTTAAAGTTATGTGCTCAGTGCATTAGAGCTTGCATTAAGTGATAATTGCTTGGAGAAGTGACTGCTGTCAGTTCTGATGGGACTGTCAGTGGGTTTGTGTTGCACTGTCCTCTTGCCAGTCAGAGACTGGTGGGTGAGCAGTGGTGCTGGTGTGGCACAGCCTGCAGCAGTTCCACCCTGCTCTGCTCTGCAGTTCTCAGAGGGAAAGAGTAAAATCAAAGTGGTCACAAGACAAATGCTTAAGGAGAAGAGAGTGAATCTGCCCCATGGGTTTGGATGTGGTCACGTTCAGTTCCAGCTATATTCTAGAAGATGAACTCTGAAAGTCATCCTTGAAAGGATACTGGCTTTCCCTGACCCCGGTTTAGCAGCTGAGCCATCATGGGTAGAGAAGAACGCCCTGCAGAAAAGGATGACCTCCCTGCTGCTCAGAAGAGGTAAGGACATTGTTGCTTTACAGTAAGTCTTTGGGAAAACATGCTTATATCTTGTTAATATGTTATCAGATGCAAAGTAGTATGGTAAAGCCATGCTACCATTATGTGAGTTCAGGTGGTAATGTATAGCCCTGCAACGCCTCAGTGCCAAACGATGCACTTGTGATATACACATTATTGTAAGGGGATGTTGGAAAAGGGAGGACTTTTACTATGTGCCTCACATGTACTTAGCTACTTTAATAAAATTTGCTTTAACTACATCAGTATCTCCTTTTAACATGCATCATCTGTTGGAACAATATATACGTATAGTCCTTCAGAAAATGACAGGCTTACTAACAAAATTGCCTTTTGCCTCCTTTAAAATGGGTTTTCAGACTGATGTGTTTTATATCTCACAGGCTTTCTTTTCATTTGTATGACCTTTAAATCTACCAATGGCTGCAGGCCATAAAAACTTTAACCTACATCCATGTGAGTTCAAAATGCAGCCCCGTTTTCTGGAGCGTACCAGGATTTGAATCACCACTCTTTTCCAGGGATCCTTTTTCTTCTGCAAAGTTTATGGTTATTCTTTCCAGCTGCTGCCTCTCAAGGGGAGCCTCATACTATATAGGCTTGGGTTGCCAACCAGTAACCCAGGTTACAGATGGATGAGACAGTGTGGCTTCTTGGTTTCAGGCAGTAATGTTGTTCTGCTGGGAAGTGCGGAGCTTTGCTTGGGGCGCTCCTGCCATGGCTGCTGCGCAGGGAAACGGGAGGAGAAGGCTCCTGGCTGCGCTCCTTGCTGTGGGCGTGGCGCACCCTCACTGTGCTGCAATTGCACTGAGCAGGCGGTGAGGCAGCCGGGAGGGGTGGCTCAAACTGACTGAAATTTCTACTGAGGAAGGAAACGATGCCAAAATTGACTTGCTGTAGCAAAACAGACTCTGGCCATAAACATGGGATTGAAAGGCTTCTGCCGGCATTTGATGTGTACCATCTGTGATGTCTTTGCAATGTGACTTTGCAGATGAACGTTGCTCTTAAATTGTTTTCTTGTAAGACTTGGCATGCTGCTGCAAGTCCACACAGCTGCAGATGGCTCGAAAAGGAAGGGACTGCTTTATACAGTGCTTCATAATGTAGTTTCTGGTTGCCATCATTTTCAACACATCTGACCAACGTAATTTCCTGTGTTGAATCAACTTTCATTTCATCAAGTTCCAAATTCTCGTTTTTCTTGCTTTGGCTACGCTGTGTGGGTGACCTGTTTTAATTTTGCAGTCTTAAAGAGCCAAGGTTTGCTATCTGGAAAATAATCCGAGTAGTCCCAGGAGGAAGTTGTGCATTTAATATGCTTCAAATGATAATTAGAAAAAATATATATTGTAGTTGGTTTTTGTTTCACTTCTTTCCTTTAGACCTCACAAGCCTCATAGTTCATACTGTGCATTTAAGCTCACAAATCCTCTGTTTTGTGAGAATGCTAGCAATGGTCCAAAACAGTTAAACAGCTTGTGAAGTAATTCTCAACTGCATAGGGCACAGGAGCTTAGAAAAGTAGATGTTTGTGAGTTTAATATTACTGGTTTGTGGCATCCAGAGGTGGCAGTGCTTTCTGAACTAATGACAAGAAACCAGTAACTGCATGTTTGCGTGTATCACATGGAGTAGGTCTTATTATTGCAGTTCTCTGCCAAGAAGGCTGTGCAGCTTCCTACAGAAGGCTGACTGAAAAGTGACTGATCAAAGTGTATACTGGAAGGTAATATTTCTACAGATCTGATTATACGTATCATACATCCACTTTCTTTTTTTTTTTTTTTAAACTTAAAATCACATCTTAGGAGAGATGAATGGACTTTCCACTAAAATGAAATTAGCCCCATGAAATAAAGAAATATTTTCTTTATTTAATAAAACCTCATGGAGTTTATTGTTCAGTGGGAACAAAACCAGTTGTGTGGAGCAGCTTTGTGCAGGAGTTGTGCATATTCTTGATATGCAGAAAGCTAGGTCTGCTCCTCATGACTCCATCTAAATGTGTCCTAGTTTTTTCATTTGTTACAGTTGGAAAGATGGTGAAATGGCAAAAGAGACCAACAGGACAAGATTGCTCATCTGCCTCCAAAGATCTCAGCGCGCAGAGTAAAACTCCACAAAAGAGGGATCTTTTTTTTTTGTGGGGTGGGATCTGTCTCTGAGTTCCTTAGGTGGTCTATACAGAATCTACTCTGAAGCAATTCTCTTGCAAGATGATGTAATTTAATCCTAGTTTTCAGATGGAACTGCACATCTGCTTTTGTCCTACCCTATTTTTTCATACCGTCTCTGCTGCTGCTTCAGTGTATGTGAGCATACATGCTGGAGTAGGTGAGACTCAGTAGGAGTTGAGAGAGACAGAAATTGTCCAGAAGGGGATGGCTTGCAGCTTTGTGGGCTCACGTTTGGAATTTCTTTATCTTCATTTACAATTTGGACAGTGGGGAAGGAGCTTCCTTAGTGAGTTTGCAGGCTACATAGAAATTGGGAAATGGCTGATGTACAAGAGGAGTGATGCTGCCATCCAGAGGAACCTTGACAGGCTGAAGAGGTTGGACGTCAAGAATCTCTTGCAGCACAACTTGGAGAAGTGCAAAGGTTTGTGCTTGGGAAGGAATGGCTTCAGGCTGCAGGATGTGCTGTGTGCAAATCAGAGAACAGTTTAGCAGAAATGGACCTGGGAGTCATGGTGGGCACCAGGATGAACATGAGCCAGTGTGCCCTTACTGCTAAGAAGGCTAACTCTACTCTTGGTTGCATTAGTCCAAGTGTCACTAATAGGCCAAGAGAGGCGATCCTGGCACTCAGTGTTGTTGAGGCTGTACCCAGAATATTCTGGGCCTTCTAGAGTCTCCCTCCTTTAAATCTTCAAGAGACATTTGGGCACGTGAGCAAGGGGGTGAAGAAGATGGGCTCAGAGGTCTCTTCCAACCTCAACCAGACTGTTTCTGTGAAGGTCACACTCTGAAACTGATGTTAGAATTGGATCCCCTTGCTGTGTACTAAAGCCTGTTAGAAGTACACAGGGGTGCAGTGGGTACTCGCAACAGTAGCTTGCTCTCTGATATTCTACTCAAGAACACCTGAAGGACAGTTAACAGCTCAGTATGTTTTGAGTAACTCTTAGTTGTATTTTATGATCAAAAGCAAGATCTCTGGAATCTTTCTGTCTAAATGGTTTATGGGTAGCCTGGATCTGCTACACTTTGTCCTGAGACCACTGTGCTAGACAGTGACCTGTTCAAATCATTAGTTCTTATTGCTGGGAGACACTTTGTGTCTATAGCTCAGGGGGTGAGCAGAAGAAAGCCAGGAAATTCAACAATGCAATTTAATTCCAGTTCAATTATTTTATTTGAGAATTTTTAAATATTAATGAGATTGACAATAACAAGAATACAAACAAGACTGTCAAAGCAGCCTAAATTCCTTTTAGCAAGGGTAAAAGCTGTGTGGGTGGTCACGATGCTGTACATGTCACTTTCTGACAAAAGCAAGATATGGAAGTAACCTTGGATAGAGAAGCTGGAAAGTAAGTACTTGCCAGCAGTTCAGATGATTCTTTATCCTATTATAAAACAAACAAACAAACAACAAAACAGAATTGAGCTCTAGAAAGTATTTTAGTTCATTACCTGGATGACAACATAAAGAGAGGCTCACTGAATTTTCTAACAACAGAGAACAGACAGCACTGGGGAGTTCACAGCTGGGATTCAGAATGACTGATAACTTTGACAAGAAGTGAGAAAAAAAACAAGGTGAAATTCAGTGTGTTAAAATATAAAGTGCTTACCTAGGCTGCGGTCATCTATGGAAGCAAGATAGTCAAAAATGAAATGTGAAATGTGGTGTTAGAAGAAAAGCAGTTATCCCAGCAGACGTGGTCATGAGCAGCTTATGTGCTCTACTCTTCCAGCTTAGCATCGCTAAGGGTTTTGCTAAAACTGAGTTTTGTGCATTGAGATGATGGACAAATTAAAAAGCATGGGAAGAATCAGACCCCTCACAAATACATGGTGTGAAAAAAAAAAAAACACATAACCTCAGTGAATCAGTTTTATTTGGAAGAGAGAAGAAATATTTTGTTTTGGTGTTTTCTTGTTTGTTTGTTCATTTGGTTTTTTGTTTGTTTGTTTTTTGTGGGGAGGAGAAGGAGGGAAGGAAGAGAGCATCAGATTTCCTGAGGATTCTGCAAAAATATCTATTTTTGGTGACATTGAAGGTATTTAAGAACAGTTTAGTCAAGTATCTGTATCAGTAGTACCTTAGAATGAAAAGTAGGATAGAAAATGCCCAAGTAATTACCTGATGCATCTGTATACTATACCTCCACTGTGTAGGTGGAGCTTCAAAATCTCTATATTCCAGTATTTAACTGTACTTTGAAATATTTCTGAAGGATCTTGAATATTATAGAATAGATATTTCTGTGTCCTGCAAGCTGAACTACTACTACTGGCTTCTAATAACAGACCATCCATTTTGTGAGATTCATACAGCAAAAACATTTTCTATCCATATTCTCCCCTCTTTCCGTAAGGGAGAATATAATGCATTTTAAGTCATATTTTGCAGTGCAGTTGTACTTACTTGTCCCAGCACACAATAATACAGAAGCCAACCTCAGCTTGCACTGGCTGAATTGTGGAAGGGGGGGGGAGGGGAAGACTGAAAGTTGATAGCCGGTCTTCTCACAGTACATTCAAGACAGATGTATGCTTATTTTGTTTGTAGTATTTCTTCCCTTGAGAACTTCTTAACACAAAGTATGTTTTATGTAATTACAGCTCAATTTTCATTCAGTTTCTTCACTAATAGTTCCAATGCCACATGTAGAGGGTGTCCTCATAGGATAAAAAAAAATTAGGATTAGAGGGACAAATGCAGTTCTCTAAAGAATTATACAAAAAGTAGAACACTAAGCATAGACCTGTACTGATTTCTGTTCAAGACAGGTTACTTTTAAGTGACCTGTTAAAACAAATTTGCTCCATAGATTAGTTTATTCCATACAACACTGCTTTTCAGATTTGAAAATCAAACTTACGTAGTCTAGAAGTCTTGGCATGCTATTTTGTAGCCCTGCTGTAGCACTGGTCACATTCTCCTCCTAGAATGAAATCCCTTGAATTTTCTGAGCACAACAATGCCTGTTATTGCTTCCTACTTTAAAAAATATAACATTGGAGCCAGAGTCAGAAGAACTCGGCAGCACATCAAAAACACCAAGTGCACAAGTAGAAAAAGGTGAGCAATTCAAGTCTACAAGTCAGGCTACAACAACAGCTTCAGTTTGAGAGCATTGGAATAAACCTCCTGGCCTTCCATATACTTGGTCAGCTCCACACAGCCTGGCAACTGGAGGTAAGCACAAGTAGAGGAACTTTCACATACTCCAGGGCAGTGCTCACAGCCTAGATCCACTACTGGAACTTCCCATCTTCAGCTCCACATTTCCCCAGACTTGCTTTATAAAAAGCTGCTTGAGCACTGAGATATTCACAGTAGCCAAAGATTTTTTTTTTTTCCGATTTTTTTTTTTATCAGGAAATAGTACCATCACTCATCATTCTCTTTAATCCTTCTCTGTCTTTGGAACAGGATAGAAGAGGATGTTTCGTAAATACATCTGCCTTTCTTTCTCTCAAGGAACCTAAAACTACTCAGTCCTTCAAATTAGAATGAATAAGTAGCTTTGTTATTTTTTTTAGAGGGACTTAATGCAAGTCAAATTGCTCTTTAAAACAGGACAGTTGAGTAGTATTTTACATTATGAAAATACGTCTAAATTATCATCACTCATGGTGTTTAACTTTAAAACTTCAGCAGTCAGATTCTCCTACCTGCATGTCAGGTCTAACAAAACAACAATTGGTTTGTCTACTACTATACATGCAATTTTGTATCACGCAGCCACAGGGGGTATTTTAGGTACAGAAAAATGATATATTTAATTCAGCATTCCACCCAGCATATTTCAGCATGATGCATGTTAAAATGAAAATGTAAAGTTTCATTCAAGTTCCACAACAGTTTGTGTCTTTAGCATTATTTGTGGCAGGGTGTATCAGCCTAGACAAAGCAATGTGCTTTTGCTACACAGTTGCTTGGACAACTGAGTTTAATTTATGGAACATGAACAATTCAGAAGTTGCCATTGAAGTGGTGGCTTTGGAGACCATAATCTTTCTGTGGTGACAAACCAAATTAAAATGGTTTGACCAGAACAGATAAGAAATTTTGCACATTAGACACTGAATCCATTGGGAGGGAAAAAAAAAACAAAAACAAACAAACATACACATCCACAACTCACACACCTTCAAAAGTAATTGTTTCCTTCTGATGCAAGGAAAGTTTAGGTGTGCAGATGGGATCTGCCCATCTCAAATAGCTGAAGGAAACTAGTCTGTGAAGACAAAGATCAGTTCAGTTGATAACATGCACTAGCCTTTACCCACTAAATCAGTGCTCCATATTTGCTAATTCTGGTTTAACAGTTCTAATTCACCTTAACAGTTAAATGCAGCATATTCTTGAGCATCTGAATGTACTGCAGTTTCTGTTTGTATGCAGTGTGGTACAGGTCAGTCAAAACATGGAACTGAAATGCAGACTATTTAAATATTGCATTAGTCATCCTCCTGCTAAAAAAAAATCAAGTGGTAAAATCATTGGGGGAAAAACAAACAAACAAAAAAAAACAACCAACAACAACAACAAACGAACAGAAGCTGAAATAGTATTCATACAAAATATGAAAGCAAGCCTCCACTCACAGACTTAAATCACAGTTAAGTCTATCTTGTATGTCCACTGTTTCCCTTGCTGTGCAAGTGTGCAACCTCACTTTGAGGAAAACCACTGTTTTGTGTATATTTACTTTAAAGCAGGCACCTATTCCTGGTGTTTCAAGACCAATCTAAGCCCATTAGAAAGTTGAGGCACACGAACACTCCTAAAAAAGTCCAGTGCAGCGCAGCATACCTAGGTGTAAACTGGAGTTTTCTTTTGAAGCTGAAGATTTAAGTCAAGCACTTCAAAAATGCTCGCAGTTCAACCAGACACAGCAACACTTTTGCTTCGCATGCTACAGCAGAAACTTTATTTAGTTCATTTTGAAAATATTTCCAACCAAAATTTATTTTTGCAAATTCACAGAAATAAGCTTTAACAGATAGGCTGTATACAACTCAAATACAAGTAATACTTTTAACAATAACTTACCAGTACAAACTAATGATAAGCTACAAACTCACAAAGAATTGTAAACATTTTGCACAACTGTCAGTCCTTTCTTTTAGGCAAAGTGCTCTTTTGATGACAAATAAATTAACAAATACATAACTAGAGTGATCTACTTCCAGACAATACAAAAAGGTGTTTAATAAGGCTTGTAAACAATGTAATATGTAATTATGCAGAATCCATAAAAGTGTCTTGCAGGCTAAATGTATACTTACATACCTGGGCAGCAAAAACGTTCTTGAAAATGCTTTAAATGTTAAATAAAAAGTTAACATTAATATCTTTTCCAATGATAACTTTCATACACAGTAACTGACTTAAGCTTACATCCTTAATAGCTTATATCCCTGACAGAAAGAAATTAGGTATGACTTATTGGCAGTTGTGTCATTGAATGGGGTAGCAAAGGCTGGAGTCCAAGAGCTGTAGGCGAATGAGCTACAAAAACAGAAAAATTTACTTGTTAACTTCAGTGAAAGTATAAATAAATGTTCACCAGTCCCAACCACCATGCACTGTTTCTCTAAACAAGTCTGATGCCAGGAGCTACTAGGTGGCATCACAAGTGCTTCTGCCAACTCCATACTCCAGGCCCAGTGCTCACTTGCCTCCAACCACAGCCCACCTCACACACTACTATGGAGAAGAACAAGCTCAGGCCACATGTGCAGCTGAGAGTCCAGGCCTCCCAAATCTTTCAGTCTCTCCAAATCACAAGTTTGAGCCCAATTTGTTGACTTATCAGCTCAAATAACTCACAAAGACGTTTTTTGATAACAAAGCTCCCCCCCCCCCATTATGCATCACTGAGAAGCTTTCAGTACGCCTATAGTTTGTGGGGTAAGGGTCAGGGGGTGGATGGTCAGCAGTTTTCTTTTAAATTAGATAATTCCAGAAAATACAGCATGAATGCTACAAAAACAAGTGTTTGAATTCTTACTACTAATGTTCGTGGTTTGGAGGAAGTACAGAAAGTAGTCTTCATACCCAGATCTTCAGCTGTGCTACTACAGTGAAGTGCTACTGATAGAAGTGGTGCACTTCTTAACAAGGCACAGAGGGCAAATGCTGCATTAAGATATTACATAAAGCATGAAACAAGAAATCCAGTAAGCTTCTGTAATAGAAGCCTGGTAAACTGTTCTTGTACAGTGAAGAATGATTTTACTTGGATATGCAAAGTTGTACCTACCATCCATATAACTATGCAGGGCAGTTAACATAGTCCCATCTTGGGGTACATATGCTGAATATGCCATTTCTTCTAACATGGATGGAGACAGCCTGGAGGGCTGCACTGCTGTGACTGGAGCAGTAGATGAATGATTAGGACTAACATGTTTCTTGTGACGTGCTCTGCAATTCTGAAACCACACCTGAAAAAAAAAGGAAAAATATTTACATCATGTCAATCAATTGCATTCTGCTTTGACATTAACTTGATATAAACCTCAGAGCTCAGTTAGTTAATTGGGCCTCAAACGTAGCACTGACAGTCCAAAAGAATAAATATCTACTTTGAAGATGTGTGGTGCTTTAAGCATACATGAGCAAGCCAGGAGAGGTTCTGTAGCAACAGATAGTCCACAGAAGACAGGCACTGTGAGAGACTGCATGGGTGCCGGGGCAGGTGCCTGGCTGGGCACACACAGCTGCTAAATGCAAGTACATAGGAGGGATGCAGTCATCTCTTGTGCCTCAACACTGCTGGCAGTAAAGCAGATGTTTCAGAGGGTACCTATTTTTCTTTTCCATGTGAGGTTTGTGAGCTTCAACTTTTTAAAAGCTTGATCGCAATTTCCAGCTAGCTAATCTCTATATGTCTCTGTCAGATCTCATGGGCTAGGAGGAGATAAGGGAACAGCAAGCGTGTTTCTAATTATGTAAGTTTATAAATTAATATAGAAACAATAAATTTACATAGAAAAAGAGCATGAATATGATGGCTGCCAAGAGAAGTCTTCAAGCAAAGTAAGAACCATAAGAACCCAAGTTTGTGCTTCTCAGTTTTAAATGGCCTGGATGTTTTACCTCTGCTCTCTAAAACAGATCACTAGGTAATTGGTCCTAACGTCTGTGTTGTGTATGACAAGTCATCTTCAAAAAGCACAGCTCTTAAGAGCGTGCTGCTGAATTCATAAATTTAAGCTTACGAAAAGCTTAGTGCCAATTGCATGCTCTTTAGGCAGGAAAGTTTCTTCCTTGACTATTACTAATCTTCCATTCAAAGTGCAAGGATACTGCAAATCATCCACAATGACATCTTGGTTCTAGACCTACTCCTAGATAAGGACAGTTTTAATAAACCACCGCATTAGATCTTTCTCCACCACACAGTAACTACATTATTATTGTTAAACTGCCATTAAGCATTTCCAGCAGATGAGCAGCAGACTTTGTAACTTAGAGCAATCACCTGTATAACGCGCCTGCTCAGGCCTGTTCTTTCTGCCAGTTTCTGGAGTGTTTGTGCATCTGGATTGTTGTCCTGCGCAAACTGTGCTTGCATAACCTGAAAAGATAAGAGTCGGATTTTTATTATTATTTTTTTTGTGTAGTCCCAAGGGGAGCATCAGAGCCTTATCTCAGACTACAGTCCTTCTCCTTCTCTGATTTAAGGAAACTGCTGTAATCTCTAGTCCCCAGACGGTCCCCGGTAAAAAGGAGAAAAATATATTTTAAATTATCCACAAAATTCACACCCAAAATAGGAGCCTCTTATACTGCTTAACTGGACTGAGACTTTCATGAGAAATGAATTATGCTTGGAAACAGAAACGGATGAAGTATTCAGTTATGATTGTACTAAATGGATCGCAGAAGAAAACACGCTGCAAAAGATTCAAGCATACTTAATAAAGAAAATGGTTACAGCAGCAGACCACAGCAAACAACATAAGCTTTGGTGGGGTTCTTCAAGCTTGTGAATTCTATCTGCGTCTTGCACTATATGGAGCAACTTGATGCTCTTTTCAGCTACATGGAGAACGTGGGCAACTTGGAAGCTCTTTGTACTGCATTTACTTTCCACTGATGTGAGAGGCACTCGGGCTGCACCCTGACGGACTTGCACTATGCAGCTATTTGGTTGGACTAGTTTTTGTTACAAATTATCACATTATCACCTGAATTACAGTTCTTGAGGAAGTAGATGTCAGCGTGACCTGCATCCAGAACAGCTCTGGAACATGTAAATTTTACCTTAGTTAAGACGTAAGACTTCACAGATTTCTGCAGGACTTCTTCAGCAATTTAATAAATCATAGCTTCTCATTTCTGGATTTTATTCCTTGATGGTCTGCAAATTTTGCCTTGCTTCATCTTTGAGGAACTCAGACAACTACTCTTCAAATTCAGAAACATTTAAACTATTCATTTTCCTGACGAGTTTCGTACAAGAACATCAAAAACATGGACATCCTTCTGCTTCCTGAGGCACACTACTGGAAGTCTTCTGTCAAGAACAGGCGCTGAGACAGATGCATTGAGCAGACAGCAAGTGTCTGTAAAGAAGATCTCGTACCTGCTGAAGTAGGTTACAATCCAGTAAAATGGGAAAAGCAAACATGGGAATTTAACTGACGTCAGAACAGAAGAATCCCTGAATCCAGAGAGCTGGATCTGTCATTCATTCAGCTCATGTTGGAAAAGCAAGTCTCCTTCCTGCAGAAATTCACTGATATCTAGAGCCTTTGCATCTTAGGCCCCTTCCAGGTAGTGCTCTTGTTCTAGGTTAATAACACCTTGACTTCAGTTATGGATCAAACAGCAAATCAAGCATCATGCAACCGTGTGCCATGTTATGCACTGATGATAACACCTCAGCTTAACTATATTTGACTGCTTTTACCACAAATAAGAGGAGGACACTGTGACAAAGCAGAACAGTAGAAGATGAACACCACAGTGACTGTGCATCCAGAAACTCACCAAAGGAATATCATAAACTGAACAAGAAAGATGCATAGCTAGAACTAGGGAGAAAGCTGCCGCTTCCTTTCCACTACAGGCTGGCTGACACTTCTTAATCTGGTCTTGCTGTTACCCTTCTCACGGTGAGCTGGCACTGATCGTGGTGTTCTTCCCTAACAGGCTCATTTGGTGAAATAGTGATCCAGAGGCAGAAATTACTCATATTTGATGCAATCCAGAGTCAACTCTTGTCAAGACAGCAACAAGAAGCTCTGAGATACGGGCAGTTCCAACCCCCACCAGGCAGGCATGACCCTACCAGGAGTTTTGATTTCATAATTCCAGACTTCCAAGGCTCCCACTTCCCTTTTGTCCTAACACTGGGAAGGAATATAACTAGTGATTGAGCTCGTATAACAGGATATTGAAAAAACATGTTTTGATAATGCATGATCAAGAACAAATTGGACAGTAGAAAAACTGCTGCCAAGAACTTCAAATGCTCTTCTCTATTTCACTCCACCCAGCTCTGTGAAAAAGCTGTCTGCCCCCCTCACTCTCAAACATGCAGCATTACATACTGAAGCTCGGCTCTTGAAACATGACACCAAGTCTACAGAATTCAGTATGTTTAAACAGGCAGCAGCAAAGCTCAAAGATACTTCGAGATTGAGCATGCTTGTGAAGCATTTTGGAAGGGCTGAGAGAAAGGGAAGAGGGAAGGAGAGCAAAGATGAGCCCTTCCTAAGAGTCTGTCTTCCCAGTACACATCAATATAGCGAAGACACGATCTAAAAAGAAAGTATGGAGGAAAAATGATTATGAGAAATAAACATGCAATTATTCCCCTTCCTCTCTATGAAACAAAGGAAAATATTCATTAACTGGAGTTCAGCTGTATTCACGTGAATATTAACAGGAATCGATGACTTACCCGTTGTTTTGAGAAAGTAAACTTTTGCAGTCCTTTACTGAGCACTGCAATAAAATCGGAGCTTCCTGCCTGCTAATGTCTTGAAGTCATATCCAGTACCCATCTCTAGTACAACTCTTCATATTACGTAATTCTAAAAATATTCTTTATTATGTGCAGTGATGCAAATGTCTGTTTAAATAGATTTCATCAAACAATCAAAATAGATCAACCTTTTTGTTTCCACTCTGCAGTATTACTGGCTGCCCCCAGGGAAATAAAAAGCTCGAAGAGTAACTATTTCATGTGAAACCGCTGAAGCCAACAAACTATTCCAGAAACATGCCGTGTCTTGATAGTTTTTGAAAAAGTATAAAGCATACAAGCTTACTCTTTCCCCACATATGCATCTGATTTCCTATCAGTTCAGAAGTTACATCCTGCATAAACCTGAAATACTCAAGTTTTTAGTATTGCCTCTACCTGGAGTTGATCCGCTGTGAAGCTGGTCCGAGCTCTTTTTGCTGGTTTTGGATGATTAACATCTTGCTCTGTTAGCAATGCTCCTTCCACACTAACCCCATTACCTGAAGTATTAAAAAGAAGACGCTGTCTGCTAAGTATTCAAAATGATGTTATTCATAAATGAGATGGTCGTCTAACAACTTACAGTGGCTGGCCAGCTGGATTTCACATGCAGAAAAGCCAGGTTTTGTTCAAAGTTAAATTGATCTGACATCACCACCCATTCCACCCCCACTGACTCCCTTGCAAATTGATGGAGGAAACAGATGCAGCATGACATTTTATCAACTAGATACGTATGCTTTCTTTTCCTTAGGATAGGAAACAAGTTAAACAAACTAAAAATAAATAAATAAATTAAAATATCAAGTAATTTAACACAGTATTTTAATTCAAGAACCTGTGCTTCCAGCCTTAGTAAAGGTAGATAGATAATTAGCCCTTTTAAGATGGAAGTTGAAGGAAAATCCAACAATTTAATTAAAACTAAACCACGAACAGTTCTTAAAAGCAGCATTACCATTTTCAACTTCTCTTTTCAGATTGTCCAACATGCAGTCATAATGTACTCTACAAAGGACTTTCTCTTCAACCAAAGCAAACTCCTCTCCAGTAGAAAGCTGTCTTTTGCAGGAGAAGCAGGCAAAGCATGCCAAGTGGTACACATTTCCCTTAGCCCTTCGGACCCAGTCTGTAGAATGAATGTGCCTCCCACAGCGGGAGCAGCGGGTGCCATAACGCCTGCAAACAATGAAGGTGAACAGAAGACTGAAGTCAGATGCTAACCAACCCAGGCACAGTGGTTGCTCCAGGAAGGTTAGTAGAAAATAGACATGGAAGCACAGCTGAGATCCACAGCAAGACAACTGACCACACAGAGCTAGAGGACTGCATAACTATATTTATACAGCAACAAAATCAGCCAGGTTGTATCTGATAACTCAAAGCAAAATCACTACTGACCTATAAAAGTTAATAATTTACTTAAGGCAAAGAGCAACGTTAAAACATTTAAACCGCTACGTGAACTCACAAATCCTCACCTTTCTTTTTATGAAAGTCATCTCTGTAAAAGCTGTGGGTGGGAGATAGGAACAGCTGGCTTCATGCTCAAAATCCCCCCAGTTATTTAAAAGTATTTCACTGTAGTGGTAGTTCAGGTTATTCAGCTACATCAGCCGTCACTGTTCACTGTCCCTTCCACTGAAGGGGGGAAAGCATACATCTCCACAATTTTTTCCTTAGTTGTCATCACATTTATGATTTTATCATCTTCAACAGAAGTTCAAATATAGGCAGACATTTACAGTGTTACTGTATAATGTTGCTAAAGAGGAAAAGGAAACTAACAGCCAGGATATGTTGGATTATGTAAATTAACATAACTTTGTTCCTTCCACCTCCCCTCCCCAAGTTCACCATCCTCAGACTGTTCCATCCCTCCATCTTTCAATGGATGGATAGTTTACAATAATCCACTCACTACACAGATGAGAATCCCATAAATGTTTTGGCTGGAGAAAGTACTAGTGGTCACAGCAAATTTTCTTCCTGCTTTCTGGACTGAAGATTTTCTATCTTGAGCACTGAGACCAAGAAGTCTTTCTATGCCACTCGGAATTAATAATATTCTCCCTTATGCAATTAGATCCTAATATTAAGAATGCTTCATATTCTAAATCAAATTGATCCTAGAAAGGTGTAGCTGCTGAAATCCTTTTTAAAGATTAAAAGATCGACTTAGAGGTGTGTTAATAACAGCATATGATATCCTAAGTCTCATACCAGAGTGCTAGTCCGAAAAGAAAGTCATCTCAGCTTGGCCTTGTCTCCTTCATCAGCATTACACTATGAACAATTCTTTGCACATAAGCTAAATTTACTGTTGTTTTGACTTTGACTAATACCTACCCCTGCTTCATGTCCACAGAGGTGAATGATTCTCAAAATTGAGTAGCTAGGCACAGATTAAGGTTTGTTATGTAGTTGCATTAGACAGGTGTGAGGCTTCCACATTCCTTCACAGTAAATATCCATTTAATTTCTTATGAGTAATAAACTATGCACATATAAGTAAGAGAACAGAGAGAACCTAAACACCCATTCTACTTACAGATTAAGTAAAACCTGACAAGCAAGTGTGAAATTGTGTTAAATAAAGTGTTACTGCTGCACAGCATACCTGAAATAATCAAGTTTGCAGAAGATATCTTTATCTTTGATATAGCAGCTGGTGTGCCTCCCAAGAGATGTTCTGCAAACACTGCATGAGAGACAGCGAACGTGCCAGCAGAGGTCATTCACCTGCAAAAGCACCAAAAGAAAAGTACTCCTCAGAGTCTGTACTACCAGTATTCATATTTTGTATTTATAAAAACTATATATATATTTTTATACAACCAGAAAAGAACAGAAACGATGTGTACCATGATTCACAGAAAATGTATCCTCAAGGCAAAACTGCCTATAGAACTGCATGCGTTAGGAACCAATGAATGTGACAAACGTCTTCAAAATAAGATTTCATGCCTTTATAATTGAAAGCACAGGAAGAGGAAGCAAAAGATCCAAGTTCTATGTGGATATTTGGTGCCTCGCTCTGTTCTCACATTACTGGGGTAACGGAGCAAGTTCTGGCATCACATGACCTCACTGCTAACTTGCACTCTTATTTCCCAGGCTGCAAAAACCTCCTGTCTCACAATGAACAAATTTTGCAAAGTGATTTGAAATTTTAGAACGCAAATACTGAATAAAAAACAAAACAGTCTGTCAAGTAGAAACACAACATGAACTGCATCTTACCAGAAGGCTGGTAAGCACAGTTGGAGTGGGAGCTCCAAAACACCAGCAGTTGTTTTACAGCAAGTTCAAAAATTGTTTAAAATATAATAACCATCCTGAAATTACAGCCCTGGAAAGCAGCAGCAGATCAGGAGTTTTGAAAAGGCGCATGTAAATGTTGGGCAAATAAATAATCCAGAATTTTCATTTCTTCATCCTTATAAAGGCAGTTCTTTGTCATGCAAACATTCTGCACCACCCATTAGACAAACCACTTAATTTGAAAGCCCAATATTCCCACCATCCAAAAAAACCTGAGTGACAATCCTGTGGATAATTCTGTATCGCACAGGAGAACTTACATAAACCAAACAATAAGTACTTTTAGATGCATACAATTTCCTTTAACAACTTCCACGACAATTTGTCATCTGATAGGGAACAGCGGGTTCATCAGTCCTTATGTGAGGAATGGCAAAGCAGTGATCTACCTGACCCAGCGCTTCTGTCAATGTGCTGCCATACAAGCCACAGGGAAAATGAGATGTTGACTCTGACAGATCGGGCTGAGACAGACCATTTCAGTCATTCCTCAGGTTATAATACTATGGCTTGCAGTTGCCCAGCCCTCTCCCAGTATTTGTCATTGTTGGCAGCCACAGTTTCGTACACTGACAAATTTACACCACAGTATAATGTGAAACCGTTGATAACAGCTGTCACCAAATTGATCCTCTCAAATATTTTGTGGAATGGGTGCCTTGCAGGCAGAAAGGACAACAGCATCAGGGCCAGCCTGAGCCCACTCTGCACCTCTGCACAGCGGGGATCCCAGGGGATCAGCTCCCCCCGGGCCCTCAGGAAGCAGCCGGCACATCACTGCACAGCGCTGATCACATCCCAGCAGCACGGACGGCTCATCACAGGCTAATGCTCTCCCACAGAGCTTTGTTACACGGCTGGTGTGATGTCACCCATCTGCCTTCCCATTTACAGGGCTGAATTTAGGAGATACAACTGCTGCTGATCAGGAAGGCATCTCCCAGCTATCAATCTCTACCTATACAGAAAGGAATGGTGTTTAAGATGAAGTCAAAATGGGGATCTTTTGCTCTGAGCCTCATTTAACCGAGGTTTTCAAAAAGCAGACAGCAACATGCAGGAAATGAGCAACCAGGATGTCACTGGAGTTAACAGAACCAGAAGTGATTTCTGTCATCCCTGCTCCGTTATCCTGCACTGTGTGCAAACACACATACAAATGCGACTGGGGTTTAATGGAACAAAAGGCATACAGAAGTGCTCCACAACCTGCACATAACCTGCTTTAAATAAATGCCAACCCGGCATACACATTCCTTTGACCCCCTCATTACAACTGGGATAAAAGGAAAATGACCTAAAAAAGAACATTTACATTTTTGATGATGCTACAGACTTTCACTTTGCAGGGCATACAATGAATTTAAGTCTGCATCTGTTGGAATCAAGTGACTGAAAACACGATTTTCTAATCTGACTTCTGAAAGGAGAGAAGGCAGGACTCTGACCCAGCATAACTTCAGTGGCTGCAATCCAGATGGAAAATAGCCACCTCCAAACTGCCTTAACGTCTTATGTTTAAAGCCACATGTTTGTTAAATAATCTTGCTTAGTCCCAAATGCTAGAACTAACAAAAACATTTTTCAATCATGCCAACTTCTCAGATGTTACTAGAGTCCCTTTTTAAAGGAATACATTATTTCCACGCTTCTGAATAGGCGCTGCTTTCCTTTCAGATTCACAGCATCTCACTGAGATTCTTCTAGCTAACAGCACATGGGTCAGTGCTACCAACTGCTTTACCAGGAGCAAACAGCACAACCGAGACGTTACCCACACGCTGACTGAGCCATCTTTCTCATCCCTTACGGAACGCATCAAGAATACGCAGCCCCAAAGCACGAGAGCATTCTGACAGCACAGGTATCACTTCAGTTTTCCTGCGAGGCCCAAATATCACAAACACGCAGTTAACTTCAGTGCTCTAAAAATGCTCACTTTTGCAGTAATTCTGCTCATCTCTGCACGTCGAAGAACCGGCTCAGATCGTTACAGATGCCGACTGCACAACAACAGCGATGAAGGAAAGCAGATGAGAAGCGTGCGAGATAAAGGGACGGGACTCCTCACAGCTCGGCTGTCCGCCCGCAGCGCCATCGCGTTGTGCCACCGAGCTCAACTCATCGCTGTCAGACGCCCAGGACCCGCTACGGCTTTGAGGCGCCGCAGCCCCGCGGCCCGGCCGAGCCCACTCCGCACAGCGCGGCGCCCGCCGTGGCACTTCACCTCCCCGCAGTTCTCGCGGTACGGGGCCGATTCGGCCACCTCGGCGGTGGAGAGGCGCAGGGACGGCGGGACGCTCTTACCTTCAGCAGGTACTTGTCCACGATCTCCAGGCCGCAGCTGCTGCACATACACTTGCTGGGCGCGCAGCCGGAGCCCGAGGCCATGGACCGCGGCGAGGAAGAGGGCGACAGGGCGGCGGAGGAAGAGCAGGAGTCCTCGTCGGCCGCCGCCGGGCTCTCCTACGGGGAGCACGGAGAGTCTATGAGTGCGGTCGCCGCCGGCCTCGGCGAGGAGAAACGGGGCACGCCGCAGGGAGCCCCGCCCGGCCCGACCCTCCCGTCCTGGAGCACCTGCGGGGTCGCGCCGAGCCCCACGGGGTGGGTCGTGTCGGGAGCCGGAGCTCTTCCGCCGAGCGGAGGCTGCGGGACTCGAGGGGGGAAGAGATCGAACCGCGGAGCACCGCCCGCGACTCGCACTGGGCAGCGGCGCGCATCCGCTCACCTTCTCCGAGGGGCCGCCGAGCGCGGGCAGGTCCTTGTCCTCCAGCCTGCACACGAACATCGGGTCGCTCTTCCAATACATGGCCCTGCCCTACCGCATACCAGCTCCGCGAAGGGCGGCGGGGCGCCACGAGGTTGCTCCGGGAACCTCACCGCGAGTCTCTGCCCTCAGCGCCTGCCAGAAAAAAGTTTTGTTTGCGAGGGGGTGGGCCGTGCCGCGCGAGGACGGCCTTCCGCGCCTGCCTGCTCTGCCCTCACCAGCAGAACCCGCCTCCGAGAGCTGCCGCGGCAGCAAACCCGCACCGAAGCTGTTAGACAGCAAAGAGCACCGTAAGGAAGGAAAAGGAGGGAGGAAAAACAAACACAAACAAACAAAAAAATTAAAAAAGGACACCGCATACTCCTCCTCTTTTTCCCCTCCTCCCCTCCCCGTTTATCTTCGCCGCTTGTCACAGCTTCACCGCCTCCAGCCCCCCGAGACTGAACAAAAACTCGAGCTACGTCTCCCTCCGTATCAGCGCCGAACGCAGCGATGTGGGTGCGCGGGACGGACGGACGGACGGACGGCTTTTCCGTGCCCCGCAGCTGAGCCCAGCTCTGCAGCTCACACACTCCAAGCGCCGTCTACGCAGTGTCCGCACGTGCGTGCGCCGTTATAAAACCTTTCTCATTAAGCTAAAGAAGGAACACCTGCGATGCCCAAAGGCCATAGCATTACTTTAGTTCTGAGCTCACACCTGTTGCTAATTAACGCCGGTGTGTTCGTCTGCACAGCAGACAGAGGCGGCTAGGAGCCGCCTGCCCGTAGCTCTCCGAGCACCCGGCCGTGTCCCCTAACGGAGGGGCTCCACGTGCTACTTGCGCGGTTTTCCTGCGATTACTGAACGCTCCTCCTGGAGTTTCCCCAAGTTGTGCCGCGCTCGGGACGGTGCAGAACGAGCCCGTGGCAGGTGGGGGCAATAGCCGCGGGACCGCTACTGCGCCGAGCCGGGCAGGTGACGCTAATTAAACGTGCTGCTACGCCTCTATTCTCTGCACCTCTTTTTGAGTGCGTATCCTGGTGACAGATGGTGGAGTTTGTACAAATCGAACCGAGAGCTGCCGCTACAACGGTAACACTCTGAGCAAAGGGAACTCGGTTTTTGAGACACTGTAAGAAAGAACGAACCCTGCGCTACTCACCCCTCACTCCCCTTTTACCTTTCTTTCAGGTTCAGAGGCCCCGCCTCTGTGAGATCGGCACCGAGCCCCTCGTACTGCTGTACCCCGCTCGCTTGCCCGGCGTTCTAACCGATCGGCCCGGGGAGAGTCTCACTTAAAGCAGCCTTAGGAGCTAACTGCTGCCGCCCAGCAATGTCGTCGGGGCGCTGTGAGACGCGGTGCTTTGTTCTAAGTGTAGAGAAGTTCGGGACGGTGTGGCGGAAGCCGTCTGGTCGCCGGTGGGCAGAGCGGGAGCGCCGTGGCCGGCTGTGCTCCCCGCCCCAGGGGAATTCCACTCTGCGCCCCGACGGGAGGGGCGGTCCGGAGCGCCTCCGATCCCCAAGTCGCACCGCTGCGCTCCGGCCCCACGCGATCACCTAGAAGCGGCTTTAGGGCGTCTCCCCGCCCGGGTACCCACACGTCCACCGGGCTGAGCGGATCGCGGAGGGGAGGGGACGGCTCTGGCGTCGGAACGAGGCCGGAACAGACCGCGGGGCGGTGGCTGGGAGTGCCGAAGGCGAAAGGCAGCCAAGCTGCGTCTCCCCGGGCCGCAGGGGAAGCACCGAAGAATCTCTCCGTTCTGGCAGCCCGACCTTCCCCGTCAGATAAATCCCAGACTATCTCCTGTTCCAGGTGGCACCGCAGAAAAGCAGCACCTGCCCTGGGGGTCGCAAGAGAGATGCGACGTGGAGGAACCAGAGAGCCGTAGGGGAGGCCGGAGGCCCCTGCAGCGCCCTTCGTTGCGCCGTCGATGCTTTCCCCGCACTGTTAACGAGTTTACTAAGCAGTGTTGGTGCGCGCTTGACAGACGGCTGCATTTTAGATTTCTATGAAGCAGCGCCTTCCCGCACGCGCTCACCTTTTATCTCTAATAATACAGCATTAGGAGCCAACACAATCCATACGCGTGTTGTTCCCCGCAGCGATAGCAAACGCGCAGCAGTTATTCATAAGACGCGTGTTGGAGGAAGAAAACAAAAATGCACGGGAGATCTATCGGTGTTTCTTATTCTCGGTGCACGCGCCCAGCGGCCGCGAGAACACCCGCAGCCCCCACCCAGCTCCGCGCGGCGCCCCGCAGCCCCGCATGCACTCTGCCGTGCACTCTGCCGTGCACTCTGCCGTGCACTCTGCCGTGCACTCTGCCGTGCACTCTGCCGTGCACTCTGCCGTGCACTCTGCTTCGTTCCCGTTGCCGCGTTGGTGCCGCGCGGCTCTCTTGACCCGCCCAGGGCTGATCCCGCAGCCGGGACATCGCCGGCCCCGGCAGCCACCGAGGGACGCGGAGACGACACGCCTTGCGACCTCAGGCGGAGACAGCGGAGCTCGGCTACTTCTCCGAAGTCCCGTCTAAATGTCATCGCTCTGGTTACCCGCTCTTGGAGTATTAGTAAGTATCGCTAGAGTAACGTCGTTTCTGAGGAGGTGAAAGCAGGCGGACGCACAGAACTTTGTGGCAGGGAGCAGCGGGCCAAGGGGAGCGGACGGGCCCGTGCTCAGCCTCGTCCCGTAGGGACACAGGGAGGAGCAGAGCGTTGCGGAGAACCCGTGGGGGAGCGCGGTGTTCCGTGTGCGGAGGACTCTCCGATGAGGGACCTCGTCCGTTCCTTTCAGCAGTAAAGCAAGGACGGGGGAGGGAGCGTTAATCATCTGCGTACGGGGGAGATCTTTTAAATGTACAACGGCAGGGCACGGAGCTGAGAGTTGTAGCAAGAGGGTGTTGGCTTGGGCTTCTTGAGCAAAAACAGCACCGCGGAAAGAGCGCGCGCGGCAGGACGTCTCTGAAGGGCGCTCCTGCGAAACGTATCACAACGAAAGCGAACGGGCTGCTGAGAAATTAAACGTGGCACCGCCGTCAGTTTGCAGAAAGCGGACGCCGACACCGAACTGCGGACAATCTGAGCTGCCGCTTCCGATGGCCCTGCCGGGCTCGGCCCACTGCCGTTGCTCACCGCTCTGGGTGTCCCCAGAGCAACGGGCAACGGCTCTGCCCCACCCGCTCCTCCGCCACATTCGGGCCCGAGGAGGTGCCGCGGGTTTGGACGGAGCGCGGGGACTCCGCGGTGGGACGAGCGGCGCTGGGACGAGCGGCGCTCCGCTCGCGGCGTTTCACGTCGCTGCCGAGGGGAACGCAGCGTTCCCTGAGGGGCTGAAACGAGATCCCGCTGCGCGGCCCCGTCTCGCCCCCTCACCTCCCCGCTCATTTATGTCCCGCGATTATCCCCACGCCCCCGCAGGGCGAGGCGGAGAGCGCCGGCAGATGCTGCCGTGGCTCCGTGCCGTCCGGTCTTTGTGCAACCCAGATCCGCGCGGTCCCTTCCTTGGCCAGCAAGCTGTCTGGCAGGAGGGATGGGTTAAAAAGCGGAGCTGATAGCTGTGGGGACAAAGTTCACTTAATGCACACCGCCTTTCCTGTTCCAGGCATCATCTTTCTCATGCTTTAACGTTTGCCCACCTGTGGGTATCTGGAGGTTTTTCATCTCTGGATCTCAGCATCCTGATCTCGGGGGGATGGGGGTGGGGGGAGGGATGATGGCGGCGGTTGCTCTGTGGTCCGTAGTAAGGCAATAAAATGAAGCCAGAACACTTGGGCTTGCTCTTTGTGAGCTCGCGCTCCCCCTGGCTCCAGCCCCTGGTGAAAGCTGCAGAGTTTGGGCTACTCCCGAATTCCTGTTTCTGGACTGGGTTAGTGAGAAGTAAACCGACCCAATCAGTCTCTTACCTGTAACTTGTTTTCCATAGCTGTGTGATGCACTTTCCTTGGGCCAGGCTGTCTGCCTCCATCTCTTGGGTCCAGTATTTTCTGTAGCTTTTGCTCATGACTATTTCAGCGTGAAGCTTTGTATCTCTTGGTTGGGAATGACCAGATGGGCCTGAGGGAAAAGTTTCTGTGTCCGACTTGGATGTATGAAATAGCGGTTTCCTCACCAAAGTTCAGAACCTGATGCAATGTATGTGTGTGTTTGTTTGTTTGTTTGTTTTTGTAGGAGGTGTAAGGGCAGAGGAGGCAAAGGGCATGCAGGGTGTTAGTGGGGTGGAGCCCTGCATTTTTTTATGGCAATGGACCTCGTACTGCAAGAGGGAGTGTAGAATCGTTTCAGAAAATAACGGCAGTAATGTTGCCCTTTTTAATCCTCGTTGCACCTCTCGGTCCCTGCACTGTGAACTGATTGTATTTGTGAAACTTGTGCGTGTTCGAATGGAGCGCTGCATCTGAGTTCCTGAACTTATGGAGAAAACTTCATGTAGAAGCTGACTTTCAACATCTGTGCTAGTTGTACCATACTGCCATGCAGACGGAGAAAGTGTTGTGGACAGAGGAAAATAAAGAAGCAATTGAATGTTATGAAAGAGCACTTTGCCCTTAGCAGAACCAACACGGAAAGCATATATGATTGTTTATAAATACGCAGCTACAAAACTTACTGCCTGCTTTCCGTTGTAGGTAAGTCCTCTTTTCTAAGAGCGCGGTAACTTCATGTTCAAGGGTCCGAAATGTTTCCCTGGTCTATCGGATCTGCCCGCTTAATTCCTTTCACTTTTGTTTATGCGCTGAATAAACACTGTTCTGAGGCAGCAGACCTGAGCCCTCAGATGGAATCAGGGGGTCGGCTGGGGGCCGCCGCAGCGTCTCGCACGGCAGCTTCAGTCGCCGCCGGTGAGGACAGAGCGCTGTATTTTTTTCCGCCAGGCGCCTTTGCGGAGCCGTAGAGGGGCGGCCGATTTGTCCCTTCCCCGCAACGGCCGAAGGAAGGCGGATTAAATCCGCTCGTCCGCTGCCCCGAACCTCCCCGCTCCGTAGGGCCGCGGTGACCGCCCGGACGGGAGCGCGGGGCTCCTCAGCTGCGCTCCGCCGGACGCCGTCGGGCTGTCCCGGCCTCGCGGGTCGCGACGCGCTGTGCCGCACGAGTCGACAGAGGCTGCCGCGGGCGGAGACTGGAGGGGAAACAGCGCCGGAACAATTGAGATGGCAAAGGAAAATATTTGGAGGCGAGACTGTTGAAGCGAAACTTCCCGCTGGCTCCGGAATGGAGCCGCTGGGCGAGAGGTGTGGGGAGGGCAGTGCGGGACGGTCCCGAGCTCTGCCGGGCGCCGCAGAGCGGGGCCGTGCCTCCAGCCTCAGGGAGCTCCCGGAGCGGCGGAACCCGGGCTGCAGCTTTTCCGACAGACGAGCACCGCTCTGTGACAGCTCCCGGTAGGAAAGTTAGCGCAGGGACAAATACAAATCACAGGCAGAAGAGGGTCTACGGATCTCCTCGCGTGAGCTCACTTGCAGAGCAGGAGGCTGCCTTTGTCTTTCACAGGACTTTCTCCTTCATCTTAGTCATTCCACTGAATGCCAAGCGCGACTCAGGGCAGGAATCGGAAGCTACTTGTTTCCATGAATGAAAACTTCTCTCCCTTACACGCCAACAAATACTTTTCAGAGAAAAGCTATACTTGCTGCTTTGGGATGACATCCCTTCTCTTTCCAACATCGAAGGCTATGCTTTGGGAAGCAACATATACGGTGTGATGCTTAGTCCCATCTTCTCACATGTACCATACTCTGAGCACAACAGAACTGTTGAAATGTGCTTGCTTTTGCTTGACATTTAGTCGGGGATTTCTAAGTTGCTAATTATTCACAGATTGTACTTTTTTCCCCAGAGCTCAGCTGCAGATGTTCAGGGGACTTTGCCTCAAGTAGTGCTGAGCTTGGTAGAAACAGGAATCAGGGAAGAGTGCTACCTCTGAGGCTAACAAAGTCTCTCAGGCTCAGTGGTGGGGCTTCCTGGTGAGGTGTCACTACAAGGAACTGTTCCTTGCAATGTGAATTAAAGGACAGATTCACTTCTTTTCACAATGTAAGCTTTCAGAATTTTCCACAGCTAATCTCTGACTTTGTAGAATACTTGTAGATTGTAGAATAAAGTGCTCAGTGTATGTGTATTAAAATGAATGTGGCTGCCAAAAAAAGCACATTTGGGCCTCCCTAGCTGGAGATACTTTGTTTACTGAATGGACAAGCTGGGAAGGAAGCTCATGGAAAAGGTGATTAATTTGTACCAGATCTGAAAACTCCAGAAGCGGGATCTCAGTTTCCTGCCCACAGGTTACAATTGCCAGAATATTTGCAAGTATCTCCACACAAGGAACTGAGATTCACACAAGATTTATAATTTTGTGACCACTGTGCACAAAGTGCTGCTGTAATTCCCTGAAATAAAATACATTAATTTTGGAAGTGCAGGCTGCAGGTGTTCACTTGGTGTCTTAAGTAGAAAGAAGGGACCTCTCTTTTTGTGCTGTCTTCATTAACCCTTGACTGATATGTGATAGGGGAAATTGGAATTTTTACTTAGTGCCAGAGTTATGTTGCTGTAGAGGAGAATTAAAATGATGTCTAGATGGTGTTTCAGCCTAGATGTTTACTTTTGTTGAATTCTGTGCTTGGAATTAGACAGGTACTTCTGTGCAGAGGGCCTGGTATGGGAAATGTCAGCTAAGTTTAACACGATCCTTTTGTCCACCTGCTTGTTTGTAGAAGTTTGTTGAGACTGTCTATCTGCTTACACACAAGCACGCTGCTCAGGATTTAAAATGCATCATGAATCTGTGAGCACACTGCAGCTCTGCCTCTATGACACTGAGGGATCTGGATTCAGCCCTATTCCTAATGTGACCAGGAGGACCTCTGGCTATTCTGCTTTTGGAAGTAGAGTTTTACAGAGCATGTTATAAAGAAAAAGTTACAGGACAGAGCAATAACTTACAGTACATTTTACTTTGAGTGCATGTACCTTAAATTCATTGCTCACAGATATGTTGTTGCAGGAGTTGTCTTCACTGTTTTATTCTCTGCAAATAAACATTCAGAAATGAGTCAGCTCTGGCTGGTTACCTTGACAAGACCGTAACATGAAGCAGTGCTTCTTTGTATCATGTTTTGCTGTTTCTTAATGCCATCTGAATGTTGATGCTAGAGCAGAAGAAAAGTTATTTATCTAATTTTTGAGGAGAGATGAACTAATAGGATGAAAGAAAACTTAGAATTGGTGGAGCACTGACTTGCAGTTGGCGTTATACAGCTCATAATATTGCTGCTATTCTGCTGCTGTGTTATAAACACTCAAATACATAGATTGTCAGCAAATGGTCCCTGATGGCATTCAGTGGTAAAGTTACAAAATGGAAAACCCAATGGACCTGTGCTCAGCACACTACTGTGGTCTGCATATTGTCCTACTCCTAACTGCTGGAGGGTCCCAGAATGTGGAGACCAGCCAGGGCTGAAGTTCATGATCAAGTGGAAAGATGACTGCATGAAAGCTGATCTGCCTTGAGCTGCTCACACCATCCATTCCCCTTCCAAGGTCTATATGCGTTTGCCTCCCACATGGCTGTGAGCAGAGAGGGGAAACGTGGACCCTTTCTGTTTTACTTTACTGTTTATGCTCTGTAGTGGTTTATACTATGTATCCACTCCTACTTTGCACTGTTATTTTGGGAGCCTGGGTTTCCTTGTAAGACAAGATCATAGTTTAGAAGTAGAAATTACATGTACCCTGTCTTTGCTGCATCCCATCTGGTGTATCTGCAGTTCATGTTGGTGTTTGGGGGGATTTTCATTAAGGTGACTGATTATACCTCAGATGTTCTCATGGAGGAGCAGGCCAGGGCATATGATGCTGCTTTATGTCTCAGTGGCAATGTAAATTGTGGTATGCGGGATCCCATAGTGAGCATCCCAGACAGCTCAATCTCTGCAGAAGCACAAAAGGAGAACATGGATTCAGTGCTAGAAGTTACAAAAAGATGCTGTTTAGCTATGATAGCTATGAATAGGTATTTTATACAAGAAGAATGGTGTTTGACCAGGCATCTCTTATATCAAGAGATGAACAAAGATGTCATTATTGTGAAGGACTCCTTTCCATGATAAATGAATAATGAAAGTAGGTTTAGAATGACTGGTGCAGCAGATACATGAAATGATCAAATGTATAGCGCCTCCTAAACACAAATAAATCTCCTAGAACAGCCACAGGCACCAGTTAGGACTCATCCCTCCAGCAAGATGCTGACTGGTCCAGTCCAGAGCAACACTTCTTGAGTGGATGCAGCTCCCTGGTATGCTTGCCAAAATGACAGACAGTGTACTTTGCTCTCTGTGTATAGTTAGGAGCTCTCTCTGCAATGCTTCTTAATTTATGGCATCATTGGCCATCTGAAGTATTGAAGTTGATTTTGGCTGCTTCTCTGGTATATCCCAGTGTAGCAGCCTTTGCTGTTTGCCAGCCAGACTGGCTGAAGATCAGTGGCTATGCAGCAGATTGTCTTTGTCAGGCTTCCTCCCTCACATGTGCATTGCATGCAGCTGCAGGCTCCAGTTCTTGTTAGGCTGCAGGAGCAGCCCTGCTGTGTGGGTTCATGTGTGCTTGCTCAGAGTGACAGGCTTATCATGCTGGGGAAGATGCTGGGCACCACTCAGGAAAAGGCCAGATGAGAGGAGAGACCCATAAACCACACCTAGTGGTGGGAAAGCACATGGACTATCCAACAAATCCCCTGCTTCATGCTATGTTTCCCATCTGCTTTCTAGCAGGGGCATGACTTCCAGGTCAGGACTCACACTGTGACTGGCAGCAGACATGTGGATGTGTGTAGGCAGTTACATGGTCCTGTGTACAAGTGCAGGAGGGGCTAATCATCAAGTCTAAGAGGGATTAAGAACCTCCAACTTCTAGCTATCATGCAGGTATTTAATTTATCTCTGCTGGAGTTCGTAGAGACTCTAATCTGCATCTTTCTCAGCTCACAGAGAGAAAAAACCTTGTTCTGTTTTGGTTTTATCTGGATGTAGCAATTCGTGATTAGGATTTGGAGAGAGGACTTAGAACAGCTTGGTTGAGTTTTATGTACTTATTATACACTGTCGGCAAAACAAATCAAAACGGGATTCAGCAGATATAATTTGCTGTCACTAATTATCTGATTAAAACCTCAAATACAATAACATTTTTATTTGAGTTCAAAAATTTGTGTTTAGAAAGGAGCATGTCAAAGGAACATAATTTATTCTCAGGATCATTCTTAAAGAATAACTTTCCATATATTCCTGGATCCTTCTTTTTCTGTAGTTCAGATCCCTGGAGGTGTTCTGCTCAGTGAAACAGAGCATTGCTGCTTTC
This sequence comes from Excalfactoria chinensis, assembly GCF_039878825.1. Classification (NCBI taxonomy): domain Eukaryota; kingdom Metazoa; phylum Chordata; class Aves; order Galliformes; family Phasianidae; genus Excalfactoria; species Excalfactoria chinensis. The sequence continues at coordinate 27,901,687 of NC_092832.1, read as the reverse complement.
TAGTCCTGCTGTCTTTCAGAATTTGCAGAGATGAGGCTTCACATGAGTTTTTCATGGTACACCCAGAGCTCTACCTCGCAATCTGAAACCATAGATCCCATCAACGATGTCTCTGCTGCTCATGTAGAAGTTCAATTACCTGCAAAGTGCATCTGACAGATGTAATTTAGACCCTCTTTGGCCTTGCATGAGATTTATCCTGCTCTGGGTAAAGACAATGGATCTATTGACTTAAATGGAGACGAGCCTGGGCCCACTGCCATTGGCACAGGACATTGTCTAAGCTAGCAGGTCCTAGTGTAAATAGCTTGCAGAGCCTTTGATGGCTGCTTCTGCTGTTCCAGCCACTTGCCTCATATGAGGTTATTCGGTGATGGGAGGTTTAGCGCAATATCCAGTTCCAGGGCTCTGAATGGAAAACACGCTCTCACGCCCAAGGCACGCTGCAGCTGGGTGTTCAGAAGCTCTGCACTGTCCTTCCCCGGCTGTTGGTCCTGGCATTCTATGTGCAGGAGCTGCTGGCCGCCGTGCTGCTCGAGGCTCCGTGCCAGGTGGGCTCTGTGGGGTGGCAGCCCCTCCTGCAGCTCTGTCCTGCTGGGCACCCGCAGAGACCCCGTGGTCACGGTGAACCAAAGCATGGCTGGGGCCGGCTGCTGCCACAGAACACTGCGCCATAGATCTCTATTTTTGCTGTTTTTACAGTGTGTGTAAAACTCTGTTCTGCAGAAAAACGGTGCCTGTTTTACTTGGCGAGGCCAAGCTTGGGCTCGAGGACATTTTGAGGCTCTTCAACTTGCTCTGTAAAGAGCAGACCGGTTTGGAGTTCAACAGCACCTCCCAAATTGGAGCCACAGCAATTCAACTGACTGCGTTGTCAGATTGTTTATATTCCTCTTAATATTAAATCTTTCATTCCTAAGAAAGGCCACCTTAGACAAATGGTTTATTTCACATAATGGGTTATTTACATTTTTGGATGCAAAAACCAGTTACGTATTTGGTGATGACAAGCGTGGATGTTCTGTGTTTAAAAACCAAAATTGCAGCGTTGTTCGTGTAACAAACCTCATGTTCCACACTCTGTCAAAGTGCCCACTGCCTTCAGCCTGAATAATGACTGCAAGATTTGGTCTTCTCTCTGAGGATTTTCAGTTTCTCATGGAAGTATGCTTGTACACAGATGAAACACATATGTTTGTTTGGAAATGAATGGTTACACTGATATTTTAGATATGCTGAGTGAAACAGTATAATCCATAAATGTGGGTGAACGCTTCACAGTGCAGCAGTGCTTGTGTAGCGTTTTTCATCCTGTAGTGAAGTTTATGATTTTGGCCTTTCATTTCAAAACTGATTTTTTTCTTCTACTTTTCCCATGAGCAAAAATTCTTAAAAAAAAAAAAGAAAAAAGAATTGATCAGTCTGATTAACAAAACTAAAACTCTTTATTGAAAAGTTTCATTTGGTTTGACAGTTTTATTTTGCAGTTTATTTTACAGTTTATTGAGCACTGTTAGTTTCAAGAACTGAACAAAGTATTTCCAAAGAGGTAGAACGGAATGCTTTGTTTTAGCTGAAATGATTAATCACTATCTTTACTTAAAGCTAAAGTTTTCTCCAGGATGTTGTGTGCTCGGCAGGCTGTGTGCCATGAGGTAACTTTGTCCATCAGAACATTTCCAGCTGACACTGGCATATTTTTTTTGTTTCAAGATAAAGCTGAGTTACCCTAATCAGTCTTCCTGGGGTTCAAGCTCCATGCATGAATCTCTCCCTGAACATGGGTGGGATCCAGCAGTGCTGTGGGGAATGGGGAGGGATAGCTTTGCTAAAGCAGAAAAGGAGCTGAGGCCAAGTGCTGGCCTTGTTGAGGGGGAGGCCAGGTCAGAGCCATGGACGGTTCCATCTGCACTGTCAAAGCGGAGAAAACACACAAAATTATATCTTAAATATTCAAGTTAACTTCTTCTGGAGGACTAGCAGGTTTAACATCAACCATAATAGATTATTGTGCGTTCAGCTGTTGTACTGCTGACATAACATATAAGAGATCAGACTGCATTGTTTCCGAAAACAAGGGCATTTTTCTATGAAGGTGCATGGGCAAAGCTCTGCTGCTGTGCTACGGACTGCCAGAGCACACAGTCCTGCTCATAGTGCCACCTCCTGCCCGTGCCACGGGGGACGTGCTGCATGTCTGCAGGTGCAGGAGGAGTGGGAGAGCTGGGTGCTAAATCTGTGCATGCTTCAGGTACCCTGCATGAATAACAGTACTTATTTTTGGCAGATGATGCATCCTTTGGTGAAAGCCCGTTGAGGACTATTCCACCACTGCTCATAGAGTACTTGGAAAGCCTCTGAATCGAAGTATTATTGGTCTTGATACAAAGCCAGTGGAAATATCCACATTGCATTTAATGGCCTCTGGAGTGAGCACTTACAGAAATGTGATGTCTTACTGGCCTGCTTGGTACAACCACACCAATGAAGGTGAGTTGTCTAATCACTTCTAAATTGCCACCTTTAAATGTTGATGTGCCAACTTCTCTCTCTTTTTTTTTTTTTTTTCCTCTCTTTGGAGGTACTGATCATTTTAGTCTGAAATGTGAGAAGTTTGACTTTAAGAACCAGAATGTATCAAAAAGGGAACCCCTGAGAGCTTTCACTCTGTGCCACAACAGATGCTCCCCCACTCAGACAGCTCAGGCTGTGGTCCTCCTTCCTGCAGAAAGAGCCCCTCATGATGTTCCCCTCGGACCTTAATGAGTTTAGTCTGCATGATTTCCTCTTCTGGTGACATTATCAGAAGAAATTACTGTGTACCGTTACCTTTCGGCAATGAAGGTTGACAGGCCTCCCTCCTCTCCCCTCTACCAAGCTACGTGCAGTTCCCCAAGACAGGAAGGTATTGTCTAGATTTGACCCTTTGAAGTTTCCCTCACCTCCACCTACAGCTTGCTGCAATTTCAGTTCGTGCTGCTCTGTCCTGTGTGCTCAGAGGTGGTGGATGCCCCTGTGACTGTTACAGCTGTGGTGCCAGGGAAAGGGGATGCCGTGCAAGGCTCCCCATGACCCCTCCTGTCCAGTCCTGTTGGAAGGGGCTGCTGACGAGGGACATGAGTCTGCAAGCTGAGAAGGCTGAAAGGATGTAATGTTATTATTTCTCAGGTGACTTCAAAACTGTTTAAAGAAAGAAAAACAAGCCCGCCCCAAATGACCTCTACAGTGGCAATAAATGAGTGTCCTACCAAAGTGCCAGATTCAGCCTTTGTGGTTATTTCCACTGCCTTCTTGCTCACCAGCAACCACTTTGAATGGACCTGGTGCTTACTCTGGTGTTTGTCCTGCTACCAGGCTGCCCTTGATGGCCCCCTGGGCTAAGCCAATGGAGATGTACGGCATTATGGCAGGTCTGTGACACTGAACCCAGGCTTCTGTCCTATTTGAGGAAAAAAAAAAAAAAAAAAAAAAAAAAAAAAGCAGCACAAAGCCAGCCTTCCTGATCCCCGGTGGTGCACTGCAGCAGCATAATTGGTGGGGTGGGGAGATGTGAGAATCTGCTGCCTTCAGGGTGCATCTTGGGTGATCTCAGCACCACTTGCTCCCACAGCACCTCAGAGGCAAGCAAGACTGAATGTGTGCTAGCTTATTTGGTGGAGACAAATTGTCACAAACATCATCTATGAATGTTGAATCAAATCCTTGGTGAATGAGGGCTGCATTTGGACGCAGCTAAGTATGTCCGACTTGTGCTGTATATTCTGTTTGTATCCATGATTGTTCAATATCTTACAAACTTTCTCATGAAATCAAACATCACCCCTCTTAAGGGAGTGGTTTCCCAGCAGTTATGAAAAACAAGATGTTTTTCATCTGGAATACACAGAGCTACAGCCAAACAACAGTTTGTTATTGAGTCTTTTCCCTCAGATTTTACTTTTAAGCATTCATTGCATGGCCGTATCATTTGTATTGAACGTTTGTGAAGAGTGTGTCTCAGGAGGGTTTTCTCTCCTTAGGACTCTGCTGGCCTCAGTTTATGTCTTTTGGCTGTGTCTGCAGCCAGGCATTGTTTAGCCTGCATTATGTGACTCAGAATGGTTTCAGTTTACATCCACTTTATCATTCTGTATCTCCAATAAAATCACTATACCCAGATATTTAGACCTCTGTACAGTTAGATAAAGAACTGTAACTGTATGTATGAACTCCAAGGGCACTAAAAATGCCTATAAATATCTATCTAGGAAAACAAAGAGGTCTTATTGCAGAAAGGAGTATCTCAATTCCTGTCTGGTAACGCTGAGTAACAAACACATTGCGCTGTGGCATCAGCACTGGAAGAGTAAGAAAAGGCTCAGGAAAATGTTTCCATCTCAGCCTCATGGCTTCAGCTGACTTGGTGGGTGCTCAGGAGAAGCGTCTTTTCACCTGGCTGTGACTTCTTTGCTTCTTTCTTTCACCTTGTAGAGGAAATTCACTCTCCAGAGAAGGAGCTAATGCAGTTATTAGCTGCAGTTCTGGTATTACTTTCTTCCCTGGCCCAAGATGCTTCATTGTAGGCAAATTCTGTGGCAGTGCTTCAAATCACCTCCCCCTCCAGGCCCCACAGACAGGGAGGTAATGTGGCAGGGCTCCCTCTGTCAGGCATGGAGAAAGGCAGATGCAGCTGGGGTTGCTGCTTCTCAGGGAGCACTTCTGGCTGTGTCTGCTGTTTCCCAGGGGAAACAAAGGACCTTTCCTGCTCCCAGGTATGACTGCAAGTCTCAGATCCTGAGTGAGGTGTTGCTATGGATTTCCATTTCTATCACTCTTCCTAAATCTACAGTTTATATCAAACTTCATTAACCGAGTTACTTGGTTCAGAACTTGGAGAATTAGTGTACTTTCCTGTAACTGAAGATTTCATGTAAAGGTTGATCTTGGTGTAATTCTCAGTTACTTTGGTAGTTTTATTGGGCCTCCAAGTTTTCTGTGGCTGGGGGAAATGCACTATGCAAAACTCAGGGTTTCATCTGGTAGTGATTTGCCATTTACCATGTTTTAGGCTTGCTGCCAGGTCAGCTGTCACCAAATGAAAGGAAGACCAAGGAATAAAATGATTATCAGGAAAAGGCTTAGAAAAGTTGCAAATGAAATAAACGAAGAATAGTTTAAAGCTGAGAGGAGGATATGTATAATCAATCACAGAAATCACAGGGCAGGCAGTGAGGGAGCTCGGGTTTCCCCTAGACTGGAGTCCTTTTCACACTCAGAGCACTTCATTGTTATCCTTCAAAGATACGTGATCGAGTGGACCACCAAGACAAAAATTGTACTGAACCTGTAAAACCATGATTACCTCCACTCTTTATATGAGTATCCGTTATTAGTGGTTATGGTGTCTGTTATGATTATGTGTTCTGGGGTGAGAGCGGGAGGCTGAGAAGCAGGCAAGGAGAGAACAAAGGGCCACCCTCAAAAGTGCTGCACAAGGCAGAGATCAGAGATGGATGTCCTGAGGTGCACCTCTCACACCTGGAACTGCTGAGAGAGGTCCTGAGCGTGAGTTAGTGGGAGATTTGGTTTGAAGGAGCAATCAGAAGAAAAAAACTGTAATTCGTGCATCAGCTTTCCGTGGTCACCGCTCAGTTTATGTAAGGGGTTGTTTCTTTATGTTTTGACTACTGGGTTTTGGATTAAATGCACACTTAGGGATTGTGAGTTGGTGTCATGAGAAAACAAGAGGCCAAAAATGTATGGATGGTTCAACAGATACTTTATGCACACATCAGCCTCTCCTTGGGCCTGTGAATATTTTCGGGGCCAGTTCTGCAGCTCTGTCATCAGCCAGCAGTGAAGGGAATTTCCCACAACTTTTCTTATGCTCCTAGTTTAGTAATTTTTCTTCTCAGCTAAGTAAGCAAAATTTAATAGTTGCAGAGGCAGACGAATGGCTGGCAGAGGTCTCACTACACCAGTGTGTGGCTGTGCTGTGCCCTGCCACAAGGGTGCAACGGTGAGGTGCAAGCATGCTGTCCCACCTGCTCAGATTGCTGCACACTGTATGAACATCCCTGTGCAGATGACTGTGTTGAGCTTTGGGTCAGGAAGGCACAGGGGATAGGCAGGAATTCACCCTTCCGCTGCTTGTCAGGGATGCACTGAGAGAATGGGCATGCTGGTGCAGAAGCAGTTTCAGTTATTCACCCTTGTGCAGTGGTCAGTGGTGAGGGATGAAGTCTGGACCCACAATAAGACCAGGAGCACTGTAATCCTTCTGCGTGGTACCTGATGTGCAAGAATAAGCTTCTCTACATGAGTGTCATCTTTTGGTAGAACAGTGTTATACAAAGCAGCACTAATTCCGCTGAACTCACCTTTCTCCAGAACCCACCTTTCTACAGGTTCCAACCCTGCTTATGTTGCCCCAGTTTTCCCAGTCCATATGTCTCCTCCACAAACAAATAGCAAGGATGGACCACTTGCTGTCCAGTTACTGTGTACTGTCACTGCTATGGAAGAAGGGCTCAACTGTCTCCTGGGCTTCTCCCAGTGTTGATGCTGTCCTTGGAAAAGCCAGTAGGAAAACGCAGTTCTGCTTTCTTCCAGCTCCAGAAAAGTTGCCTCAAGAAGATGATTGTTTGTGGGATCAGTATCCTGGGGCACCAGGGAGGAACGGAGGGAAGGCTGAATGAATTTTTCAGTAACTTTCATTTAATCTCTCTGTGAGGGAGGATGAGCAGGGATGTTCCTATGCTGGTGGGACTGCAGCTCCTGCCGCCCTATTCCCACTAGCAATAACAGTTAGCCTGGAAATTTGCTGGGCCAGAGAGGAGCAGTGCTGGAGGCAGCATTCCGTCGTGTTTGGAGGCCAGTGCCAGGCATGAAATTCTGTGCAGTCAGGTACACCCCCTGGGCTGCTGAGTGGGCCTGGCTGGGGCTCCTGCACTCCAGCACAGAGCCTGCAGAGCTGTATGAGCTGGGGAGAAGCAGACTGAACTCTGATGGGATGTGTGAGGAGGCTGAGGTACTGACCCAAGCTCATTGGGAAGAGTAGGAATTTTCTTTTACTTGCACTTGCACTAACTGTTGAAAACAATTTCTGTCAGTGTATGGAGAGAAGCTGATTTTCCCTTGCCACTCAGTTAATGTCCATCTAATCATGTAATCATGTCCTTAGATCTTCCGTTATGGTGCTTTTTCTCTCTCTCCTTCTTTCATTCATTCTTTCTTTCTTTCTCTCTCTCTCTTTCTTTCTTTCTTTCTTTCTTTCTTTCTTTCTTTCTTTCTTTCTTTCTTTCTTTCTTTCTTTCTTTCTTTCTTTCTTTCTTTCTTTCTTTCTTTCTTTCTTTCTTTCTTTCTTTCTTTCTTTCTTTCTTTCTTTCTTTCTTTCTTTCTTCTTTCTTTTTCTTTTTCTTTTTCTTTTTCTTTTTCTTTTTCTTTTTCTTTTTCTTTTTCTTTTTCTTTTTCTTTTTCTTTTTCTTTTTCTCTTTCTTTCTTTTTCTTTTTCCCTCCCATTTTCTCATCCTTATCTGCAGTCCTTATTGTCCTTATTGTAGTTATCCTTCCTGTGGTTACTGGTGCTACTTTCCTCTCCTACATTCCCTTCCAAATCTACTGGTGCTTTTCCTGCCTTTAATTTTTCCCCTGCTTTGAGATGCATATTGCCTTAGCTACCTTCCCCCGCTGTGCCAAATTGGTCCTCGAGGAAGGCAGTGCCGTTCCTCATCACATATCTTTGCTGATTTTCCCTTGCAGAAAGCAGTGGCTGCTGTTAAGTGAGAACTGGCCTTGAGGAGAGGTAACTTGATATCTGTGATGGTTGTCATCTTCCAATACATGAAAAAGAGAATTTTTTCTGTCTTGTCCTGTCCTGTGGTCTTTTTTTTCCTCTTTCTTTCTTTATTGAAGGTGCACTAGTACACACAGAATAAGGAGCTTAAATTGAGCTGGCAGCAATTTCTTTGTGATATCAAAACACTGGAATACAGCTCTGTCTTACTCAGGAGAGCAGAATACTGCTGCTTTTGATGTCAGATACTCTATCGCAACAGCTGTTCTCCCCACCCGAAGATTTTTTGGTGCTGAATACTTGTGTTTAACAGTAGTGAGCAAATGATTCTGTACCTTTTTTGTGTATAGTTAAAAAACATGAATAGTGAGCCAAATGGAGGACGACGATCAAGGAAATACACATTTCTTTTTTCCAGACCTTTAGACTGACCTTATTAGTAGTAATGAATACAGTGTTACGTACAAACCTAACTTAGGAAGTGCTAATTTGAGCTGAAACTTGTGGGTACAGCATGCACTGGAAGAAATATATGTGTATTGTTCTTCAATTTTAGTTAGTGAAGGTCAGGATCCACTTATAGGTAGAAGGAAAGACTGCTGAAATGTTGAGATAGACTGCTGGGAAACACTGCAGTGATAATTTAGGAATGGATTTGTGTTCTGTATCTGTAGAGCACTGATGTATCTGCTTTTCATATTTGGGAAATGTGGAACTCTTCTTTATGTCATGCTCAAAAAAAAAAAGAACAACAACCAAACAATGAGAATCCAGCTTTCCTAACTATGAGAATATCTACAGCCATCACACTGACAACTCTTCAAGTTCTGGTCACTTATTATCTTATTTCTGGTCATGTGAGGCCACTTGCATGAAGCAAAGTCTGAAATGAGGCAAACTTATGGCAGCAGTTGAATTAATTCAGCAGATCTGCAGAGGTCAGCCTTTGAAATGTGTTTTAGTATGTCTGAGTGCATCACTTGAGACCGTGTAAGAAGCAAAGAAATTAGCATGGTTCAGCTCAGCCTGCTCCACACTGCAGCATGCCATGATGCACCAAAAAGAAGAAATGGAAAAGATGCCAGAAAAAGAGGACGTGTAGAGTTCTGATCCCAAACTGAGATGGCAGTGTTCTTTCATTTGCACCCATCGATTCACTCATATATGTTGGTTACCAGCTAATACAGTTAATAACGAGAAGGTGCATTTACCTCTTCATTGCTGTTGTTACTGACATTTTGAATAGATGTAGGCTACAGGGGTTCATATAGCAGCTCTGTTGGAAACAAGTAAAGGTAAATGATGTGGGGGTTGGCAGTCTTCATCTGCTGCCATCCTTGGAGATGCTGAAACCTGACCTACTGTCAAAGCTCCCTTGCTTAGAGCAGGGGTTGCCGGGATTGCCTTCCAAGGTTTCTTCCAACCAAAATTATTTTATGATTCATGATAACAGCATTTAAAAGTTTGTTTTTTTTCAGTTATCCTCTGCTACTGCTGCATTTCTGGGAGAATATCCCATTTTGAGTAACTGCTTCAGAAGATTTCTGATATTTTAAGGATACATTTATGAGCAATTCGTGCTCCCTCTCTACAGGTGATGAATCAGTCAAAACCCACGTGTTATGCAACCAGTTAAAACAAACAAAAGTCCATATTCCTTTATTTCTTAATTTGAACTTTATCTAATAATTTTGTCTGATTCTAAGCTTTCCTTAGTAGAATAATAATAACATGCTTTGAAAACAGGAAAAATGAAAAGAAAATATTTACAAATCTAAACAAAACATCTATCCAAGCAGGCATCAGCTCTGACAAAGACAGGGGATGTCCTGAGGCTGTCAGTGTAGTCATGTGGGCAGTAAGAATGGCAGGGAAGGGTAAGAACTGTCACTATGTCACTGAGTTGAAATAATTTATCACAACATTTTCACTGCACTTTAAGTAGTTAACAGAATAAGTGCAAATTAAATACGCTTCTAGGAAGACTTTCACAGCTCATGACAGGCTTTTTTCTTTCTTTTTTTTTTTTTTTTTTTTTTTTTTTTTCCTAAGGTTACAAATAATCTTACCACTATTTTCACTGAATCACAGCTAGAATTGCAAAATACCAGTGGCTGACTGGGATCTCTGCCAGATATCGCCCAGCATAACCCTCCTGCTCAGACAGAGGCAGATAGAACTGTGTCCAGATGAACTGTGAGTATCTCCACAGATGGAGACTCCACCAGCTCTCTGGGTAACCTCTGTCTGTGTTCAACCACCTTCACAATGAAAAATCGTTTTCTTATGTTCAGAGGGATCCTTCCGTGTTTCAGTTTGTGTCTATTGCCCCTTGTCCTGTACTCATGCATACAGTAACCTTGCCCTAAACACTTTCTCCCTGAGACTATAGAGTCCCATATCTCAAACTCTGCTTGTTGTCCAGCCCAGGAAAACAGCTTCCCAGTGCAGAAAGGTGCAACAAGCTTGTTCCTGCAAGATTTTCATCTCATCTTAGACATGTCACCTTAATGAAATTCAGTTTGTGAAACACAGAGGAATTTCTCAGAGGGCTCAGTGTCCTCAACAGCCATACTTGCTGCCTGCAGCCTTCCTGGCACGCCATACTTGGGACGCAGGGGTTAGAGGCTCTGGGCACAGCCCTGGCACGACCATGCAGCTCAGTGGGTCCCCTGTTGGAGGCCGTTTCTGGACATTGCCCCCTTCATTGCTCCTGCCTGAACCAGCTTTTCTACTGCTGCCAGACAGGAGCAGCTCAGCTCAGCCTGGTTCAGCTGCTTTGAGCATATTTGGGACATGTCAGGTCAGAATCTAGGCACAGGTCAACTGTTCCAAACAGAAAGCAAGGGCATGCTTTAGTTGGTTTTCCTGTGCAGTGAGCAGTGAAAGTGGAGGGGTGTGATCAGTCAGCATATGGAGCATCCATGGACACACGGGCAGTCTCATTATGTATAAAAACAGTAGAAAATTAAAACTGATTAAAAAAAAAAAAAAAAGAAGAGCCACAAAAATGAGATTCTTTTTGATGACAGGACAGGCTTCCATTAAACCATCCACAGTTGAGAGTTTGCTGCCTTAAAGAGGCAAAAGGCAATCTTGATTTAAAACAAACAAATAAATCTCCCCTTTTTCCTGTTTGCTTATGCCACTATTCCCACTATGTAATCTGAGCATAAGGGAAAGCATGCTGCTAAACTTTCTGAAGCTTTAATTTAGCATCTGCATGCAGAACTTTAAAAGAAATAATACAAACAAGTTGAATGTACATATGGAGACTTGGAAGATTGTATCACAGATAAGGAAAATGCTTAGGATTTTCTTTTTGTATGTGTAATGCCTTTGCAACCTACTTGCAACATTATTCCCTGCATGAGGGCCCCCTAATTATTTCATCATGCAGCAGGAAATTCTGGTAGGTCATATATAAACAGCCCGAGGCAGAGACCTCTTCATCAGATAGAACGTGACATCTGACATCTGTGCAGCCTGCCGCTCGCATGCCACAATTAGCCAGGCAGCCCAAACACTAATGCAGGAGCAACTGGGAACACGGGGCTAACCGGTGGTGGCAAAGGTCTCCCCTAATCCAGAAGTCAACCCTCTGCAGCCTGTGTTCCTTCCCAAGGTCCACACCCCACACTGAGCTCAGCAGTGGCGTGGTGCCGCCTGCCCACACGCTGTGGGGACCTTCACAGCAAGCTCTGCCCACACATGGGGAGATGTGTACAGCCTTCTGTAAGCTCCAGGTAGAGCCAGCTGTCCATAGAAGCTGTGCGATGGCCAGGATGGTGCGCCAAGCCCAGCAGAGCAGTAGCGCAGTCACCATGCTGTGCTTGGAGCATGTCCTGGCACTGGGGCACCACTGGGGATGGCATGGCTCCACCAGCTGAGAGCCAGAGATGTCATGGTGAGGAACAGCTGGAAGCAGGAGACAGCTGACAGTCAGGTGACTGTGAGGAATCAGGGCTCTGTGTCAGACATGATCCACAATTGCTTATTTTTTCTTTTAATCCCACTTATTTTTATAGTTCCTCTGTTTAAAAAGACAAAAAACAAAAACAGATGATTTTTCCTAAAATGAGAGATGGTCAGTAGTATTTCCTTGCTCCTAAGAGGAATTGTTGCAAGTAGCATTCCAGGGAGGACTTTGAAGCAAATGAAAAAGTGTAGGAAAAGCACGTGCCACCATGTTACCCTCCAGCATTTTTACCTGAAATTCCCTGCTGCTTCACCTCCCCTTCCTGTGCAGGCTTGCCCAGGTCATGCCATGAGCTCAGGAGGGCTGCTCAGCACTGCTGGCTCTGGCACTTGTTTAGCTCATGTACCTCTCTTGGATAAAAGAGACCCCAGGAGAAACAAAGGAAAACTCCAATGGAAGGAATGCCTCAGGGAAAGAACAGTTCTCTAACGTGATGTATTTCTTCCCTCTGATGTGTATTTCCACTGCCTTCAAACATACAACTCCATTTAATTACTATCAATATTGTTGTTGTTCAGACTATTGGTTATATTTTCATACACTGTGGCTGCATTGAATTAAATATTTCTTTTATATATATATATTTTTTTTCTAAATGCAGTTTGACTTCAGCCTGAAGTCCAGTCCTAGCAAAATCTATGTTTAGCAGTTTTCTGAGGTCTTTCAAAATCTATTTACATAGGAAAGTGTTCTTTTCATTAGTGTGCATTTAAGAACATGATAAATTCTACAGGTTTAAAGCAACTGAAGAGTGCTTGAAGACAGCCTCGTGGGGCACGAGCTCTGCTGAACCTCGCACTAAAAATCTTCACACAAACAATTCACAATTGGTCTCTTGTCAACTTGCAGTCTTTCAGTAATGCTTAGGATTTCCTGAAAAGTCAACTTTTTTCCCCCCAGGGTAAGTGACTTTATCAGGTTAAGTTTGTTTGCTGGAATCAGCCATTTTACTGTCAAAGTGTATCGCTACTGAAATACCTATTTTCTTCTGCTCTTCTCCAGCATACTGTCTGCATTAGCTGTATTTATAACCAGCCAGTTCCTCATTAACCTTTTTTCTAAGCTACCATCCCCTTATTCCATCATGACAAATTTAACTATGAACTTTTAATTTGAAATCTGTAGCACAGAATATATTTTTCTGCACTTTGTGGAAGTTTAAAATTTAATATCTGTGATAGACTTTCTGTAAGCTTTCTGTTTAGAGCTCTAATCCCTGGATAACTGTCATCTTATTCTGTCTGTATTCCTGACCAAGGTGGTATTCTTCAACATCTCTTTTTCTGTGCAGTTAGTAAAGGGAAATATTCAATCTTAAAAATTTCAGATTTTCCTGTCAATGAAAAAAAAATAAAAAACCAAAACTTCTTTTACACAGCTTTTAAGGACAAATTCTCATTTACTTGTAGCTTTCTCTGCTGTACTTTGCAGCCTGAGACCAGGATGTTTAGCTGGAAGCAACGTCGTTTCCATTTTTCTTTAATCCATAAGCAAGAACAGTATCCCATGAATGTAAGGCTAATATTACCAACAGCAAATGATGGTGCACTGCCAAACTTCAAAGCATTCAGTTTATTGTCATCTTACTACTGAATAGATAATAGATCATTTCCCCCCTTCAATAAATATTGAAACACCAGTTGTCACAGGGGTGGGGTGGGAAGGAATCCTCTCAATCAATTTTTTAATTCACTTTTCAATGCAAAAAGGAGCCAGCATGCTGGCCACAATACACAAAGGGGTTTCCCCAACAGGAGTTATCTAACGGGAATTAATAGTGTTCACTTTGCTGTAAATGATGCTACCAAACATGGAGCACTCCTGTAGCTCTGGCAGCAGCCTTGTCACTGTGTGTGCTTTCAAAAATGTTCACAAACATCGTGAATATTTAGAAGATACACCAGAGTCAGTTTCATGATACTTTCTGTTTTGCACTGCCCAACCTCTGACAGCTCGTGACACGTAACTGGGGAAGCTCTGTAAGAACTCCCCCTAAGCCTCCTAGCAATTATTGTTGAACCATGTAAGATGATTCCTCCACTCTTGTCAGGAAGTGCATAATGGCTCCTTCACTGGAAGGGGATCATGATTTGTGGGTGCAACGTTACCCTTACAGCCCCTTTCACAAATCTGGCTATGATCCAGGTAGGGATATAATTTGAAATCTGGTTAAATAAGACTAAAATAAGTACAGTTACAATGTAAGTAAGAACCTCAGCTTCGGCTGTGATCACTGTTTCTGTTGCTTCTCCTCTTTACCGATTGATATACCTCAGACATGGTGTGCCATAGAATATTATCACATGATGTGTATAGTAAAATTAGCTTATTTTCAGAGTAATCCTATGTGCACTGTTTCTAGGAAAACTACAGTTATTCTGTTGATACTCCTCAAACAGTTTCTCTCTAATTTTCATCTATTTCCAGAATAATTTCCTTCTATTGCTGGTTTCACTCCATGCTATGAAGCCTTCTGCCAAAGCCTCAGGAGTTCAGGCCATAGACTTTACCCCAAGGAACTCATGTTCTGCTCAAGTAATTGCCTACTTGTATGTTGACCACTTTTAGAGAGCTCTCCTAGTTCCGACCCAGAAAGCCTTAGTCTTGCTAGGAGAGGCTGAGCTGTTGCCCTGATTCCAAGCTCTGTTCCCCCAAACTTTTGCACAGTAAAATCTTGGTGCCTTCCTCTGCAAGAACAAAGATACCCAGGGGCATTTTTCACAAGGTTCCTTTGTTGCTGGTCCTGGTCTTTCCTTAGTTTTTACTGCAAAAGCAGATGTCATGTTTGAGATCTCTAGCTTGCCAGAACACAAAACTACCTATATGGCTTTTATCTGAGGCATGCAGATAAAAACCTTGGGACAGCATAAGGGCTTTGGGGTTGATTTCTGTGTAATGAGTTGGTTTCTTCTTCAGGCTTAATTTCACAACGAAAACAAGACTTAACTGCACCATTATAGACATGAGCTAGGCATCGACTCTAAGGAGGCAGAGCACCAGGAGAGTGTTTTGCAGATGTGGAGCAGGCTAGGGAAACACATAGGAAACATATAAGCAGGACTGTGTAGTTGCTGAAGAGAGCATGGCGCAGGTGGAAGGGATGAGAGAAGGAGCAGACAAGAAGACCAATGAGCATGAGGCTGTTGGTCCTGGTGCTGGGCTGCAGGCTGCCACGGGCCTGTGTGCATTTCCAGGTGCAGTGGGAGGGCAGCTGCAGTGCAGAGCTCACAGGGCTGGGATCTCGTGCTCCGGCTTACAAAAAAAAAAAAAAAAAAAAAAGATGGTTTGTAACTGCTGCTGATTATGAGATTAGTCCTACACATCGGATACATCCAATGAAAACACAGCAGTTTCAAAATGTATCTTATTGCTAAGGAGCAGGACAAAGTCATGCTCCTAGAAGCTGCCTCAACCCATGGCAGAGCCCACAGCTGAAGCAATTTTGACTGATTGGATGGGGATCAGGTGGGGGTCAGAACTACAGCAGGACCAGGAGTTATACTAGGGAAAGGTCCAAACATTTTCTCCAAATCCTCATTTCAGGTCTGTTTGTAGTGCACTGTAGTATGTGTTTGAGCAGATTCTTAATGTAACTAGAACATTACAGCAAGATCCAGCTTAATAGATCCATGGGAATAAAACCTTTCCTGAGCTTGGTGCTGATTTGTGCCTTAGTTGGATGAACCTTCAAATACTGCAGGCATTTATTTATTTATTTATTTAAAGCTTCCTCCATCAGTAGGATGCTGTTTAGGAGATAACCTTCTGTTCCTCTACCAAAGCCAGCCAACATTGGTGAGGGGTTAGAAGATGGTGAAGTGTGAACTGACTGTAAAGGCATGAATGTGTACAGCTCTGCTAAATGCTGAGTCTGGTTGTCTGGGATTTTTTTGTAAGCTGTTTGTTTGTTCTTCTGTGTAGCTTTGCAGAGGGAATGTTTTCTGTTTCCTGCAGTGGGAGATGCTGGGAAGAGATGGGCAATGCTGAAAAGTGATTTTCTCTGCCTGGCATTTCAGGTTCTGCCAGAAGCTGTTAGAAAAACATGTCACGTGTTTCTGTGTGCTCAGTGGTTCCACTGGGAAGCGATTTGTACACACGGCCGTTTGTGATTTGTACCTGAGACATTTCCCCGTGAAACAGAACAGGTTCTTTATAATGGTGAGAAAGAACCAGAGCTCAGGCTAAAGCTGAGCAAATAACAGGCAATTCTGTGTGAGTGAAATAGCAGACCTGGGGTAGATGTGAGCACAGCAGAGTCTGAAAGCATGACCCTGTTGCTGATGTATGGTGTTAATGGAAGGAACACTAAGATACACAATGAAAACTAAAGGAACACTGTTGTCTTTAGCGTAGCTGCTGTGAGAACTGTGTGAAGCACTCCTTACTCAATGAAGTGCTTGAGAAACTAGTGGAGTGTGCTGCTTTGTCTGAATTAGTTGTAGTCTCTGTGCTAAATAAAAATGCCAAAAGAGCATTGCCACAGCTAGCATGTATTTGACTGTTGCTTGGCTGCAATGAGAAGCATGCTTGTGCAACAGAGGATCTTGTAACAATGCTCTTTGTTTTAATTTTAGATAGATTACATGTTCTTGAAATTCTGTCATGATGAACGGTTATTGTTTTGATTCTTAATGATCATTAATTTTTCTAGGAAATGGTGGCATAGTAGGAATTAACTATTAACATACTTTATTATTATTATTATTTTCATGGTAGGCTTTCTAAACTATTTAGAATTGAAACACTGAATGTAAGAGGCTTCTGGTGTATAAGTTGATTTCTTGAGCAGCTGTATTAAATTTGCCAGTCTTTACAGATTGTTACATTGCTGCCATTGGGTATGGACCATGCTGTTTGGCGCAGAGAACTGGGCAGAGGTGGGTGGTGGCAGACAGTTTAATGCAAAAGCTGTTTCTGTGCTCTGAAGTTTTGGTGACCTCCATGCAAACTGGTCCCAGCTGGAGAGGCAGAAGGACTTTGCACTCTGAGAAGGGATTTCTTATGCATGAAGAGATAGTCATGAACTGCCCAGAAGATCAGAATCCACATGCTGTGGGTTACTGGAAGACAGAGAAAATGGGAAGAACTATTGTAAATTAATTCCTTTACCAGTTTTTTAACCTGAGCTGTTTGTTTACTCAAAAAAGAATAAAATTCTATGTATGTGGTGCTTGTTTCCCTCTTCTGCTCTCAGTTCTGAAAATACCTGTCATGTATCTTTTAGTATGCTGGTCTGGAGGAAGGTGACTGTTAGTTTAAGAAAACTTATTGGTTGTGTTTGGAGTAGGAGTCTTTTTTACACTGTGTCAAATAGTTATGTTGCTCAAGAAGCCCTTTAGCAATTCACCAGTTGCTCTGACAATGCCTCCTGTAGAGCTGTGCTGCTCAGTGTCTGAGGCCCACCCCTGCAGGCAGAGTTGGCTAATCAGTGATAGGTCAGGCCGTGAACTTCTTTGATTCTCAGCCTCTTGAATAATATGTTTGCAAGAAGCACTGCACCTCCAGAAGCTGTTGGTTTGCTTGCCTAGTTCACTGATTTGGCTTTTATCAACAGCAAAAGCTGAGTTCTGAGATAATTACGGATCTGTGAGAGTCACCAAACATCTCATTCCAGATCAGCTGGGCAAGCAGACTGTGACCAATTCCTACCTTTATTGCTCCTTTACTCCATAACTGTTTGGTGGGAATGGCACAGGTGCTGTGCTGTCTGCTGTTATGCTATCTCATAGCTCCTTTCTAGAAACAGGATGGTGTAAATCTGATGAAATTGAGGCAGGTTTGTCTGGGTCAATGAACATGATATTTTCTGATTCAGGTTCATACAGGCTCTTGCATGCATCCAGTGGTTACATGGAAACTGCTGGGATTTGAGCACCTATTGGATCCTGGCCTGACTACTTCTTGAGCTCAGCACATGCTTGGGGTATCTTAAAGCTGGCAACTGGACCATGTGTTTGACAGGTGATTATTTATCAAGAAAGCCAGATGCATTCTACTTTGGGTCTTCTGCATATTACATTCTAGGTTTGTAGAGACTTCCCCCCACCATGAAACTCTAATTAAGCTTCACTGACTCTTTAAAGAAGACAGATAATTAGCTGTGTCGGGGGGTGGAATAAAAATCTGAGCAAATAGTGCTGAGTCTCTGTGGAAAACAAAGATATTCCTGTCACATATTTCACCAGGAGGTTCTATTGCAGACTTGTGACCTTAGTGATGAGCAGATCTGTGCTGTCCTTTTCTCCCCCTCCCTCCTCTCCTTTTTTTTCCCCTACATCTCCTGGTACGCAGATTGGCCTCTGGGATCATCTGTGTAAGGCTCTTAAATTGACTTCTTCTGTGTGTGTGGAAGTGCTGGGCAGTGGCAGCATGATCTTTTTGGTTCTCTGTTAATGGCAGATGTGTTTAATTGTATGAGTGAAACATTTGGCTTCAAGTTAGTCTTCATAGTATAGCACCTATGGACGATAAGGTTTTGAGTGGCTGTACGACAATGGAAAAGTATGGGTAATTGTCCCTCTGTCTCTATGAGGGACAGAGTCTAGCATCTTGTTTCCTTGCAGGGGTCATTGATTTCACTTCAGGCTTCAGCAGTGAGAATGGGAACAGGGTGTTTTCCAGTATCTGTAGGAAAACTACTGTAAATGCAGAAAGCAAACTGTGGATGGGATGGAAGTGAAATTGCTGCCAGGGTGGCCCTGTTGAAGAGCTCAATCTGGACTTGACTCTGCTTACCCGTGTCTTTAAAGACCCTTCACTAACAGGTTGAAATTTAGTCATTAGTAATTCTGTCATCAGCACCATCTGTTGGAAATAGTTGAGACGTAAGATGCTGAAGCTTTTTTTTTTTTACTAATTCCACAGTTCTGCACCATCAAGTGTATGCAGCGAATACCCCCTGCAGTTGTCTTCCTGAGAGAAGATCTGTATCTCTCTGCACAAAAATCTCGTAATGTGTTGAAGATGACTGAGAAATATCTAATCTTAATTAGGCATTACATAAATGTATGTATAGTGTGAAATATTGTTGGAGGTGATACTGGAGGAATACCATATTCCTACTCAGTCTAAAGATGTGTGAGTTGAGTGTAAGAGCCTCAAAAATAAAAATCCTTTAAAAATAAAAGTCCTTGATGTGGGTAGGGATTTCATGAAAGACTTTCTCTTCCTTTTTACCCCTTTAATGAAAAATACAGGTAAAATTGCAGATTCAAACACTTTTGAGTACTGGGGCAGGCAGGGGGTTGATTAGAGTTCTCTAATTATAACTAATGACAGAAATAACATAGGCTCCTGTTTTGCCTAGATGATGTATGAATCAAGCTACCTCACATAAATACAGTATGCTTCCCTTTATTTTCCTGTGGTATGTTGTACAAAACCAACTCAGAAAGACATGCTGCTTTTTTGGATTAAGAACTGGGCACCTCAGTCTGTCTCTTGGAACTCTGCACTCTCGATGATGAGAGGTGCAGTCCTGCAATGGTGTAACAGCAGGTATTGGAGATTAAAGCCCTTCTGAGAGCGCTTGCTCCCATTGCAGCTACAGTCTGTTACAGGGCAGGCTGATGGCTTAGAGCTCTGTGTGGCTCAGTCACTCTGACTTAGGTGTGCTATGTGAGCAGTTAGCAGCGGGCAGACTTCTGCTAACTAGAAATGACTATTCTGCTTTTATAGGGCTATTTGGAGACTCATTGTTTGTATTTTAATGTTTACACAAACTTCAGTCTGTGTGCAGCCCCCTCAGCAGCACAGGAAGAACTGCTTTTCATTTAGACGTGCAACAGGATATTCACTGAAGTGTTTATTACCTTGCTTGTACATTGATAAGTGCTCTCTCTGAGTCCTATTTGATGAGCAGGGTGGCCAGGTCATCCTGCACAGAAGGAAGATGTTCCAGGAAGCAGGGATTCAGATGGTCACTGTGCAGATGTCTTATTCCTTGCAGTGACTCCTTGTGTGTAGCTATCTTCACAGTGTGGGGGACTGCTTTTAGATAAGGACTCACATCGCCAATCCTGTTTAGAAACATCTTCTAATCCTGTTTGTTATGTCTACTAATGAACCTGTTCACTGAAACAGGCACCTTACGCTGTAAAGTCTTAGTGCCTGTGGACACAAAAATAAGTATCTTTATTATTTGTTGCACTCCATCAGTCCCTGTGTAACTGAGCTCACTAGATAGCTGTGGGAAGATTAACAGGAGGGAGAAGGAATCCTTGAACCTACAGCTGACTCTAAATAAAACAAGATAGCATGCATTTGTAGCAAACTAAAGAGCAGGAAGAAATGGAGAACAGCTAAATACACCATCTTTCACAGGTGGGCAGAGCACAGCTCCAGCTATTTGTCTCAGTAGCTGTACCTGGATAGACTGCAGCATGGTTATCAACCCCCTTCTTGGTGGGAAGGGGCTGCCTGAGCTTCGTTTGCTCTGGGTCTCTGCCTGTTCTTTCCCTGCCCTGTGGCCACAGGGCCTGAACGCAAAGCAGCCAGGGCACATGGCTCAGCAGAGGTGCAGGGCAGGGCTGTGCCCTCAGATCTACTGAGCAGGGTGTGGGGAGTTGTCAGAAAGCCCAGCAGGACATGGCTGCCCCTGAGCAGACCCTAGTGTGTTTGCCTGGGTTACCCCAGTGGCTGCTGCCTCAAAGGGGTTTGTTAAGATCAGCTGGAGCCACAGAGCTACAAATGCAGAGAGCTGCAAGAGGAGAGAGAGGCATGTTCATCTTGGTAAACATTGCAAGAGCAGTGAGACACAGGAGTGCTGAGAAAGAAAACCAACAATCTGGCATGCAGGCTGCAACAGCTGATCTGGTGTGAGTGTTGTTTTTTTTTTGTTGTTTTTTTTGGTTTTTTTTTTTTTTTCCTTTTTAATTTCCCCAAGGAGTTGCATGTTTATTAAAATATTAAAATCTATTGTATCCCACTTCCTTAGGCTAATCCCAGAACTTGCTAGAAAAATCCCATTTTGTAGAGAATACATAGTAAATCCTGTTTTGTTTCAATAGAGTTCATTGCAGAACTCAGTACAGTTCATCACTTAAGCTTTGCAGTTGCACATCTATATGAACAGCATGGCTTTTCTTGAAATGAGGGAATCCATGCAGACAAGCAGCAGAGTGCCTTAAATCTCAGGAGAAAACAAATATGTGCAATCCATGAGGTGAACTGTAACTGTGGAATTAGTCAGAAAAACTGTTTTATGGAAAACCTGAATTTTTCTTTTTTACTCCAAGACAGAAAGAAGCAGAGTTGCTGTTTCCATTTGTCATGGGGTGCAAAATGGGAGTTACTTTATGGTGCTGCAGAAGAACAATTAGAAAACTTTTCACAAGAGTTAAATATGTGCTTTGTGTAAGTGCCTTTCATGGTCTGTATGCCTAAGTGTTAACACCAGCCCAGCCTTCCCCGGTGCTGGAGCCCTGGGCTCCTTGGCGCTGTCACTGGAGCACAGCAGGGTGCTGGCAGCTCCTGGGGCTGGGCAGCCAGCGTTGGGGCAGGAACACAGCTGGCTCACAGGCAGTGATTCTCCTTTGGAGCAGCAACTTTGTTGCCTGTGGGGCCAGACTCTTGGCTCTATTAAAATCAGAATATGGGAGAAAAAAAGGAAAATCAGTGGTGGGAAATCCCCAAAATACAGTCTTTCAGAAGTTTCCTCATTTTTCCTTACTTTCTTGTTGTTTGCAGACTGAGTTAGAGCTGATTACTGCACCAAAGCTGAAGGGTAGCTCTTAGAATGGCTGTGTTGAAAGAAACAGATGTGTACTACCTCTGCTGTATCAGGTGTACAACTTACACACATACTTGCTACTTGCTTTTAAAAAAAATAAAAATAAAATAATCCCCTGGTTAAATTCTTAATATAGAATAAGTTGCATTTTTGCTTCAGTGGTCAGAGGAATTTCAGAGCTGTGCTTTCATTCAAATTACACATTTATTAAGTTTCTATCAAATACACAAAACTATTGTGCCTTTTGGCCTCACTGCAGTAGAAGATTGCTGATGATTATGCTATAGACTTCCTGAGCCGTCTCCTAAAAACCCTGTACCTGTTTAGCTGTTGACATGTTACCAAAGGTAAAATGCTTTAAGTCTGAGCAACGCATATTGTGGCTACTTCCAGTCACACTGGGTAAACAGGTCACAGAAGACTGTAAGTAACCTACTGCCCTGAAAGACTCCATGATAGCCTGTGAGAGTTGATTAATAGTTCATATAAATGTGGCTTTTTTCATGACATTTTATGAAATACTCATAAATAGAGCTTTTGTATGAAATCTGGCTTGTAATTCCCTGGTAAGTACTTAAATTTCATGTTTATTGGGAGCTGATAAAGCGTAGAAGTAATCACAGGACAATGAAAATAACAGCAGTGTAAACTAAAAGCATAAAACACTGGAACAGAGCAATTGTCAGGGAGCCATGTGTAACTGGAGTACAAAGCTAGGGTTTGACAGGAAAAGTTTCAGTTCTTGGTTTTCTGTGTGCTATAATGTAGAAAGTGGGATATAAAAATTGAAGGGCAGCTTAACTGAGTCTATACTGTGTATATTCAAAGCCTTTTGAATCTTTAATCTACTAAATGTAACAGACAATTCCTTTTGTGTTTGTTTCTGCTTTGGACCATATTGGACTTCTGGGAGAGGTATTTTCTCAAGTTATGTTTGCTGTTGCTCTGTTCAATTAACAGCCAGGTAGTCCAAGCAGAGTGGTGGTTTTTTCTTGTTTAAAATGGGTTGAAGAGTGGTAAGAATTCTGCGAACTTGGACAACTCACTTGTCTAAAGCTGCTGATTTGCTCTCTTACTTGCTGCTAAGTAAATCTACTAGACTGATTTTGAAAGTCTCATTTTTAAGTTTAAGGGATTAATTCTGTTGAGCTGTAGGACCATTTTCTGCTTCCCTTTCCCTTCTGCCTGGGGAACTCTCTTACTTCTATTCTCATCAGCTTGTGCTGTGCTGCTCTGCTATGGAACTCCAGAGAGAGAAGCCTGACTTCTCGTCGAACTGGCTTCAAATACAAGGCTTGTTGCTAAGGAGCTAGAGAGCAAGGCAATATCAGTCCTTTCATTTGCAGCTGAATACAAGAGATTCTTGGACTGTCAGGGCAGAATTATTCCTGTGTTTCGAAATGTGCTATAGCAGAGGATGGCTCTTTTGACTCTGTAACATTCTCAGAGTCACTCAACCATATGACTATTACTGATATATATGGTTGGTACCATTCAAGCAAGTTCTAAGGCTTATAGCACGGTGTAATTTAATGGGTATGTATATACATATAGACCCAATAAATAAATGTATATATAAAAGAATTCCTTGTTCCAAAGCCTCACTGTGCATAGCAAGAGAGTGGGAGTTCTTGAAACCATCTTTTCCTCTCTTTCTAAAAAAGCTCAGATTTTAATTTCTACCTTTTGGCGTTATGATGCAGTGCTTCACAAATGCCCTCTGCATTTGTTAGTATTATAATATTATGTTTCTTGTAGGGCTGAGGAATGATACTGAGTCTCTAATAATGAAGTGAATGTCAGTTGCTAGTGCAACGTGCTATTGCTTCGAGCTCTCTCTGGCTTCCCTTTCTGTTGGAAGTGATCTTTATTTCTATATGTTGTGGTTGCTGGAGGCCTTGGCAGGCACTTCTGAGATGACTCAGTAGAGGAGCAGAAGAAACAGAGAAAGCAGATGAGATGTAGATGACTTTTTTTTTTTTTTTTTTAAGGCTTTTTATGAGAAATGACTCTCTTCTGGGGCTGGGAGGGAAGGCAATGATTGGAATTGTGTCCAATGACTGACATCAGTGTCTGCCTGTAGGCTAGTTATAAGGAGGGGATTTGGTTTGAAGCAAAGAAAGTCCTCCTGTCCAGATAAGCTTTTCTAGCTTTAGTAAGCAGTGGGGTTGTGAGGGTTTGTTGAAAGCAATTTCTAGTCTTCCACACAAAATGTCACAACTTCAGCATTTAAAGAAGGCATAAAGCTCTGTGTTTACAAAATTCTGTGTGACTGTTTCCTTTAAGCAAAGGAGATGCTGACTAAGATGTCCTGTCTGCAGTACCCCTGGAGGTCTTCGGAGTCTGTGAAGACCTGCCTACCATATACCCTTGAATGGACAGAGTATTGATGGTCAGCACCGTTGTCATCCAGGACCACGTGTTTAGCTGTTGAGGACAGCTTTCTGGTTGTGATTTGCATATGAAAGTTTCTTGGATATTAGCCCTGTTTTCTACCTTTCCCTAGGCATATTTTCAAACAACATTTTCAATTTCTGAAAACTTATACTTCCTTTTGGACTAAGTTTTCTGTCATACATCTGCTGTTCGTGCTAATGTGAAAGCAAAGAATATTAATTACATATAATTACAAGTAAAATATGCGTTAGTGGTGCTAGGAATGTGATCCATTTCACTACTGGTGGAACTCCTACTTAAATGAAAGTTGTAACAATTACATTTGGTCCAAAATATTTTTGTTTGCTCCATTGACTGCAATGCTTAGCTGTGGTGCTGTTATTGTCAGTATTTTCTTCCATTTGCATGTTATGACTTTCATGACTACTGAGTGTCTGCATGCATTACAGTACAATAAAGTCTTCCCTTACCAGGAGAACTTCATAAATAGAAACAGCCCAGCTGGGAAACAGCTTCATAATATTGACAAGATCTCAGTCCCACTTACGTGTCACATAAATGTTGGCCTTGAGTTTTATACCAAGTCAAGCTATTGTCAGAACTGGTGCTTCAGTGCGAGCTGCTGAGAAGCACCAACTGGACCAGTGAGACAGCTCTAGTATTGAAATTATTGGATTCCTGTGGTCAGACAGAAATAAATGTTGTGAGGAATGACTCCAGACCAATAAATGCTTTGAAAGGATGCTGTGAGCAAATAAAGAACATACAATGAAAAGAAAAAAATCAATTAAAATTTGTGTCTTAAAGAGAAAAAATCTTCACTTCGTCTTATCATTCCAAAGGCAATGTGGACAATGTTTCTATGTCAGAGTTTCTAATATTTCAAACTAAGTATGCATGGAGGCTGGAAAAAAATGTATTTTAAAATGCAGCATATTTTGAAAATAAGCTAATGCTTTGTCCAGGTTTCTCATTAATGTGATTTCAGCTGCGTGAGCAGATGCTAGATTAGATGGCTAGTGAGTAGAGGGAATAGAGAAGAGAACCAGAATTCGAGACAGTCAGTTTTTGATTAACCCAGGCCAACAACCAAGCAGCCTCTTGCTTGCTGCTTCCCACCCCCAGTGGGGTGGAGAAGGTGACCAGGAGAGCTAAGATGGGAAGAATGAATAATTAGATACAAAGACAGTAAGTGAAGGAAAACAGAACCAGCTAATCAACCAAGTGATGCCAAAGCAATCATTCACCACCTCTCAGCTGCAGACCTGTGAGCAGGCAGGCTCTGAGCAGTGGCTGCCTTGGAAGGATCTTTATTGATGTGATCAGTCACCTTTAATTACTTTATTATTGGTGCTGGCAAAAACCAGAAGTGTGCTGGAAAATCTGGAGATGGTACCAAAACAGAGAAGGGGAGTGATGTCATGCAGGAAAAAAAGCAGCTTTTCTGGACTGGAATGATGGGAATTTTTGAACTTCTTATTACACAGGTTCCTGTATTTTGGGGCTGTTAATTAGCTGTTCTGCAGTAAGTGGGGAATTTGGTAATTGGAAGCGGTGAAAATGGTGAAAAATGTGATCAACAATAAGCCACTTGTGAGGTGTAGTGAGAAACACAGGTGTGTGGGATGAGGTCATCTCCGGGACAGCAGGTATAAAGGCTGCTGTCACCAGTGCTGATCTGCTCAAGCAGTGGCTTGTCCTGACCTGACTGATTTGTTGAAGCAGTGCTAGAAGCAAACCACCAGTACAAATGGGGTAACAGGGAGGCCAGAACCATCCAATGCATTCATCTCAACAACTAAGAAAGAAAGCCATCTCAGTCTGACTGAGCTCTGTCTGTGCCAGTGGAGAAATAATTGTTCAGTCTGTAAGAAAATACTGCTTCCAGAACTGTCACAGTTTGGTGAGAAGCCTCAGAATGTCCAAGGAAGGCTTAGGTCACAGAGATGTCTCCCTGCATGGAGACTGTAGGAACATGCATGCCCAGACTAAGGGAGAGAGATGGTCGCTAAGCTGGATGTGCTGACCTTGCTGGCCTCTTCCAAAGGTTGTTGTCCTCCAGGAGATCTCCCAGAGGGATCCGTGTCTCTAAGAAATGCAGAGCTGCACTGGTATTGTGTAACCAGTAAGGGCCAGCCAGCATTCTGCAGGCTGTATCCAGGTTATCACCTACATCGTTGATCTTCCAGAACAGAGCCTTAGTTCAGACAAATGCTTGCTGTCCCAAAGGTTTTTGGTGACTGAGCTGACAGCACTGGAGCAACTGAGTGAACACCAGCCTGCTATATTAGTTCATCTTAGCTGTGCTTGTGGTGTGTGGCATCCATGACTCCTTCTAGATTCCAAGACATGCTGGGCATCATTGTGCTCATATCTCAAGTTTGTACCTGAGTACTTTTATGAAAACAGATCAAGAAAGTTGTTAAACTGTTTGAAAATATTTGTTCGAGGTAGTTCCCTCTGGAGAAGGGCCAGGAACAACTTTCTTTCATTTTTCCATTTTCCCTCTGCTAAAGCATATGTTTTCAGAGGGAATAACCACTTACTGTTGAGTTCTGGGTGTCTGTGGGAGTGTTACTTCTAAGTGGAAAATGATTTCTAAACTGATAGAATGTCTTCTCTTTGACTATTTCAGAGTAAACCCCAAAACTGAGGGAAAATATTGAGAGAAAGCTCACTTCTCATTCGTCCCTGTTTTTCCCAGGAACTGGAGGCAATCCTTAGCTGGGCTCAGCTGCTGCCTGCTCTGCCAGAGCACTGCCATGCTCTTCCCAGAAGCGCTGCCTTGAGTAGTAGTTACAGGAATGTCTGAAACCAGATGGGTGCATTGGAACCTAAATGACTCAAAACTTAAATGCCTTAGTCTTAAATTCCTCCCTGATGTTACTACATCAGAGCCAACTGATTTGGCCTCCTGCACCAGCATCCTCCTAAACTCTGCCAAACCTCTTCTGTTTGCTGCAGTTACTCACAAATGATTTTACAATCGGTCCCCTTCCCATGTCCTCCCAACGTGCATTCAGAGCAGCAGGATCAGTCAACAAAGTCTTTGTATTAGGAAGAAAGCTACTCCTGCCTAGGAAGTAGTATTCAGCTTGAAGATGCTCTCTACTGCATTTTAACTGTGGTTCTGTAATGAATGTTCTCTTCTTCAGAGAAGGGAGAGTAACTATAGCGAGAAGATTAAACCAGTGCTCTGAGAAAGCTGCACATTCCTTTTTTTTTTTTTTTTTTTTTTTTTTAAGGAAAACTGGCTGCTCAAACATTTTATGTTTTATTACATGAACATTAAAGGTTGCACTCACTGAAGTCTATAAGCATTTGGCAGCAAAACTTCTGCTCAGGTTAAGAAGCAGTAGATGGCTCAACAAGTGATAACCTGACAAGATCCATTTTTTTCCGGGTCACCAGTTCAGATCCAGTCCAGATGGACAGTGGCCAGCTGTTCCTTGAGGAAATGGAGTGTAGCTGCTCAACCTGAGCCAAGTGCTGCAGGAGGGTGTGCTGGCCTCCTGTTTGTAACTTCTGTGCTGCTAAACTCATCTTCAGTCTCAAAGGCAGGTGCATGGGTGGGAAAACAAATGTGCTGGGAAAATCATGGTAGGATTAGAAAAGTGTAAGAATAGGGGTGGAAGGCTTTATTTGCCGGTATGACATTTTCAATTTATTATTTCTATTGAAGATATTTTGGTTAGGATCAGTATCCCACTAAGAGAGTGCTGTTTACATTTCCTTTACAGGAAGGGAGAGAAATGGAGAAGTTGTTTTTTTTCCTTCCCCTTTCGCTGTATCACCCAGAAGTAACTCCAGTGAATTTTCTGGATTTTACTCTGATTTAAAATTCAGAGAAATAGAGAGAGATACTGCATATGCAGTTCTTCAAAATGGTGTTTGTTGGAACTTATATCACCTCGTAGTGCCAAATAAGTAATTACATATTGCAGTCTAAACACCGTATCTATCAGAAATGTCCCAAGGAGGAATAGAAAAACATGGCACTGGTGCTGACAGAAAGAGTGGCCTGCAGTGCTTTGGCAGGGAGATCTCCTTCCACCCAAGGGCTCACAGCGGGGGGTCAGGTCGTGGTGCTGCTGTGCCTATCTGTAACGCAATGCTGCGTTTCCCTTCTGGAGGGGGAGAATGCCATTACATCTGGTAATGATGTTGTTATTATTGCATTCGTGTGTAGTGCTGCTGTATGGACCTTGAAAGTACATATCCAGCTATCTGATACAGCTTTTTTTCACTGTATGCATTCCCTTGCTGTTCAGCTCTGAGGCATATTGACTTAATTCTCTCTTTTCTAATGCTGTGTGTGGTTTAATCACATACACAGGAAGAAGCGTAATTATTAAACCACAGGGAAGTTAATGATGGGTATTTGGTCTTCAGCATAGTCAGCTTTGGTGTCCAGAACTTGGCATGCCATTCAGCAGAAAAACCAGCTTGGGCACGTAGTCCTCAAACCTCGTATGGTTTTCCAGTGACTTATGCATCCTTTTTCCCATATCAGCTGGAAGCATAGTTTGCTGGTTGTTTTAGAAATGCGTTTTTACAATCCAACTGCATGGTGTTCACTGTCAGGCAGAACATGGTACCCTCTGAAAATGATTCCCTGGAATTACCCCATCTCCTACATGGCAGATGGGTGTTTCACCATACACAAAGTAGATGCTACATAAAATTTGCATATTTGTGTCAGTGTTGCCTGCAGTACTTGTTATTACACAAATGCATAATTCAGGGTGCTCTGTTAATTCTAAATCTCCTAATATACTTTGCTTATTATGTGTAAAATCCTTAGGAAACTGGCTAATAATTTCTCAGTGTTTACTGAAGGGATCTCCTGGTAGCGTTGCCAACGGCAAATTCTCATTTGTAGCTCCCTCTTTTTTGAGTTCTTCTTAATCATGAACATGCTAAATTCTGTCAAATTTTGTATTTGTTAAAATGAAAGGAATAGAATCCATTAAACTACAGTGTTTTTGCATTTGATTAGTGTTCCGTTTAGCAAATGATGTTCTGAAGTAAGTGCTCTGCTTCTTGTCCCTGAGGTTCTTTAATAGTAATAGAAGTTTAGAAACGGGACCAATTTAATGACCTTTGTTACTTACCGCATAGTGTTTGGAAAACTGAAGAAATATGGATTTACAGAGGGATTACCTGAGGAGCTCCTGCACTGGTCTCATCACTGCTTGCATGTGTCTGAGTCAGCCCCTGTCTTTGCTCTATTATCCATTCAAACAAATAAGTCAAATGCTGGAGAGAGTCTTTACCTGCAGAAGATCAGGGAACAGTCAGAGTTCTGCTTTGCGTGTGAAGGAGATTTGTGCAGGGACTGTGCTGCTTTTGTGATATATGAAGCCCTGAGGGAAGGATTATCAGTAACTGGGGAAAACACCCATAGAATAAGGTGCTATTTAACACGAGTGAAGGCATCAGAACTGCAATGAGCAAACTCACAACCCATCTGTTTATAGAAATTGGGTAATTGCTGTGAAAATAAAGGCTTTACAATATTTTTCAGGTGAGATGGGCATGGTTTATATTCTGTTTCTTTGAATGAAATAAACTAGAATTAAATTAGTAATTTCTTTATTGTATTCTGATAGTTCTACTTCTTCAGTGTTTGCGATGCTTCTACTTTTACAGCATGTGAAATTAACTCCCTCTTATTAGAGCATAGAGCTGAGCTTTATGAGGGATGGGATTGCTATTAGAAATTACAGAAACACTAAAGGGCTGGCTCTGGGTTCATGCACAATCTTTACATCAATAATGTTCTACTATGTTCACTGGAAAGACTTTCTGATTTTGTATATTTCAGTTCAAGAATGTCAGGACTCCTGTTTTAAAACAGTCCTTACAGTGTTGCTTAGGATTTTCTGGCCCTTTGTGCAGCAGAGGGGATGTAAAGCTTTCCCATGATGAGGTGGAGACTCTTGGGGGGGCGGGGGGGAGTGAAGGTAGCACCTGCTCCGGGCAGTGCAGAACCAAGGTTTGGAACAGAAATTCGTCCTTCTTCATACCGAACACCTCCTCTGCGTCCTCATCCTGGCAGCTCAGCAAGGACAGGTGTGGTGCCCTCAGCACTAACGATATTTCTGTGCCCTTCACGTATAGGTGAACTGCACCAGCGACAGTGGTCCTCAAAGGAAGCATTAGTTTCCCACATCTTATTTGAGCTTTTTATGGGAGCCAAGAAGACGATGCTCCTGGGAAACTGGCTCCGTGCTTTCAGAGGTGTGTGTGTCTATGTCAAAATCTTGCTTCAGGAAAATCAGACGATTTCTCAGTGAAAATGTATATGGCGCTGGAATTGTTTTCATGCTTAAGGTGAGGTGAAATCCAGGAATCTGCTTTTGTTTTCATACCTTTGGATCTCAAAATAAAAGACTGTCGCTGGGGAGCAGGGAAACTGTTGTTCGGTTGGAAAGTTTGAAAGTTGTTTTCGAAGCAAGAGAGCATTTTTTTTTCTTTTTTCTTTCCCTACCTCCCCCTTCCCCCCCCCCCCCCCCAACACACACACACTCTATAAATAACTCTTGGCAGGCAGAAACAACCTTGATTGCATGAGATGAAGTAGAGCAACCAGCAGGCTCTACAGCAGAATAAATGGCACTGTGCCAAGAGCTTCATCAAATGAATAATAGCTTCCACTTGACAATCAGTAAAGTGCCTCTTCTCCTGTGGATTTAGTTTTAATGATGATTAGAGAGGATGGGCCCCTAAAATTTCTCTGGTAGAAATGACCTCCTATTAATTTCTGTTACTTGAAATGCTGAATTTCAAAGCTATTTTACAGCTGCAAAACCAAAGGCACTGACATAAAGGAACTATTATCTTTGTAATTGTAGCAACAAGTACTAAATTTGTCATTGATTAGCAGAGACTTTTTTAACTTCACGATCCTTCTGCTGACTCTGTCCCTTACATGATGTTCTGCGATTTCCAGATTGCCATATTTAAAAAGTAAAATGTAGAGTGTGAAAGTCTGTCTCATGGACTAGAACCCCTTTCTGTACTACTGCCTTTTTCTAATTCAGTTCCTCATGTTTGGTTCTGATTGTTGTGGATAACAAAGTACGTATTTCAGTGTGCGTGGTGTATAAGAGTCCTTCCCAGCTGCGTGCACTGTGGGCAGGTTGGGGTGCTCTGTCAGCTGAATGCCTCATGGATGGCCCAGACACCAAAATCCTCATTGCTGCTGTTCTGAGCAAAGGATCCTCCCAGCTCAGCTGAGTAAAGAAACGTGGGCATTTTAATAACAAAGGAGTTTCATTACCGTGGAAACATGGGTGTGCAAACATATCTGCTTATCCCATACTTCATTTCTTTGGTGTGTTTTTTTTGGTAGTTTGATTTATAAAAGCAAGGTAGTAGAAAGAAAGTTTGGAGAATGCTCTTGGAGCCTCTTTGCGAGGGGGAGTTACAAGAGCGGCTGATTACATCTTGCCTCTTGATTAAAATATAGAAGCAAATTGCAGTCTGTCTGGGCTTCTGTCCTTGGGCTGCTGCTTCTGGGACAACACATGCTTCATGGTGTTTAATAACACAGTGTAGCTTTACAAAGACTTAAAACACTTTGTACAGTCACCCCAGTGTTTGAAACATCCTGAAGGATCCTGTTTCACTGCCAGCAAGGAGACAGAAGTGACACAGTTCCATGCCAGCGTCTGTGCTGGACGGCAGGGCTGCCCTGCCCTGCACGGCTGTGTGGGGAGGGGAGCCAGGCCCTGCGGGCAGTGGGCTGTGCACCACGTGGGGACTGAAGGATGAGGGTGATGGGGTTCCCCATCTGACTCTGAACTGTGCACAACAGGAAGCTTTGATGGCTGCTGATGATAACTAGAAGAATGCTGGAAGGAGCAAATGCAATGAGTCCCACCTGGGTGGGAGGAGGGTGCTGGTCAGAATAGTTGAAGGAAACGTGCTAAAAGCAAGAGGCAGAGAGATGGAGCAGAGTGAGGTGGTCAGTTGTAAGCATTTGCTGAGGATATCTTAAAATACTTTGTTCTGAATTTGTTTTGCTTTCTTTTCTTTTTCTGTCATATTCACATAGTAAAACAACAAAAACACCCAACAACAAAAATTTGTTTTGAACTGCAAGTTGGAATTTTTCATTTAGAATATTGAAACTAGATGGTCTCACAGTTTGTCATAATTGACCTTTTCCCTCCACACAGAAAAACCAGTGTTGATGAATCAGCATATTTATTAGCTACACATTTCTCAAAATGTCTTGGCAGGCAGTGTAAGTAAACACAGCAGAGCAGGCAAGCAGAGATGGTCATTTGTTCCTGGAACTGGTCATTCTATATGCGTATGGTGGGACTTGGGATTTTCTTCCATTTTGTCACAACTGAAAATAGTTTTGCAAATCACTTCTATAGATATTTATTTTGGCTGCCTTTGTGCGTTGAATACTGTTGTGGTTTTGCCAAGCCAACAGGAAAAACTCCAACTAGAATTCTGGATTAAGAGCTTGGCATTTGCAAGTTCAGGTGTTGGGCAGTCTGTGAAGCTTGCACTGAACTGCTGTGGCTCTGGTAACTGCTGCTGTGAAGTTGCCTGGCGTGTGGAGGAAGTAAACTGTAGAGGTGCCATGTGAGACACAGCAAGGTGCCCATTGAACCACAAGATGTGGGGCCCAGGCCTCCCTGATGGGAAGTGGTCTCAGGTGGACAGTGCATCATCCAGGCAGCAACTCTGCTCGCTGGTCTGTGGGGTTGCCTCCACCCTGTCTTTGCAATGGGATCACAGTTTGTTTTTTCTCCTACAGCCGCTGGGATCTGTATTGTACTCTAACACAATCATGGTTTTATGGTTATTGGCAGAAGTTTGCTTTCATTTAGCATGGAGTGCCCTATCACTTAATCTCAAGTTCTCTTACAGATGATATGTTATCAGTTAACAACATAAAAATTATGTTTCTAGCCCTTCAGACATGTACTCCAGGAAATTCTCACTGAAACTATTGGAACTCTTATAAAAGTTTGGAGAATACAATGGAGAATCCAGTGCTGGCAACGCTGAATGTCTTTCATGAGATATCACAACGCTTCAAAAATAATTTCCTGCTTGGAGTTTGTGGAAGTATGCCATTAGTAAATGCTTCTTTCACTGCAGTTGTGTGTGACTGACACAACACTAAGCAGTGCCAAGGTAGTCATGTAACCTCAGTCTGCTGTTGATGAGCTGAAAAGGTAAGCAGATGCAAAGAAGTGCTGAGAAGATCATGTTAATGTGGTGGTAGTGGGGATTTGTTTCTTTTCTCAAGGTGCTGAGGCGCTGCAATGCACATTGTAGATTTGCAGAGTTCACACATAAATGAGATAGTAGCACAGAAGCTTTTGCAGAGTCTCTCTCTCTCTCTCTCTTTTTCTCTCTCTTTTTTTTTGTCCTTTCTTTTTGCACCTTCCTTCATCACAGAATAACTTTCCATCATTTCAGTGGGATCTTCAGTGTAGGCGTTGACACTCTCAGGACATGCTTGTTGAGGTTGGTGTTTCATATAAAGTCAAGTATACCTGGGCTATGCAAAGATGCTAGCACTGCTTGTGTAGTTGTGAAAGCCCAACAAGGCTGTAGGGAATACCCTATCAATGATGCTGCCAGCACTGAGTTAAATTTGACCCAAATGTATCGAACTTTGAGTTTGTTTCCAGTTGCTGAGTATGGCGTTAACTTGAAACAAGAGATAAAACCAGATTATGTGGCTTTGAAGCACGAGCGTGGTTTCCCTTGTGATTTATTTCCCCCCCCTCCCCCCCCAAACCCCTCTTTTTAAGTTCAGTTGAATAAGGTAATTAAAGCACTTTGTAGGAATGATAAATTTTAAAGCATTTTCTCCCAGCAGAGAGGGTCTGATAATTTGTGACAGTCCGGAATACAAAAAGTGGTCACAATCATTAATTGTAAGTATTAGGAATCAAAATTATCTTTAGAAACCAGTACCTTGAAAAATGCTTGTGATTGGGATCAACTTGCAGAAACCAGCCAGACTTATTTGGAAACCTTTGTCACAAATGTAGATGTATTTTGTATTTTCTTAACTTCTGGAGATGGCTCATAATTTTCCACAAGAAGCCTACCTCTGTGTTCTTAGGGTTTTCTTTTTATGATGATAAATATCAGGATTATATTTATCAAAATCCTTCACTCTTCCAGTTTTCGTTCTCTAACAACCTTAAAGAAAAAGAAGCAGTCAATTAGTTGAACACATTCTAAAGTTACAATGACCAAGAACCTTTCTTCCTTAACAATCTCCTAACAGTTTTTTTCAGCTGGAAACAGAGGAGCTCAGAAGTTTTGTAGTGCTGCAAGTTGTGAGCTGCTAGTGTTCACTGAATATAGTGTTCACTGAAAATAGTGTTCATAGTGTTCACTGAAAACATTGCAGCCCCAAGCAGTGTGTAGTCCTTGTCCCGGGGTATTTCTGAGCTCTCCTCCAGGCTGCTTAGATCACTGGAATCTGTGTCAAAAGCAAAACAGAAGTAGCAAACAAAGCATTGTTGTTATACCCATGATGCCACTCATGAGGGACCAGGGGGTGGGTTTTATCCCCTCTGTACCCTGGAGGTGGTGCCTAGCTCTGTGGCCCTGCAGGATGGGAAATTGTTGCTGCTGGAGCTCCTGGATGGCAGCGCAGAGCCTGCAGCAAATGTGCATATGAGTAAGGCTAGGCATGTGCCTATGCCACTGAGAATAGATACAAAGTCTTGTATAAGGGTGAGTGTATCAAAAGGATGGCTGACATGGCAACAGCTGAAAAAGATCCCTCGGTGCAAAAAGGCTGGTGTGGGCAGAATGCTTCCTCCCAACTTGCTCATCCAGCAGGTGGCCTCAGGCACACTCAGCCAACTTGCTTTGTGCTGACTGGGTGGTTAATAAGTTCCATAAGTAAGTTTACTGGAGTGCCTCTTTTTTTGGACACTTCTGCTCATCACAATATTATCTTTGTCACGTCCATGTGTACCCAGTTGGGCTTTCACTCAGGTTTTTATTTTATTTTATTTATTTTGTGGTATTGTTCCTGTATTTGAAGTTATTCTTATGTGTTTGATCACAACATTGTCTCTAGGAGTAGAAATATCCCATGCAACTCCAGCAGGTTCTCAAAAGGATCACTGTATGTCCTTCTAAATAAAAAAGTATACATTTTAAAAACAGTTTTGATGGGCAATTTCAACAAAATTTTGTTACTTGAAGGTGTTGATTTTGATGGAAGGCTATAAACCAGAAAAACCAGAAGATCACTTCAGCAAGCCATCATCTAAACACAGCTTTATTTGAATCTTAAGAACCGGAGTTAGATAAAGAAACCTCTTTAATGTACTTTACATGCTCAAAATGAATCATTCATCAGTTTCACTTAAGGAGAAATTTTAAGGAGAGTGGATGAGGAGCCAAGTTTTCTTTAAGTTCTGAGCCTCTAAGTTAGCATTATTGTTTTGGCTGTGTTCCTTTCCAGATGATATGATGCAGTCTCCGGATAGTCTTGGAAAAGAAATTGCCCTCCCGTGAGTGAGTATGAACAGAGCCAAGAAAGGGAGGAAATTCCCATGAAGACACTGTGTTACTCTTGCTCAAGGGTACCTTGCTTTTTCAGGAGTGCAGTCAAAAAAAAAAACAAAACACCACCACATACTTGTGTATAAAGCAGTAGAATGTTTCTTGCATGGGTCGAACAGTCACCTTCTAAGTATCACATGCCAGATTTCCAGAATCTCTGTGGTCTCAAGCAGAAAAGGTTGACAAGATGTGCTGAGTCTTGTAACTCATCTCACAGGGCTCAGCTGTGAATAGCTCCTTTTAAAGACAGATTTTGTAATGTGTGAGTACTAAATAAGTAGCCACACAAAGTCAGTTTCTTTCCTACTGCTAATTCTGCTGCTCTTCCTATAGCAAAACTAAGCTTTTATGTTTGCACTGAGAAACAGATCTGCATATAAAAATCTGTTATAGATGTAGTAACTAATAAAATACCTCTATTCTGATGTTTAAGTAGCAAGTATGCAATGTTCTGTGTTGGTATGCAGGCAACTATTTGATAGGGTTGCAGTGCTCAGGAGCGTATAGCCTAATTCCTGGGTTTTAGATCCAGTAGAAATGATTTGTGGTGATTGCAGATGACTTCTTTTGTTCATGTTAACTTTTAACAGTGAAAGGCAAGTAGAGACCTGGCAGCCAAGAATTTTATGTAAATTGAATTTTATAGAGAATGCCATGACTAACATTTCTATTGTGACCTTGCTGTTTATTGGGATGGCTTTGCAATACTACAGTGTTCCCAAAAAATCATTTCCATATGAGCATTGGTGTGAGATTTTACTTTCTGAACATATCTTCCTCAGTTTGTCAGGACTTCCACTGCTGTGGAGCTAGGAGGAGTAGGAACCTATCTGTTTAAAATTGGTTGTCAGAATACTCACATACTTAGGCTGTGTGGTTTAGAATTGATTTATTTTGTGGATATGAAGTTGCAGTTAGAACATTTTATTGAACAGTCATCATTGGTCAAGAGAAAGTTCAGGCACACTGCAAAGAGATTAAATACCTCTGAACCCAGGGGCTTTGGTCTGAGTGATGAAACAGAGAGCAGTCTTTTGTTATAGGATAGAGAGGGGCCTGGGATGCTCCACTGTCAACCTGCTACGAGATCTTGGTTTCATAGTGAGTACTGCGGTGTGTGTGATAATCAGTCTTCTGGACTATTCTGATTATGGGCAAAATTCCTCTTCACTTTCCTTGCAGTCTTTCCTTATAATAAGCTCTGTTTTTAGCTAGGATAGCGCCAAGCTGCGTGTCAGAGTAATCCGAGCAAATGCACCGATGGTTACAGCTAAGGGATAGTTTTAATCACTTCTGTGCCTCTGCTTTCTGCTGTTTCTTGCTGGACTGCACGTGCCTGTGAACACAGATGAGATGTGAAAAATGTGTTTGGAGAACAAGCTGAGGACTCTGGGCATCAATGTTAGATTTCCCACTGTGTCGTAGCTTCCTGTGTGCCCCAGGCGAATCATTCGAACTTTCACTATGCCTCGATTAATGTGCTGCCAAGTGGCATGCAATGTGATCTCTTCAGGGTTTTAGAAGAAAAGATGTAGCAAATATAGTGAGTGCACAGCCTCTATGGCAACCTGAAATACTGTCCAAGCCTTGGGATCACAACTGCGCCTTCACCACCAGGTGCTGGGCAGCTTGCTTTGGCTAATAATGATGGGAACTCAGTCACAGAGCGTGGAGGAAAGCTTCAGGTATGTATTTCTCATGTTCATGTTTATCTGCTATCTTTACTCTGTCTCCTGATCTGATTAAGTCATCCAGGAATGAGTTGGAAGAGCTGTTTTGTCATTAGGAAGGGAAGATATGGTTGAGTTTTCTTTTAAACTGTTGCAGAACATGGAGCATGTGAGATAAGAAATGGATGTCAGCTTCCAGGAAGAGCTGAGTAATCATCCCAGTGATGCTGCCAGCAACTTGCTTCCTTCTGATGCAGCTATAAGGTTACTGGAGGATTGTTCTCATCACTGTCATGGCTGGGACTCTGGGATCTTGATGACAGTTCCTCTCTCTGTTTATTTCTCTTCCAAGTATTTGGAAGTGCATATTTTTTTAGTTTCTTCAAAGAATCCCTACTCATGTTTTTTCCTCCAATTCTCTCAAAGAAACAAATCTGAAAAGGCCAGAGTCTTGACAGTATCTTGGCTCAGACCTTTGGCAGGTACTGAGTGAAAATATAGTGTAAAAAATGTAAGCTCGCAGTATTTGCCTTTACATTGAACAGCTGGTAATAATGAATTGCACTGTTAGATTTGTTACCTTTGAGTATCAGTCACTCTTTACAGCTCAAATGTCATTTACCGCTGTCTGACCGCCGGGTATTTTAGGTCAGGTTTATCTGGGAATGTACAGATAGTTACCATTATGCTTTTTCAGAAATGTCTGTAACTCCTGCTGGTATTTTCTGGGACAGGTAGCAGAAACCACAGGCCATTCCTTGCTGCATATCAATTTCAGCAAGTGTTTGGAGCTGCTGGTACAAAGTAGAGATCAAACACCTATAAGGGGATGAAACCACCTCATCTTCTCCTGGCTGGCCACGAGCACCCTCATCTGGTGCCCACTCCAGCCACTAACACGGTGACCCATGGCTCAGGCTGGCACACAGCTTTTCATCTTCTCTCCCCTGTGCTCCCTGGGGCTGAGGAGACAGTTTCTCCCCATCCATTCCCCACCAGGGTCCCCTTTAGACATCCAGCTTTCCAGGGCAGGACTATGGCAATGTTGCCTGCTATTTCTGAGTCTGCTGGGGACCTCCCATGAAAAACTGTGCACCTGGAAAGCTGATGAGGGACCTGGATCTAGCTGCCCTGTAGGGTGACAGCAAGAGGGACCATATGACCACTCAGTGCAGATAGACGTGGAGCTTACTTCATGGCAGTATCTCTTCTGCAATGCCCTCTGAGACCAGCCACCCTTTCTTCTATCCTCTCCTTTGAGTTCACTTATGTATCTCCTTTGGGGCAGGCTACATCCCTGTCTGAACCTGGCCATCTCACATCAGCTTTCAAAAAGGAAACCTCCCCAGAGCCAGAGGTGAAATCATGTATTTCCATGCTTTACCACCTCCTGACCTTTCCTCTCCGTCCATCTTCAATAACTTCTCTTTTCTAAGTCTGTAACAAGAGTCTAAATTATTTGTTCCCTGTGATGGATTCAGTAAAGTGTAAACTCAGTCTCTCAGTGTCACATTTTTGAGACTTCTGTGACCTATACGGTCTTGATGGCAGTCACTGTGGGTAATGATTTCTTCTTCCTTGCAAGTGGGATAGGACCAAGACTGCAGCTACCCTTTATAAGCTGTCCTTTCACAGTATTGCATTTCCCTGCAAGCATCTTACATTTCTTCCTAAGGTAGCATCATGTCAGTGAAGAAATAAATCCGCTTCTGTTTGTTCCTAGTTTTGATATTACTCTTGCAAAAAACCACCTCAGCTCTGTTCAGAGGTGAGGAGTTTGTTTTCATGTGTTGACATGACAAAAATCTTCAGACTGGCCTTGAATCACAGCCTTAAAGCTGGTTCTGCTCATTGTTGAGATACACCTTTCCCAAGACTGTGGTGCAAAGAAAAGCCTGCAAGTCCTCAGGTCAAACTGTAGTTCGGATATACTTCGAAGCAGCCTGAGCCCTTAGCAAAGGCCCCACTGAGAAGTTTTAATATCTGACATTTGCTGAGCAAGATCTGTGAAAACATCTTCAGCACTGTGCTGGTGCACTGGGTGAGTTCAGATGTCTGGTACTGCAGTTATTAGCCTGCGCTCTGCCTGCTGCTTTGGGCATATTCCACTCAGCCTTTGAAATTAAAGCTCATTTTTTAGTGTAGCAAATTAGTTGCTGATGGTAAGAAGTCACAATACAAAAAAATGGGAAGCACATTTAAGGTCACACAGAGAATCTATAGGAAAGCAAAAGATAGGTGCCATGTCTCCCAAGAACCATACCTAACCTATAATTGCAAATATGTTTTATTCTTATTTACTTGTATTGATATCGGAAGTTGAGATATCAGAAATCTTGAAAGTTCACAGTGCTCCCTGTAGTAAGAATGAGACAATACAACCAGCTGTTGTCTGCTGTACTTGCTGTAGTCTGATATAATTCTGTTAGCATTTATACTTATGTACCTAGGGAACTCTGTTTACAGTTCACTTTTATTGTTCTAGTTGTGCTTTCTCAAGTCAAGTGATCGAACCTTGACATCCCACCAGACACTGCCATCTCTCTGGCTCCTTCAGGTGATGGTCTCACAGGGAGGTTGTTCTGGTACAGGCTTCAGGCCCCATCCCTGTGAGCAATGCTCTGATCCGACCATGCTGTGCTGCTGTTTGGTTTCACACTGCATTCTGTGGTAACTTGAAGATGGGCTGCTCTGGTTGTAGCATGTGGGTCTGAGCTGCTGCCCTAACAGGAGCATTCAGAGCCCAGCCAAAGATCGGTAGGACTTGCAGAATAACAGGATTGTTGGTGAGATGTTCTACTCCCGGTTTTGCCTTTTAATGCTTTTCCAAGGAAATTGTTCTTCCCTTCAGATGGATTCTGCACTCAGGTGATGGAGCACTTGGGCTGAGAGAGTGATTTATTCTCCTATGTAAGCAATTGCTTCTAGAGCTGAAGTTGAGTCGTCTGTCATCCAGACATCCCCTGGCTGTGGGAGCTCATTGGCAGCAGCACAACCAGCCTGCCTGCAGGGAGGGAACCGTGATGTGATGGAGGCGGTGCTAGCAGCCCAGCACGGAGCGACACACATAGCTTTTCTTTTTTTTTACTGAACTTGTGAAAAAGGTGTGTGTGTGTGTGTGTGTGTGTGTGTGTGTATTTCCCCCCCTCCCCCCCCCCCCCCACATCCTTACCACTTCACTTTTGCTGTTTAATGCTGTGAGGGACTGTCTTTTCACCTGTGTGTTGCAGACCTTGGCAGTGCTGCCAATAGAGAGTCAGAGGAGGAGGCCTGGCAGAGAATGGGCATTTTGCGATTCTTATTTCACTCCAACCTACAGGAACCGTGAGGTTTTTTGTTGTTCTGTTTGCTCCCTTATTGGACAGTGGAGGACAGAGGTACATTCACATCAGATGTGAGAAAGGTAAAAACTCACTATACCATTTCACCAGTGTGATCCTTGGCTGGAGCTTCCTTCGTTCAGGATGCTGAAGTGGGAGTGCATTGATCTTCAGGCCATGATGAAAGTTCCAATCTGTTTAAGCAACACTAAAAAGTAGAGCTTTTGGTAGTGTTTTGATTAGCACCACTGAAGGTCGTAGTTTGCACTGGTTCCTGCGATGTGGCACAGAGAGCTGGCACAAAGGCAGAGGCCTCCGATGCAAGGGTTCTCCCACCACTACTGCTGTTCAATGTGGAAGATACCTCCAGAGTTCGGGGTTTAAAAGCTCTGTCTCCTTTTCTGGCACAGTTAAACTCAATGACAATGAGATGATATGGATATCCCAGAACTTCTCAATGCCTGCACTGTACCAGACCTTGATTATCTTAAAACTGAGCAAAGGAGGAGAGAAATGTTAAGGGAACAAGGCTGAAATGAAGTCTGTTGTTCATCTACTCTCTTGGAGAAGCTGTACTCTTTAAATTCAATGGATGATAACCTTAGCTGAGAGATTTATAAAGACAGATAAGAATGTCTGTCACTTTAGACTGCCTGAAATTTTTACCCTGACTTTTTTTTATTGGTCCCAGCTCTAGAATAGTGCAAACCATTTGTATACATGTCTGAATGCTCTTGATATGAAGTAGCTATACATCCTATGCCTAAACAACTCTGCATGAAAAAGGTTTTTAGTCAACTCTGAAAAGAGCTGAAGAACTCAACAATGATATGTTGCAGACCCTTCAAAATTA
The DNA here is from genome assembly GCF_039878825.1 of Excalfactoria chinensis. Lineage (NCBI taxonomy): Eukaryota > Metazoa > Chordata > Aves > Galliformes > Phasianidae > Excalfactoria > Excalfactoria chinensis. The sequence goes on along the minus strand of NC_092832.1, from coordinate 27,860,390 downwards.
TCTAAAGTGGAAAAATAGGGTCAATGCAACAGTAAATCACATTCAAGATGAAGGAGCTGGAAAAGTAAATTTGAAATTATTGAATGAGATTTCATTACTATCTGCTGTGAGTGCTGTGGGATTAAAGAATTGGGCCAGATTTCCTGTGGTATGCTAGTATAATCACTGTGATTTTATCACAGCTATGTCAATTTAGTGCAAAGGAAAATGTGATCCTAGAAATGTTTGTGATGAGAGGTTAGCAGCTCAAAGAAAACGAGCAAATTGCATGGCTTTCTATGGCACAGAGCTCATGAAGTCAGCAATTAAAACCAGTATGTTGCTCCACAGGCAGTGTCTGTGGATAGAGATGCCAGAGCAGCAGGCAGTGGTGAGGTGGCACAGAGTGCTGCCTATACTCTTGTCAAACAGGAGCTGGGGAGCAAAGATTCAAGCCTGGGTTGAGATCAGGGCCGGAGAAGAGCTGTGCAGGCTTTCCCTCCCATCCCCAGCACACCTGCAGAGGTAGAGCAGCCTGGCACCCTGCTGGGAGAACTGTCTGATTCAGATTTGCATTGCAGACGTGTGGGACCAGGAACAGGTCTGTCTGCGGTATGGCCCTTGCACCTGACTCTGCACAATGTCTCCCAGCAGTGGCAAGCTGACCTTAGCCTTAGCCAGCAAGCACTGACCTTGTCAGCTGAGCTCCTGTGAGGGAGATGTGATGTGCTCACAGAGCTGTGGAGATGGTGAGATTGGAAAGTGCAACTGCAGCTTGTTGGCTTCACTCCTGCTCTGAGCTACCTACAGCAGAATGCGCAGGGCCTTGCTGAGCTGGCTTTTTAGTATCTTGGAGGATGGGGGGTCGACAAGCTCTTCAACATCTATGCTAGTGCTTGATAACACTCAGACTGGGAAAAAAAAAAAAAAAAAAAAAAAAAAATTATTTGGTTTAAATAGAATATTCAGTGCACTAGTTTTTGTCTGCTGCATCTTGCCCTGTCCCTGGGCAGCACTGAGTATAGCCTGCCTTCCTTTTCCTTGGCTTCCCAAACACACACATAAGGTTCCCCCTGGTGCCTTCTCTCTTTGATACTAAACATCCCTGGTTCACTAGACCACTCCTCATATGGAAGGTGCTCACCTCATAGCCCTGTGCTGCTCTTGCTCTGGTATATTCACAGCTTTCCTGTATGGGGAGCCCAGAACTGGACATAGCTCTGCAGGTATATCCCACCAGTGCTGAGCAGAGAAGAGGGATAATTTCTTGTTGGCAAAGCCCTTCTTGTTAGCACTAAGGGTGCTTTTGGCCTTCTTTATTGTGAGGGTGTGTTGTTGTACAGCGAGAGGTGCTGGAGTTGCTATGTGCTGGGAAGAACTCCAGGGGGAAAATGGAATTGGCTCTTAGTCCATTGAGGGAGCATTTGGCAGTGCAGGGGCAGCCCTGGCGTCTGTCCCCATGCCCCATGCTGCTCCTGTGAGCTGCCCAGCACAGCATGTAAGAGTTACCTTATGGGCCAGCTCATGATGCAAAGATGTGTTTATGTTTTCCTTGGGGCAGTGCCCAGAATGTAAAGCTTGCAGTATCTTGCTTGAAGTTATCTTCGGCTAGGTCCAGGAAATCATATTAGCAATGTATTGTTTATTAAAGAAAGCTTGCACTCTGTTCCAAATGACAAAATTGTATGGTGAGTCATTCTGCCAGAAATAGCGTAATGAGCCGTTGGTAGTTTGGGATCTACATCAGAAACAGAGTTTGGACAGAAAACAGAGTCTTTTTGGCTTCAGGTAGGCAAAGTGAACCCCTTGTGGAGAAAAAAAAAGTTGCAATTTGAAGTGGAAAATGTGGGATGAGGGAGGAACGTACAAAGAGAGCCAAGAAACAAACTCACTCCTCTTGCATAAAACAGAAGGAAGCCTTTCTAGTTGATGGTGGGGAACCCAGAAGCAGCAGAGTGGTCACTAGCTGGCAAATGTGCTGTTTTTTACTCTGTTCAGTTGCTTTCAAGTAGATGTTGAGGATCCCACAATATGTTGTAAAATCCTTTCTGGAGGACAAGAGCAAGAACAAAAAGCAGATTCTGAACTTGTCAGAAGCACATTCATGTTTGGTTGTCAAAAGCAGCAGAACAGACACTTCTTTTGAACTCAGTTGTGGGAGTATACAAGGAGCTCCTGTATATCCAGGTACAGCCATTAAGGGAATATTTAATATTAATATGTTCCTTGAGCTACAAATGCTGGTGCTTCTAGCAAGTATGCTATTTAATGTAAGTGTAAATACCAGGCAAGAAAGGGTGCTGCTCTTCATAGCTTGGGAAATCATATACAGTGATAAATGCAGTGAACAGTTTCATCCAGTTGTTAAGTGTTGAAAACCAGTCTTGAATAAAGAAATGCCTTTGGTTTGGGCTAAGCAAAATGTCAGCGTAGCACTAATAATGAAGACAGGCAGACAGGCTTCCTCCTGCAATCCAGGTTCATTGAAGTAGAAATTCATATTTCTTACAGTATTTTATATTTCTCAGCTATTTTGTTGTTGTTGTTGTTAAATTTAATCATTTCCAACTTCTAATTGCCTTTAAAAGCTGGTAAAGAATTAAGGCTGTGAATAGGCAACCTTTGTCATAGTGTTAAATGTCAGGGGCATTAGAGCAGTTTGATGTATTTATGGGGGGGAATTAGACATCAGATATCGTTCAGCACAGCTCCAGGCTGAGCTCTGCTATTCCACAGATGTTTATCCTGTGAAAGAGAAAGAAAATCTCACATTTTGAGCACTTTGTTTTAGGGTTCTCTTCAGTTTATCAGCTTCTACTATTGAAGGCGTCCTCTCACAAATACTGTCTAAAATTCTTCCATTCACATTTTTATTCACAAATGTAGGTCTTGAAGTGTATCGATCATCTCTCTGAAGTTCCTTTGTGAAGAACTAGAAATAAATTACCGTAGGTCAAGTTCTGTTTATGCAGTGGGTTGTTCCTGCAGAATTACCTTCTTGACTTAATAGCTTCCTTTTGGTTGACATTTCTCCAAGAAAGAAGACAAATTGTCTGAGGTCAGCCTGCGGATCAGCTCAGTGTGTAGGAGGAAATTGCAGCTGATCAGCTAAATGCAGGGCTGTGCCCGGCAGTGCAGGCTGCATGCCGCTGCTCTGCGGCACGCACCGTGGGAGCGCTGACCCTGCCCTGCCATGCACTGCTTTCGGCTGTCTTTTTGCCCTTTTTTCCCCCTCTCTCTATACGTTGTCCAGTTCAGACCATTCTCAAGTCTGACAAGCCTAACTGGCTTGGTGACAGCAGATCTAATCAGCAGAGCTGTCCTTCCTGCACAATGCTGAAACATTCAGTGCTCCACAGTCTCCTTGTATTAACCCAGCAATCACCTGGCTGTGTCCAAAGCTGTCAGATATCTCTGCAGACGTTGCACAGTTAAATTTTCCCTGCATCTTCCCTCTCTTTGCCTCCTGCAGCCTTCTTGGAAGTGTATACAAAGTGCTGGGTGCTGAAACCCAGGACTGGGGGAGAAGATTCAAGGACTGCTGCTTGTCCTGCAACTCTGCCTTTGGTGAACCTGATACTGCTTCACAAATGTGTACACAGGTTTCTCACCCTGAAGGTAATGCCTTCTATTTATTTCCACAGAAGCCACAGCAGATACAAAATGCACAATAGCACTACTGCATAGAGCAAGTTCTCAGCTACAAAACTCTGTTTTTCAGCACAGTCTCCACCATGAAATGTGCATTTTCATCAGTGACAAACAAGAGCCTGCATGCCGTGATCTTTAACATCTGCACCAAAGGAAGTGATGTCACTGTTGCCACTGCCACCTCACTGTGCTCAACATCCACTCTTCAGTGTCCATCAACTTTCAGCACACATCAGTGAATGTCTATGGGTGCCTTTGTTTCTGCATGGAGGAATTCAGTGGTGCACCTTTGTTTCAGATGCCATTTGGTCAGACTGCCCCACTGCTGCCATCTGTCCTGCAGCAACAAAATGTAATGGAATATTGGCATGAAGGTTCAGCCTCTGCTGCCATACTACCAATATCCACCTCTGATCTTGAGAGCCACTGTAATAACATAGGAGGCATTACTTTCAGGGCAACCCTGGTACTAACAAGTAAATATGGCTGATCGAGAGTACATTTGCTGAAGCTGATGACTTTTATTACTATGAAATTCATGGTAAGAGAGCAGCAGATCTGCAGGCGCTGACTGCAGTGGCACCAAACCTGTGCATTTTGGAGCCATGCTTAAAGAAACTAAGCTGGAACTTGGCTCTGTGTCTTTATCGTAGCACACTGTGCCCGCTGGGGCAGGACCTGGCCTGTTTCTCTGCATTGCTTCTTAGTTAGGGAGCTGTGGCTCTATTTTAACCTCGCACCTCCAAAGCACAGCCAGCCCATGTTTGAGATGCTGGAATTACCTTTTCCCTTTGCGAATTCTTCTGTTTGTTCTATGCTCTACGGGAGAAGAAAAATAAAAGTCTCCCTTTAATTAAGCTCTTTACCCTTTGAAGTTGTTTTGGATTTTTTTTTTCCATTGATGATGTAATTTATGTAAATAATCATCTATCTATGAAAGGAGCGCGTCTGTCAAAAGCTAAAATAAAAAACATCCGTCATTTTGAAGTGATTAACATTCTCCAGATGTTTAAATCATCAGATTTCAGGAGTTTCCCTTTGTTGTGATAATGATATAGTATCCAGAACAAGAATGTTTACTTTTTTGCATGGGTCAAACGCAGATTTTTCACAATCCCATTAAAGCTTTCTGTCTGTTGTAACCGAATGTGCAGGTGAAAGAATATGCAGTTATTATTATTTCCCTTAATTGTAAACTGCTGCTGGTAATTGTACTGTAAAACTGAAACAAAAGGAGCAGACTTGAAGGGACCACCCCTGCCCACTGATGTAATCGATGTGTGGAGCTCAGTTTGCACAGAGATGTTATCCGCTCTGCCATGGGGCCGTGATGCACTGCCACCCTGCAGCGCTGCCCTGCTGCTGGGGCTGGCCGTGAGCTTTGGGTGCAGTGCAGATGTAGCTGATAACACTCAGTGACAGCTCCAAGCTCTCTTAGCCTGGGGCTTCAGGGAGGAAATAAGATGTGCATTCCTCTGTAACACCAGGGAGCTCATGGCTGATCAAGGGAGCCTTGCCCAGGCTCTGCCTGTGGTGGTAACCAGAGCCAAAGGGCCCTGCTGGAACCCCTGCGTGGCAACATCCCGCAATAGGTAGGACCATCTGACAACAAGAGAAATGTGTGGATCCTGATGTTGCTGGCCAGGCAGACTGCTCCCAGAGCTCTCTGAGCTCTCCTGGACAGGGCTCTGAGAGGCTGAGCCACCACGCTCAGTGCTGCTTTCAGCTAAAGCTCTCCTGTGACACACCTCCTTTTAAAAGTATCTAGAAAAATTGTGGATAATGGTACCAGATAAATAACCACGGCTCCTTCCAACATCTTACTTGAGCTGACATGTCAGCCAAATTATTGTTCAAAATTTAACATTTTCCACTTCTTCACTTTTCAATGTAATGTGCCATGTTTTGGGAGCTTGATGTTAAGTGAGCAGTGTAACTGTGCCCCGCTTTGCCCTCCGCCTTCCCTGCATAGTTTGCTGCAGCACTGCTGTCCTCTTGGCTGCTTCAAGCTGACTTTTTAAGAACAGCAGCACAGACCTGTCAGAGTGATTTTCCCTTCCACCCAGAACTCACATCTCTCTCGAACTGCACTCACATGAGGTCCATGAGGGGGAAGCTCAGCCTTGTGCCAATCCCCAGTATATGCTGTGGAACATGTGCCTCTTCCCAGCCAGCCATTATCTCATCCCCCCCGGTGGCCTTTTCACCACTGGAAAAAAGAAGGTAAATGAAAGTTATGTTTTGAGGAAGAGGAAACCCTTAAGACACATGATTGTGCCTATTTTCTTTATTTTTCTTTCTGCCTTTTTGGACTTGGACTTGCTTCTGGAAATAAACAAAAGAAACCTCACTTCAGCACTTCTTTCAAAGGTCTAAGTTACCTGAAGTAAGGTTTCTGCAACACGTGGCCTTTGTAGGGTACAGTTACTTGCCAGTGTACTTCCTTGGCATGGCCAAAATAACTCATAATGACTTTAAGAGTTAATTGCAAATGAAACAGATTTGCTCTGCAGCCAAAGGGAACAGCAAGCCAAGCCAGTTGGGAGGTAAGTGGGCAGCCAGGGCCCCCAGTGCTCACACCACAGCCACTTGTGCTGTGAGCTGGGGGCTTCTTCCCCACCAGGCCTCTGCTTCTGGATCACAATTGCTTTGTTTTTGTGATGCTAAACTTGCATCTTTAGTTAGCTTAAATGGTAGAGATGAACAAATGGCAGTTTTTCTGGTTTTCTGCTTTCTTTTATATCATTTTTTCTTCTCTATTTCTATGGCCCTGATTGTAATGGATGCATTAGCACAGCTAAGACTGCTAATAATGGATAGAGCTCACTGTCAATTTCCCAAGCCTTTGCCATAGTGAAGAATGGGCTCCAGCCTCCCTGGACGCTCTGCAGCAGCATATCGCCCCACTGTCTGTGTGGGATGTGGCTCTCCCCCCTGGGGCTGGCATGCAGCTCAGCTCTCTGCCTCCTGGGGCACAAGCCCTCAGATGTAAGCATGCAGTACAGTTGGTGTCTTAACATTAGCTGGGATGGATTTGATTTCTTCACAGCGTCTGGTATGATGCTACATTTTTGGTTCTAGGAGAAAAGTGATAACACATCGGTATTTGTTTTTCCAGCCCTCATGATGAGCCCCGTGGCTGCTCCAAGCCCTGTGATGGTCTTGCAGTTGCTCTCAGTTGCTCCTCTTGGACAGACCCTGTGGTTAAATCTAACCCTTCCACTGAACCCTGCAAGTGTCACAACCCTCTCAAACAGTCCTGTGATCACTTCAGTCCCCACAACAAGCCCTGCAGTTTAACCAGAGAACCAACCAGTGCCAGCGTCACTTGCTTCTATAAGCAAGACAAAAAAATATGCTCTGCTTCCCTTGTCCCCTCCCAGCACCCACCTCAGCTGTACATTTCTGGAGCAAAGCTGAGAGCAGTCAGGAAACTCGATGAGCCACTGAGTGGATGCCTTCTGAAAATAAAAGGAAGGTATAAATGCAGTTCTTGGTCAGATAGTGGTTTTCAAGTGAACAAAACTCTACAGCAGCACCTGGACAGCTGTTCCACCCATGTGTTTAGTTGATGTCTGTCATAGGGACCTGTCACTTCTCCATTTCACATGTAACTGCTGCTTTGTTATGTGCCATGGTGTCCAGCTGATGCCCCAGTTAGCTTCAGTCGTCGTTGTTCAACTTCATACTTTGAATTAAAATTCACACACAAGATATATATATGTTTTTAAGAAAGAATATGGGAGTTGGAAGAGAAAGGAAAGGTGTGGAAGGGGAAAAGGCAAACATCAACTGCTACTTGCTTAAAAATATCACTACTTGATGGAGGCTAAAAGGTGGCAGCTGTGCCAAAGTAGTGGACTCTAAATAGCTGTGCAAAAAAGAGCAGGGAAAGCTCTGATTGCTGCAAGTACAGTAGTGAATGTGCGCTCTCAGCCTCAAATCAAGCAAGCTTTAAAAAAAAAAAAAAAAAAAAAAAGACCCAATCAAGGCAATAATGGCCTCCACTTCACAATCAGAGAAGTGCTTCTACTTCAGAAATCCTGCCATTTATGGCTGATTGCTAACCCTGGCCTCATTTCTAATCTAAAGGGTGAGCAATAATTTGGAAAAGGAATTATAACAACTTCCCAACCATTTGGCAAATCGTTATTATTTTGAAGGGGTGTTCGGAGGCTGTTGCTGTTTTGTCAGATTTTTTCCCCACTGCCGCTCTACCATTTCCACCACAGCGATTCTCACTGATGTCACACCAGAAGGAGAGTAATGTGCAGTGGAAATACATAAGAAAGAGAAGCTGCGAGCAGTGCAAGATCCCAGGGCTGCGATGTGCGAGCGGCATGCGGGGCACACTAAGGGAAGGAGAAGGCTCCCTCCCGTGGTCCCGCAGCGTTTCCCCGCATGAGGCCGGGGCTCTTATATGTGTTTTCTAGGAAAAATCCAGAGTCGGAGGGTTGAGATCACGCATCTCCCAGCCCTGAACCCGAGGAGTGCCCTGATTGCCCCAGGCCAGAGCACGGGATCCCGTCTGATGCCTCTGTTCTAAGTGTCAAAGCACTGAAAGACAGATGCACCGAGTCACAGAACAGAAAGATGGGGACTTGTGTGCGATGTCACCTGCATCGGTTTGTGATAATGAAATCATGAGAGTGTTTTGGTAATAACATGCATTTGTGAACAAAACACCTCTTATTTTAGTGAATTGAGGACAAAATGGACTGCCATCATCTCTCTGGATGAATGAGCTCTGTGAAATGATGTGAGATGTTTTGTGACAAGGACAATTGCTATATCTTGGAGAATGGCAAAATTTCATTCACTGACTCAGGAGATAAACACAGCCACGGTCTGACAGCATCTCTGTACCTCCGGTCCCTGGCTGTGCATTGGAGGCATCTGACGCTGTTGTTATCTGTCTGTATTTCACATGATTGGAAGAGAAACTGATTCGAAAATTTCCAATGACCTGGTGAAATCTGAGCTACTTATTGCAGGACAAAAATATACAGCTCCAATCAAAATAACAACTTGGAATGTGTTTTATTAAATAGAGTTCATTTAATATTACCCTGGAGTGCTGTGGATTTGAAAGAGCATTCTTGAATTTGAACATTCATATCTTAGGCAATAAGAATGAGGGGAAAACAGCCATTTGTGATATTGAGCCATCCGGAGCACATTCTGATCCCCTGCGGAACCAACCACGGCATTCCCACAGTCGTTTCCCCAGCGTGGCGTGTCCTTTGGTCCTTTCTCATCCTGGGGTGAGGAAGATGCGGGGGAAACCCACAGATCCTGCACGACACTCTGCCCATTCTGCTGCCCCTGATTTCCCTTCACTGCTCTACGACTGCAGTATTTGAAGCAAGTGTACCTGCAGCGAGAAAACAGAGCATCACTCAGCCTCAGTGGAATTGAGGTCTGAAAGAAGAGGGGAAAAAAATAGGTTATGGGTCATATACATAAATTCTACGAGCATTTCGCTTGTAAATATTCTTTGATTTTCGACAGCAGTGTTATGCAAATATATTTAACTCAGCAGACGATGCAGATGATGGAGAAGCATTGCTGTCAGCGCACACCGATACAGAACTGAGCAGGGACAGCAGGCGTTGGCGCAGAGCTGCGCCTTTTGCCCCTCCGCTGAGCCCCGCGTGTCAGCAGCGCGTTTCAGGGACTCGCAGTGCCGGCATGCGCAGCACAAAGCTCAGGAAACGGCTTTTCTGAGACAGTTGTGAGGTAAAAAAAGACCCCGAAATACGGTGTGGGGCGAAAAAACGGCCCCGTGAATGAAACGACATTGAAATGCCGCATCCTTTGTTTTTCATGGGAAACCATGTGAAAACTCAGTGAAAACGTAATAACGTTTATTTGCTTTGAGACTTTACAGCCTCTGTATTGTGAAAGGCACTTCTTCCCCCGGCCAATAGCGCCGTGCGACTTGCTGCGGTCGGGGCTGTCCGGGATGCGGCGGGCGTGCAGATCCGTCCGTCATAGTGAGCGTTGGGAATAAAGCGACGACGGAGAAATACGCCGAGTAGAAACACCGTCTGTTCATTTAGGTGCCAGCAAGCTACAGCTGCCGAGAACCTCAGCTTAAAGTTCCAGCATCACTTATGGTACTAATGGCGAATCAGACCGCATACATTTCTGCCATCAGAATCACAAGCACAATAAGCACGATGTGTTATTTGTCCTAGAGCTGCTGTGCCCTTAACGTAGGATGGAAAAACGTGTGTTCAGCCTTACCGCAAAAATAAACGGAAGCCCCGAACTCACTGTGAGCATCCTGGGGAGGGGGGGGGGGGAAGGGTGAGGCTCGGCCTCCGACCTCCGAGAGCAAAGCGCCCGATGGCGGAGGGCACGGGCGGGGGGCCGCTGCTCAGGGCCGGGAACCGCCGGGCGGCTCCCGAGTGCGGCTCCTCGCTGCCCGCAGCCCAGCGGCTCCTGCGATCGAGGATCCGCCGCTGGGCAGCCGAGGAACGTCGGCACGTGGGGATCGTGTTTACACTTCTCCGACGCGCGCGGATGCTCCGCTGCAGCGCGCTGTGCAGTGTCAGGTCGCTGTGCAGTTTCGGACCCGCAGCCCTCGGGGCAGCCCCGGGCCCAGCGCAGCCCGGCGGTGCTCTGAAGAGCTCCTGGAGGACAAAGTAGCAAAACGGACACCTTCCTCTCTACAGCTGCTTGCACCGCGTTAAAACACTGCGAAATTATACGTGAAAGGTGCCGAAATAGAGAGCAGGAAAATCCCGTCCTGTCATACATGCAGACGGCTCCGTCTATGAATGGAGCACAGCTCTCGTTCGGGTGACGAGGTGTTCCCCGAGCCGGGATCAGCGCCGTCCGTGGTGGGAGCGCTGTGGAGGTGTCCGTGCGGGGCACAGCGGTGTCACAACGGAACGGTCACGGTGCGGGTTTGGGGGACCCATCTCGGAAGTACCTCGTTATGTAACTGCGGAGTGTGCTCACAGTGTGCTGAAAGGAGCCTTCGCTGTCTGATGAAAGTTCCGCTGCAGCTGAGAGAGACATGCTACTGTTTGTCATGGGGCCATGCAGAAAATGAAAGCAAAGTCAGATTTTTATTATTATTATTTTTTTCAGTATAAGATTGAAGTACTGTACTTGCTTGGTTACTCTAAACACACTGCATCCAGAGGACGGAACAACCGCTTATGACTAATTTATACACGGAATTCGGAAGTGACTCTGTTTTAAAACGAAGCGCAGGACGATTCGGTTTCGATGTCCCCAGGCTGTCCCTGCACACCCCGCTGCCGCAGTCGGGCAGCACCCCTCGAGGACTTTGCTTGTGTTTGGGGCGAACAAATGAAGCGGGCAGCTGAGAAGAATCGTGCGTGTGATTGTTGCATTCTTATCTGCTTTCTGAAGACGCAGAAATTCCCTTTCAAAGGTTTTTGTTGTAGTTGTTAACGCGGCGCGCCCTGCAGCGTTGCTGTGTGCATTGCGTTCAGCTGTCGGTAGAACAGAGTTAAACCTCCTTAGTACCACATTTGATCAGATCCAATTGGTAGGATATTGTAAAGCCGTTGTGTATTTCCAGAAAACGAAAGTGCAGAGGGTCTGTGAGGTTCCAGCGCATGGTACATTTAATAGAACAAGTCATTAGAGTATTTTTAAAGGTACTGCAGTGTCTGTAGCTGCACATTGTTAAGCGCACAGCGCACAGCTCCAAGCAGAGCTCACGGGAGCGGCGCCTGAGAGCTGAGCGGTGCGGTGCCGCAGCGCGGGGTTTCACCGCGTATCGCCTCCCGCGGGGGTGCAGGTGGCCCCGACGCGTTCCGTTTCGCTGTCTCAGTGCGCTGGGAGCCGCCCGCGGGGTCTGCGGCTCTCCGGCCAAGCGGTGGTGCTCACTATTGTGCGTGAGGAATGGAGTGAAGGAACGCGCCTGCTTGCCCAGAAACCGTACCGAGAAGCGCATGACATTGTCCTTAGGAATGTTCTGGTGTTTTAAGAAAGAAAAGTAAATGAGGAACTTGGGCTGAAGACACCGTTTCGTTAACGGAGGGGCCTCGTGCACTTACACGCGGCAAGGACTTGCCGATGGTTTGAACCTCTTTGCTTATCGGTGATTCCTACGCGTGGGCGGTTCCGCTCTTTGGGAGCGCGTCCCGGGATGGCCGCGCGGTGCCGCTGAGCGCTACTTTACCCCGCAACGGAGCGGGCTGCGGGCTCAGGGCCAGAGGTACCGCGGCGCTGCGCGGGGCGGGGATGCGGGCGGCAGAGCAGACGGCCGGAGCGCAGCTGGGAGGAGGCCGGCAGTCAGGAAAGCCTTCTGCACATTGGCCATTAGGTAAAGTGATTCCCTGGTCTACTCAGAATCAAGCGACCGTTTGGTCTTCTTGTTGTAAGGCCTTGGTTTATTGATTTCTTTCATGAAGTTCTTACCAACGTCCAATAACCGGTGCTAATAATGAAACAGCAGTAATTAAGGCACGCTTTCTCGGTTAAGAGAAACTACCGCCTTCTGGACTCGGCCGGCTTTAGGGGGAATGCGGGATCGCACCGAACATCGCTCCCGGACACCACCGCGCCTCGGAGCCCCGGCTGTGCGCCCGCAGCGATGGCGCACGATGAGCAGCGGCGGTGCACCCACCATCCGTGCAGTTCTGCGCCCCGCAGCGCGCTCAGGGCTTGCTCAGATTTTTCAGTGCATGTAGCGAGAAGGTGGCACTGCAGGACGCGCTCGTTAACCGGCGCTTACCATCGAACCCGCTCCGGGGGCCCCGCGGGAGCCTCCCGGCAGAGCTCCTCGCCCCGCGCCGCTTTGCGCGAACGGGTCCGGGCGGAGCTGCAGGGCCGGGCCGGGCCGAACTGCGCCGTGCTTCGCCGAGCCGAACCGGGCCGTACCGGGCCGTACCGCGGCGGCTGCTCAGACCTTCCCGCCTCGCCGAGCTCCGGTATCACGCCGGCGCGTGCACGCGGGCTCACGGGAACGCGCAGCAGCCCCGGCTCCGGGAGCTCGGCGTGGAGCGGCTCCCGCGGTACGTCAACACCTCGCAGGCTCGGCAGCTGACCGAGCTGACATCCACTCGTTTCTACAGGTTCATAATCACCGCAGCACAGCGGGGCTTTGTGCCCTGCTAACCGAACACAAACCGTACCCACGGCCACGGCTGCCATCGCTCACCTCCTGCACGCAGCCAACAGCCACGGGCAGCCCCTCCGTCCCCGCCGCTCCCGCGGTGCAGACCGCAGACGTAGCCCCACCGCTTCCCGAGCCCCAGCGCGACCCCCGAGCCTGGAGCGGCACCACGCGGCACACGGCCATTGGTTTTGGCAAGCTGCTGCCGGACGCAGCTTTCAGAATCTGTTTAAAGCCCCCAATTACTTTCCCCTTCGTCTCCTACATGTTATGCCAGATTTTTACAGTGGAATTAAAACGTCCTCAACTCATAGGTTTATGTAACAGAGTGTTAATGCAACAGTGCTTTTAGAAACAAAGAAAACAGCCTAGAACATTGAGGTTTTGTTCTCTGTGCTTCCGTGGCCTTAAATCTGTTCTCAATTCTGTAATTATCTTGTGGGTTGTTTCGTTGTTTGTTTTTTTTTTCTTCTTCTGGTAATGCCCAGCAGTTTTACTACTTAAAACAGAGCAATATTTGTATCTCTTATAAAGAGCACCACACGTATTGTCCAGTTTGCCATTTGCCTTTCAGTGGCAGAGTGTGATTCCAGCAAAAATATCCAGGCTGCCCTCTGGGTCATCCCCAGGCTCCAACTCGTTGTTATGATGCTCTGGAGAAGGGAGCACATCCTGCACTCGGGCAGTCCTCCTCTTCCTTCTGTGAACATAGACAGCACGAGCCTGCCCTGCGTCTGTGGAGGGCGAGTTGCTTTCACTACCTGCTGCTTCCAGGGCTGCCTCCAAGTGCTTGTAGAACCTAGAAAAGAGCCATGCAGTTATTTTTGTTGTTGCTCAGGATCTGAAAAACTACTCAGAGAAATGAATGTTTCTGTGATGCAATCAAAACATATTAAGAAAACTATTACTAACACTGCAACAGTGTAGCCAATTCTGGAAGAAAATTAGAAACATGTAAAAACGTGTCCTTGTGTACAACATGCCACTTCTCCTGGTAATGCTTTTGGATTAGAAGTCAATCAGCAGATAAATACACTCATGTCCCATTAAGACTCAGTTAATCCCACAGGTGCACAATGGCACTGGAGATGAGATGCAAGTTGGGCCTGGTGTCCTCTGTGCTCTTCGGCTTTTTTTGCTGTTATCATCAGATAAATTCTACTCAGCAGCAAACACAGCCTACAAACTCATTAGGTTTTTAATTCAATAGTTTATAGTCTCCTGAACTGAAAAAAATTCACTGAAATTGTAATTTAGACTTCTGGGTTATGTTCCTTCAATTTATTTTTCTTTTTACCTAACAGCTTCTATGCCTTTTTCACTGTCACATTCAGATGTCATGGATAGGATTGGTGTTAGCTAACAAACCTGTCAATCCTCTGTGCATTTTCTTCCATTTTCCGATTAGCCACCTGCACCAGAAATTCAATATATTCTTCAGAGACCATCAGTTTCCCCATGTGGCTCAATGGAACTTCCAAGCACTGAGCGCTCCGGACAGCCTAAAATAGCACAAGTGAGGATTTCCCTAGAATAAGGTTGTTTTGTTTTGTTTTTAAATTATTATTATTTTGATCTTATGAAGGTTATTGAGGTAATAAGGGAGATTCATTGCAGGGAGAAAATAAACAAAAGAATCAAAGTGACACCCACACAATTGCTTGGCTTGCTGACAGCTGGAGCAGAAAGTTACTCCTTTGCATTGCATTCCTCTGGGCAGCTGCGTTTCACATTACAGTTCAGACCAGTGCTCTTAAATATTTGAGACTAACACGAATTAAGTGTTGTTTTACATTCCTTACAGGTAAGTGACAAGTACTTACCATCATAATTTTTCCTCCTTTGCCAATGGTAATGCCAGAGTTCTTGAACCCAGACTCGATAGCCACCGAATGCTGCAGAACAGATAAATGTCTTTAACGGGTTACATACACTTTCACAGCAAGAAGTAACTGTGGAAGCGCTGCAGTGAGGTTTACAAACTCTGTTTTGAAAAACCAACCAACCAAGACAGAATAAAACCCAAACCCTCATTCAGAACCACTTCCCTGATGAACGCAGTAACAGTTCAGCCATTTAAATGGTTTTGATAACAAACCCAAACAGTATCACAGATTTTGGTTGGTTTTCAAAGAACCGCAGCCAATGGCCTGTCTGATCTCAGCCCATCCATCCAGACAGGACACTCCCGTCTCTCCTGGCACTGCACTATTTGATTGTGATGGGCTTGTAGTCATGTAGACAGCCACACAACACTTTCATGGGTAAAACTTGAGTGCTGTAAAAGCAGCCAACCAACTCTTCTCTGTGAATGCAGGAAGCAAACCATCGTGCATTGCTCTCCAGTCACTCTGGAACAGCCGAAAGCAGAGATACTGCTCTGTGAGCTGTAATGCCGGAACCAGAGCAGCAGCAATGTCTGCAAACCCATCACTGGGAGCAAACCCAGACTCAGCAGCTAAAAACCTGCTTCCAACAAGAAGGCTACACTGGAGGTTGTTCTCGGAAAAGTGTATTTAAAAAGCACATTAAGTAAACTGAACACCACGTTTTCTTCATCAGCTTTTCCTGCCCCACTCATTAAACACGTAACACATCTGGGGCTGCTTCCAAGTGCTGGAACCTGCACGGGAGGTGGCAGCGCCGCAGCCGCTGCTCGCTGTGATTTTACCAGCAGCTGTGCGTCCTGCAGCTCTCGGCACATCACGTGAAGCACAAACGGCTCGAACTTGAACACGACGTCGCCGGTGGCTGTTTGCAGTGCCGCCATCTGAAAGACACACACGGTGTCTCAGTTGATGCTGGTGACACGTACCGTTAGCGCTGAAGCGATGCGACCCACACCGCGTCAAAAGACCATCACAAATGCAGCAAAGCAATGCAACCGACGCGCCCCCTCCTCACCACGTCGCGTTGGCCGCACGGCTCGTGCGCCACCAGCAGCCAGCGGCAGCGCTGCTTCGGCACGGCGCCCGGCAGCCCGGCGCGGCCCTCGGCCAGCACGATGCGGCCCGCGCAGGAGCTGGTGGTGCAGAACGGCGCCGCCCGGTTCAGCAGCCGCACCGCGCCCGCCGCCCGCTCGTCCAGCGCGCCCTTCCGGCTGCAGTCCGAGCGCGACAAGCGCTGCTCCTTCCAGCGCCCGAACGCCGCCATCGCCCGCCGCCCCGCCCCGCAACACGCCGCTACGGCGGCCGCAGCGCCGCCACGAAGGGAGCCCGAGAGGGACAAACCTCTCCGCGCGAACGGCTGAGTCCCGGAATCCCGCTCCGCGCTGGTCCCGCCGCGTGTCGCGGTGCGGGGCTGGTCGGTACTTGTGTTGCTTTTCGGAGTGTTGCGTTAACAGCGAGCGGAAGCGGAGAGCGCGGCCACACGGGGCTCGTTACGGCGCAGCGGTGCGTGGCCGCGCTCAGAGTCCGTTTGGCAGCGATCGCGTCCGCGGGATCCGCTGCTGCAGCGCCGCGTAACGACCGCGAGCTCAGCGGGACGCGGTGCCGTGTTGGGGTGCGTATTACTATCATTGTGTGTGTACAGGGTCTGGGCTCAACCAGCTGCTTGAGAAGACGCGGCTCCGTTTCTTTCTTTTGGAGGTGTGAACTAAAGTCTGAAGTCAATACGTCGTTATTATGTTTTCGTTTATCTCCAGGTGTTCCCATGGCCGCAGCAGCCGCGAGGGGTGCGATGAGGGCGGTCCGGGTGTTCGAGTTCGGGGGCCCCGAGGTGCTGAGGGTGCAGGCTGACGTCCCCATCCCCGCTCCAAAGGGCACGCAGGTGGGTGAGCTCGGAGTCCGCGCGGCCCTGTGAGCTCGGACACGTGCGAAGCTGCTCAGTAGCTGTTGTCAGCCCGTTTGAGCGCCCGGGACGTCGCATGTAACCGATGTGTCCGTATCTGTGCTGTTAC
Source organism: Excalfactoria chinensis (assembly GCF_039878825.1). Lineage (NCBI taxonomy): Eukaryota > Metazoa > Chordata > Aves > Galliformes > Phasianidae > Excalfactoria > Excalfactoria chinensis. Next base: position 27,843,759 of record NC_092832.1, on the reverse strand, counting down.
ATTGGCTACACGTTGCACGTAAAGGATTCCCCGGCAGGACTGCAGTTGAGCACCGGTTGGTTTTCCTCAGCACTTCAGCTCAGCGCTGCTTTGCTGCTCAGCCGAAATGTTGTGATGCTGTGAATTCTGAATTTTAAACCTTCTAAAATGCTGTTTAACAAATGTCATTCTTTTCAGGTATTAATTAAGGTCCACGCCTGTGGGGTAAACCCTGTCGAGACCTACATCCGTTCTGGGAATCACGCTAGGAAACCAGCTTTGCCTTATACCCCCGGCTCCGATGTGGCTGGTGTGATTGAGAGTGTTGGGGAACATGTGACTGCATTCAAGGTACTTCACAGGGCTTTAATTTGTTATAGTTTGTAGAGCTGAGTGACCACGGGTTGTAATAGGTGCTGCTGTTCTGTGGGCAGGTGTGTGCAGGGCTGGCTGTGTGCCTTGGCTCCCAGGTCTGCAGCAGCCCTGCCATTACAGGACTGTGTCCTGTAAACCTGTGACTGCTGAGTGGTCGCTGTTGAAGAACAGATTCAGTGCTTGGTTACCACAGGGCATAGTAGGAGTGTGGCTTTTTTCCATGCTAGACAAAAATGACTTTGTTGTTGTTGTGTTTGGAATCTGGGTTGCATTCCCTGATGTTTGAGGTGAGTATGGTAGGTTTGTGTGTCACACTGTAGAGCGGAGGGTGTCTGCTCATATAACTTGGATCTTAAATATGTGAAATTGTGTGGTTTGTGTTGGTTGCATTGGTCGTGCTGTTAGCATTTACAAAAATCTTCTCTGTGGCAAAGATAATTGTTTATTTTTAATAGGGAAGCTTTGAGAAAGAGACCAAACTTGTTCTTAATGCATACTAAGGAAGGAAGGAAGGGAAATTATTAATTTCTCTGTTTTATTTCCCTGTTTTCTAGAAAGGTGACAGGGTTTTTACCTCTGCTACGCTCTCTGGAGGATATGCAGATTATGCAGTTGCTGAAGCTAATACAGTCTTTCCTTTGTCGGATAAATTGAATTTCAGTCAAGGAGCCGCGGTTGCAATACCCTACTTCACTGCTTACCGTGCTCTTTTCCAAAAGTAAGCTTCTGAATTAAAGCTTGTGCAGTTTGCTATTGAACTTTTAAAATACTAACGCCATTATTTTCATTGTCCTGTAAAATGAGGGGATGTGGAGGCATCAGTGTGTGGAAAGACTTCAGTTACGTGTGTTAGGCTGTTAGAACAGTAAAATGTTGATTACCTGTAAGATGCTGGCAGCATTTAACTAGGAAGGTAAATCTTAAGAGAACAGACCTCAAAAGGCTTCTTTAGTGCACAGCATGTAATAAATGCTGCAGCACTGTAAGGAGTAAGAGCCAGAGTTGTGCATCAGCTACAGGAGAGCTTAGATGTGGAAGTCTGGTCTAGCTTGGTAGGGGAGATGATTAAAACTAGTGTGGTTTACTTGAAGATCTGTAACAGGGGAGGATCTTGAATTGAGGTGATCACCAGGATGTTGGTATTGCTGTTGACTTTCTGCATGCTGCATGTTGATGTAACCTCATGTTACTTAAAGTCATAAATTACGTGTTTTGTTTTCCTGTCTTTCCAAAGAGAATGATTGTACTTCTTTAGCCATAACATGAACTGGGAATAATACTGTGTGTAAGATAAGGATCTGATACAGTGTTATGTACTGGTTATGTATGGCAATCATCATGCCAATACTGTATGTCTTTTTTTGTTCAGAGGGCATGCCAAAGCAGGGGAAAGTGTGCTAATTCATGGCGCAAGTGGAGGTGTAAGTATTCCGAAAAGGCAAGTTATTAAAAACGGGGTTTTCTGTCCTTGTATCTGCCTTTTTTTCCTCCATTCTGTGATTTCTGCTTACATTTATACCAGTAAATTGATTAACAAAAAATAAGTCTTTCTTCAAACACTTTAGGGTACTTGTTTTCCTAAAGCAAAAACCTGGTTATCTCAAGTAACCGTGAAACTACCTGAGGGATCCAGTAAGGCCCCTTGTACAGAAGGTTCAGTGGTAAATATATTGCTGCAGTTGGAAGGTGAGCCAGAGGCTGTATGATAAAGCTGACAGCAAAAAGCTGTGATTCTTGATTATGTGCAAGATGTTCTCAGTTCTCTGAAGAGCAATCACTAGCACGTAGCAACCATGCGTTTCTGGGGTATTTTTACCTACCAGCTACCAGCTATCTTCTCAAGGAGAGATACTGGAGTGTATCAGTTCATGGCTGAATACTGCTTGAAACTGCACGTCTGGCTTTCTTTGGTTTTACATGACAGAGCTTCAAATCTCTATCACGTGATGTCCAAGTTTCTCTCTCATACTCCGCATCTTCAGCTTCTGCTGGTGCACAAACAGCTGCCATCAACTGGCAAACTTTTATGAACTGTTTATCAGACAGCAAAATGTTGATGGTGACAGACTCACGTGGGAAGGCATTCTCATTCTAAGATACTAAACTGACATCCAGTATTGTAGCAGCTTTTTTCCCCATAGGCTAAGCACAGTGTTTCTGCAGCCCGTTAGTTTTTGTGCCTCTTGAAAAGATGTACTGCTTTGGCTTTTAAAGAAAGTAGTGCAAATCTGTTTCTCTATGGAGTTGTAACTTTGCTGTGGGAATATTTACAGAAGCAGTGAGATGGATGTATAGGGATGAAGCACTTGGCTGCAGTGAGAAGATCTCTGTTGCATCTTTTCATCCGAGTCATGCTGCTTTCCATAATTATTCTTAAAAACATGTATTCTTTTGAATGTTTATCTGAAAATCAGTCTGGCTGTGAAGTATTTTGGTTGTGCCTCGAAGGCTCCAAAGCCAGTTCTCCAGCCAGATCCTGAGAATGCGGTGTCTGAAGAAACCATTAGATCTGTGAGAGGTGTAGAAATAGTGCTACTAAGACTGTGCCTGCAGGTTTTCTCTGCAGCATACAATGCTAGTATTAGTAGCAGGTGATTCTGTGAAGTTTTCTTGCCTGTGTATCGAGTATTATTTGGACTGGTTTTAACAGATGAGCAACTTCATATTCATAGCAAATGCTGTTAAACAAGCAGACAAACAAGACACAGAACTTCACTATGCCTGTGGGAACATCTTTCCTTTTTTAAACACTATTGGGAGATCTTTAAGATATGAATTAATTACTATTGCTGAAGAAATACGTGACCAGGCAAACTTTGAAACAGTTCAGTTCCAACTGGTAAATGTATCAAATTTAAAATGCAAAGAGTTATGTTGATTTCCTTCTCCTCCCCCCTCAGGTGGGAATAGCAGCATGTCAGATTGCCAGAGCTTATGGCTTAAAGGTTTTGGGCACAGCAGGGACTGAGGAGGGTATGAACATTGTTCTGAGAAATGGTGCTCACCAAGCATTTAATCACAGAGAAGCTAATTATCTTGACAAAATTAAGGTAAGTACACTGTGGGTCTAGCTCATGCAGCATCTCCCTATTAACTTAATAATAATAATAATGAAGTTGTGAACACTTGTTTGTGGACATTTTTTAAAACAAATTTATTCAGTGGCATTTCAGAAAATCCCAGTCTGATGGATTTCCTAATTTAGCATCTCTGCATTTGCTGTTGGCCATCAACCTTAGTACAAAGTCTGTATGTAAAAAGCAATCAACTGCCAATGCTATGCTTTCAGTAGTATATGAAATGTACAGCAGCATCTGCATTATAAAGCAGACTTTATAATGTCATTTTTATACTTATAATTCCTTTATAATAGGAATATACCAAGATGCAAGGAGTTAATATAATAATAGAAATGCTCTCCAACGTTAATCTGGCTGCTGACTTACATCTGCTGTCCCAAGCAGGAAGGGTGATGGTACGTATTTTCTGTGTCTGCTGTGGGTTTGCATGTTGAGCTGTGCAATCTGATTGTGAGAACTTAAACTCTCTTTTAACGTGTCTCTATCAGGTTGTGGGCTGCAGAGGTTCCATTGAGATAAATCCCAGAGAAACCATGAACAAAGAGTCCAGCATAACAGGAGTTAGTCTGTTTCTTCAAACCGAGGTATGAAAATAACATTATTCTTTTAAAGATTTCCTTGGTGATCTTTTCCTGTTGAAATAGTCTGTCTATGTTAAAAACAGGAGTGAAAGCATAATTTGACTACAGATACTTTGTATATGAGTTCCTTTACGTTTTGATTTAATCTTAAGAACACCATAAAATGTTTTTGGGCTGTAAACATTGATTTAACACTGGCAGAAATAATTCATACTTTTCCAAAATGCGAAGACTTTGTGGTGGTAAATGCTGTCTTTTGTTTTCTGTAGGAGGAGAGGCGTGAATGTGCAAAGGCCGTCCTTGAAGGCATAGAGGCTGGTTGGCTGAATCCAGTCGTAGGCCCCGAGTACCCATTGCAGGAAGTAGCGAGGGCTCATGAAGACATTATTCACAGCAGTGGTGCTCGAGGAAAGATGGTGCTGCTGCCATGAAGTATTTCTCCATTTACTTTATAGCTGGTCTAACCGCACTCTTGCTTACATGATTCATTGAATATTGTTTTGTAAAATGCATTTTTAATCAGGTTTCAGAGGAACAGCAAGTGCTAGCTTACGTTAATTAATTACATTGATTCATTAGCAATGTTTTCTTTTCGTACAAGCAACATTGGACAAAATTTATTGTAATTTTTTATAACTTTTTTTGGCTGATGTGGAAATAACAACTTCACTGGCTTGACACTGTGATGGAAAAGTGGTGCTGGGGAATATGGCATCTCAGCTGGAATCTGATATAAGGCACTACTTGAAGTTATAGCGAGGGCACCGGGAAGCTGTAAGCAGTGCAGAATGAAGCCTGCTTTGTGAGCAGATGGACAAAGGTATGAAGCCAATGATGCATATATAACTAGGGCTGTAAGTTCATTAGCCACTAAACTTGTTTCATTCATCTTTTGTCATAGAATTTTCTTGGAATCAAAACTCTTTTGTCAGAATAGTTCACTTTCCAGCTCAAAAGGTGGCCAAAGAGGCTCAAATATGAACTATTTGAAAGCAGAGGCAATTTCGTTTTGCTGTGCCTGACTTAGTTCATGAGCTGACAGCACCCCAGTTAATGCCAAGAGCAGTAACTGAAGCTGCATGCAGCATGTTTGCTGCTTTGAAACCAATCGTACTGGCAGAAGCAGTTGATTTCGTGGTACGTGGCTGTTTGGGAGCAATTTCAGGTCTTCCTGGGACCTATGTGAAGTTTAAAGTCACACGAATCCTTGGATGTAATGAGGAGAAACCCAGCTCTGTGCTGCTTTCGTGGGTAACGAGTTCATGCTATTCATGACTGGATGTGCATGTATTGTTGGCTTGTTCCAAATACAGCAATTCAAACCCAATTTAATTGTCAGTTTTTGCATTCAGAATACAGTTTGGTATTGCAGTTTGGCGTACCCTTTTAGTGGGATAATTCTCTAATGAGAATAGCTGTCTCATCTTTAAGGATGGGCTCTTCTGCTTCTCTGAGGGAAAACGAGGCTGTTGTAACTAGAACCTGGTTTGCCCATGAAGGTTCCCTGCTTTGTGGCATTTGGTTTGGACTCGTTTGGTGTCGTGGTGGCACACAGCAGTGCAGTTCTCTGTGCAGGTCACAGCTTCAGTCCCCACCATTTTCTGAGCTGTGGTTTCTCTGAAAAGAAGCTCATTTTTCCACTGACATTTTTTTAAACTGAGAAAATAGTTGGCAAAACCTTTAAGAGTGTCTGGATTTCTCCTCTATGTTTGTCATCTGTCGCTTAAGAAGTATTAAGGCAGAAGAGGGCCCCACATCGGTGTCCTTAAGGCTCTTGCTCAGATCTTAACCTTATTTTAGTGCTTAGTGGACAGCTGTTGGGAGACCGTGCAGAGATGGAGGCGTCAAAGAGCACAAGTGTTGTATGAACTCCGTGACAGCGTCTGCCAGCAACAGCCCGAAACGGGCGCTGAGCTGGGTGCGTTTCCAGCCCGGTTTTGGAGGGACTGAGCGCGGCCCCTGGGAAGGACACGGCGGAATAACCGCGTTTCTTGGCGTTGCCTCGGGCTGCCCGCCAGCTCCCGCGCACTGTGTCCCGGTTTTGTTAACCCGTGACACACTGACAGCCGCCCGCTGCGAGAAACGGGCAACGAGCGGCAGGAGCGCGGGGCGGGCTGCGGGCAGCGGCGTGCCGGGGCTGCGCCGTGCCGGCCGCACGGGGGCGCTGTGGGGTAGCGGCGCTGCTCCGCCCCGCAATCCCGTGTCCTGGTAACGACGCGGGACGCGAGCAGCAGCGCCGGGCAGCACCGAGCGCTACTCCCGGGGCCGGCGCGGCCATGAGCGGCTCTCGGCCGGGGTGAGTGGGGCAGCGCGGGGCTGGGCGCGGCGGGGGGGTCCCGGCTGCCTGCTCCGGTGAGGCGCGGCCGGGAGGGGACCGAAGCCGGCTCCGTTCCTCCGCTCTCGCGGCTGCGGAGCTCTGCCCGCGGGGTCCGAGGCGTTGTGCACAGCGGGGAACCTTCGGGGTGAGGATGCGGTTAGAAAGCAGTGCGGGCCGCACGTCGGCACGGCCTTCAGCTGCCGTTTGCAGGTCTGGCTGCGTTCGAGGCGTAGCATCTCTTCTATGAAGAAACACAGGGAACCCCAGATGAAATGCCGAACGTCTTATCGCAGGAGGTGTTTTTGTGCTGGTTGCTGCAAAAGGCACTCGTGCACTGCAGGCTGCCGTCTGCTGCCAGTTGGGTTGCTGGGACACACGCAGTGCTCACAGCACTCCCGGGGTCTCTCTCTGCACCCACGGACACTAAGTGCAGCACTTGGTCTGACGGCTACGGGCCCTCCCCGCTGCATGTGAAGCATCTCTCCTTGCTGTGCTGGACCCCTCCAGCAGCTCTGCATCACAGCTGCCTGCTGTGGGGTGGGAAGAGAACAAGAGGTGAGAACTCCTTGGCCAGGGAGCAGCTCCTGGTGCTCCCAGCCCTGTGCTGCTAGGGCATCATAAGAAGCAGAGAAGCCCTTGGCTCTGCAACACTGCTCTGCACCAGCTGAACCGTCGGTGTGCTGTCACCCTGTCTGATGGCTCTTATTTCAGCCGGTGTCTGTTGTCTCTGTTCCTCCTGCTGTGCATGGCTGCGCAGAGCCTGGCTCCTCTCTACCATCTCCTGGGGCTGGCTGCTGAGGTCCCCAAACTATGAGAAAGACACTGAGGTGCTGCAGTGTGCCCAGAGGACAGGGAAGCTGTGAAGGGTCTGGAGCACAGTGCTTTGGGGAGCAGCTGAGGGAACTGGGATCGTTCAGGCTAGACCCCTCATCACTCCCCACAGCTCCTGGTGGGAGGTCAGGGCAAGGTGGGGGCCAGCCTCTGCTCCCAGGGAACAATGATAAGATGGGAGGTGATGGCCTCACACTGTGCCAGGGGCCCTCCCTCTTGCTGCACTGAGCTATCACCCAAATAACACTGCACACTTGCAGTTTTGTGGCCTTTTAATTAAGCAATTAATTATTGTTAGAATCCAAAGCACCATCAGAACTTCAGGTTATCTGCTGACCTTAGTAAGTCCTGGTTCATCAGTTGTGATCTCTGTTTAGCATAATTGGTTAAGTCATAGCTGACAGTAATGAGTGCAGCAGCCCAAGTTGTGCCTGGTGCTGCAGTTTGAAGGCTTAGTGTCCATTGGATCGGTTGGGTGACAGCTTGGGTGGGTGGCTTTCCTCCTTTGAAGGAAGGTTCCAAAGCAAATTAACATGGGTTAATAGTGATAGGACAAGGGGCACTGGTTTTAAACTAAGGGAGATTTAGGTTAGATTTTAGGAGGAAGTTTCTCACTCATAGAGTGGTGATGCACTGGAATGAGTTGTCCAAGGAGGCTGTGGATACCCCATACCTGGAGGCATTCAAGGTCAGACTGGATGTGGCTCTGGGCAGCCTGGGCTGCTGGCTGGTGACCCTGCACACAGCAGGGGGTTGGAGCTGGATGAGCACTGTGGTTCTTTTCAACGCAGGCCATTCTATGATGATTGCAGATGGTACATCCTGCATCCTAGGGAGGCACAAACCTCCTTGTGTGGAGGCTAAGGATCATTTTCTTGGCTATTCACCATCTTTCTGAAAGAAAGGAATCCAAGCACATCCCAGTTACCTTTAGCACTCCCTTCACTTACACTTACGTTCTGTCTGAATTTTTTTTTGTCTACACCCACAGCAGAAAGTGTGTGCAGTGCAGTAGTTTATTAAAGTTGGGAATGTATCTCCATCAGAGTGAGCACTACTGGTTGGACGGGAGTGGTAATGAGCTGCAGCTGTAGCATACAGCACAGGAGCTACCTATGAGTCTGCCAATCAATAACTAAAGGTTTGATGACACCTAAGATTAATTCTTTGGTAAGCAGTCACTGACTTACTTGCACTGTGAATCATTAACCTTGAACATTTGCTACCTAGGTCCAGTATAGGAGGCCTACTGAGTCTTTGTCCTGCTTTTCCTGAGTGGCCATCAAAGTCATTGTGACACACAGCAGTGGCTCTGAACACAGTGCATGGTGTGATGTAAGCTGATAAAAACCAGGTGCTGTTAATCAGACAGTGGTGGCGATGACAAAGCAATGAAACTCCTGTAGGGTTTAGGATTCTGAGCAGACAGTGCCCTGAGTGAGTGGAGCTGCAATGATCTGTTGTGTGTTCTGCTCTGTTTTGTGCTGAGTCTGCACAGCTGTGCTTCCTGTGCTGCAGAGCAAACCCTCTGGGCAGTTTCAACTGTTGTGTGTTGGACTTTGGCACTTCAATACATTTTTTAAATGGCAAAATAAACCTTGGTTCTTCTGGTGTCTGCGTCTCTGTTCTGCCAGTTAATTGGAATATTTGTACTTGTCTTATTAATGTGTTGCTATTGTTAATGAGGAAAAAAGAAGAGCTGGCTCCAGTCATGACAATTTATGTGTTGTGGAGGTGCTGCCAAGGCAGTGCAAGTGACCAGGACCCATGAGGGGCACAGTTGAGGTGCTGCCAGTCCCTGCTGCTGGGACCAGGGGGGGCTGGGGCTGTGCAGTGCATGCTGCTTCCTCCCACCAGGGTTCCTCTATGGCCTCTGGGCACACACGGATTGTGTGTCATTTCTGGTGGACTGTCAACCCAGGAAGGTTATTGGGGCTGGCCTCTGCAATGGGAGAGCTCCTGGGCAGGGCTGTGCTCACTGAACGCCAGGCTTTGCTCTGGGTCAGTCCAATGACCTTTGAAGGTCCCTGCCAACTCTTCCCCTCTCCTTGAGGAAGCAGGAAGTTTCTTGTCTGTTGAGTTTCTGCTTTAGAAGTCTCTGTGGTCAGAGGGGAACTGCACTTTCACTGTCACGTGGCCTGTGGAACGTGAGATGGAAGGAACCAAGTGGAATGGAAAGGAGTGGGATTGGGTTTCTCCTCTGCCTCCATGTGCAGTCTCCAGGTGATACCACAGGCAAACACTCGGTGACGCTGGTTTGATCTGCAGTTTTGAATGCAAATGCAAACAATGGATGGAGTGATGCAGAACACCTGCTGTAGCACTGGTGTTTAATCAACACGCATAAGAGGGCACTGCATTGTTTGTATGAAGTTCAGCATATTGTTGTTAGGCTGCCTGTGAGGCTGTTGTGAAACCCCAGGTGAATTCCCTGTAAATCCATCATCTCTCTCAGTCTTTTGTTGCTGTTCTTTCCTTTCTTTTGTGTGTTTCTGTGCGTGGTAATGCAACCTAGCAATGGACATTTATCTCATATTATCCCATTGAAATATATATACTAGAGGTACAGAGGCATTTAAATTTAAAAAAAACTTGTTGTGTAATTAAAGCAGCATTTAATCTGTGTACACAGATGGAAGGTCAGTATGAATGTATTATATACATCTGATTGTGTAAATTTTATCGTTGGGAATGGATTCAGAATATTTAAAAATTAAGCCTACTGCCACATTGTTATTTATCTCGCTTTCCAGGGGCTGAAATAAGAGGTGTTATGCTAAGAACTATTTAAAAACAGGCTAATAGTGGAGCCTTCCATTTTTGTGTTCAACTCTCCTACATCAAGTTCAATTTTTAGAAGCGCTGATCTTTGCATTTAGTGCTATGCACCAGAATGAGGGTGGGAAGCTGACTGGTGCACTTGGAGGAGGCAGCTGCTGTGGGATTGTTGCTGGGGAGGCCTTGAGATGTGCACTGTCTGAAATCTGTGCCTCAGTGCTGGTGCACTGCTGAGCACCGAGCTGCTGTGTCCAACAGAAGCCTGTTGTACCTGGTGTGTTCTTCATGGGGCAGTGAGGTGTTACTTTCACACAACCTGATGGGCTATCTGACAGAATACTTGACATGAATAATCAGGACAGCATTTTGTGCAGCAAACTGTTGGGTCATTCTTTGTAACCAGCAAAAAGCTGTGACAATTAGGCTGTCAAGGAGATTTCATAGCATCTGTGTTGATTTCATTTCAGGCTCCTGGCAAACTACAACAGCCTTACGGACAAACACCTGGCTGGATATTTCAGCAATGCTCGAATAAGGAGACATCTTCAGAGATCAGGACTGGTGAGACTGAAAAGCTTCTTGTTCTGAGAACAAAAGCAATTATGTTGTTAATTTTAATATCTGTCAAAATACTCAAGCAGAAGTTGTAGCCAGTGGATAAGGAATAGAAGCTCCTGGGAAGCTGCAGTCTGATTAGAATGATTTCATTTTGCTCTCCTTTTTAGTTATGTTTTATTTCTCTGTGGCAGATCTCAAAGAGTGGGAGAATAATACCAGAGAAAGAATACCGACAAAATGTTATGAGGAAGGAACACCAGAGATATGTACAGGAGTGCCTGGCTCGAGCCATATTCCTGAAGATCCTTGACTCTGAGGTATGTGCTCACTGCTGGTGGGTAAGCCTTCTCAGGTGCTTTCTACTGGCACTGGTGGCAGTTAACTCGTACTGGGTTGTCTTCTGTAGCTGTGCCCTCACAGTGGGACTGCAGAAGTGTAGGAATGATAGCTTTAATGATACACCTGAATCCTCCTATTTCTTCCTGTACATGATGACAAAACTAGTTAAAATTAATAGATTATAGGATAAAATCCAGAGGGCTACTTTATCTGAATTTTTTTTCAAGCTGTAATATTTTAAATATAGCTGTTTATCTTATCTGAGCACAAAATTTGGGCACATTCCTGCTTTTTATCAAAGACACAGCTTTAAAATGCTCATTTGTTCCCTTACCAATGTTAAGATATGGAGGTGCAATGCAAATGAACTGAATCACTAGCAGTTTAATAATAGGGTTCAGCAAGGGTAATGATGAGGGAGAGGGAAAGTGATAAGCAGGGCAGAAACAAGTGTTCTTTGCTGACACCTCATTATGTCTGTTAATGAGATTACTCTGCTCTTACATTGATAGTTTTATCATCAGCTGGAAGTAAGAAGGAAACTTGAAAATTCTGTGAGGAAGAAGAGGGCGCAGAAAACGAAGGTAAGACTTGGGTGCCACTGAATGCTGGTGAGGCATGACAGCTTTGCTGCATTAAATAACAGCCAGAGATTTATTGAAACAAGTGTCCTGTCTCTTTTGTTTATGGAACAAGTAAACAGGCAAGCAGAGGATGATCCAGGTTACATCTTCTATTCAGCAGTTCAGAAATTTCCATGCATGAATCTGATTTCTTCCGAGTATACTTCTCCAGAATTCTTGGTTGTACAATTTAATGAAGGACTGTGTGAAATAGTGTGCAATAACTCCTTTATCTATTGCCTGATTATTCTATTCAACACTTCACTGTTTGCAGTACCACAAAGTTAATATCTGCTCCTCTTTTCCAAGACATGTATGGCTTTGAATGCCTTTCTAATATTCCTTCTCAGCATTCCAAGCTGAAGAGCCTCAGTCTATTGAGTCTTTCACACTCATTAATGTTAACTTTTTTTTTTTTTAAAACCTTTTCTAGTTCTACTATTTCTGTTTTGAAAGAGCAAACCAGAACTGAATGAATAATTTAAGATAAGTGATGCAGTTCTTCCCTCTTAGTAATCATAGACACTGTCTGCATTTGATTGCTGCTGAGCACTGAGCTCATGCTATCAGTTGTTTGCCTCTCCATGTGATATTTACCAGAACCAGTGTGTAAGTAATGAAGGAAAGTCTGAGGTCTTCCCTTTGGTGTCCTGTAGGTAAATCCTGATTCTGTGGTTGTTACTGCCATGCAAATCCCACAGAAGTCAATGGTTTTTCTTTCCACAAAGTCATCTGGGTGCATATGGAAATAATTTTTTTCCCTCATTTTGGCTGAAATATCCTCAACTTCTTATTTCTGTATTAGGATCCTGCATACATTGAGAAGAATATATTGGGAAGATAGTTGTTTCTTTGAGCAGTGGAAAAACGATGTCAAGTCTTTTAGAATTAAAGTAATACTTTTATGAGTAATTAATATACAAAAACAACAACAACAACAAAAAGGAAATACACTTGAGAAATACTCATCATTCTGGTAACTGCAAAAACATAATTTACAGGCTGAGCTGCTGTTAGAAAAATGGAAGCAGCATAATTCTACTGGGAAAAGAGTGTGATGAAAACATCCTGTTAAGGGATTCTGGACTGGGAGAAATTTGGAACATTAATAGAACTACTTACAGTGAGCAATGTGAGGGAGATGCTTGTGGGTAAGTGCTCTGTGCTGTAGTGCTACACTGGTACGCAAGGACCTGGCAGGAATTAGCAGTAATTTGAGTCTTACCTCAACAGTTCAGTGGAATTGCCTGAGTAACCAACCCAAAAGGAAAGGAATGGCAAACAACAGACTGAGACATAGCTCTCTACTTCCAGAAGGACGGTCAGCCCAGTGCGGTGCTTTGGAGATGAAAAGGTAGAGAGGGCAGCACTCTACTTCCACAAGTAGTGGGAGCACACAGATTGGAAACAGACCTTCAACCAAGACAAGGCTGGAAGAGAAACAAAGGCTGATGAATTGAACTTGGTTGTAGAAGACTGCAGAGAAATGAAATAGAGATGGGAACAAATCTTTTCCCTTATTCCTCTCTCACTCTCCCCTTCCTCTCTCTTTCTTTCTTTCATTAGCAGATCTTCCATGACGCCTAGGCAAGCTCTTTGCAGTAACCGTCCAATGAAAGACAGAAGGCAAGCTCAAACATGGCTGTTACATAGTATCTCAGAGATACACGTTGTTGTTCTTTCAGGGAGAACGATCCAGAAGATCAGTGGAAGGTGCTAAACCTGTGCTGTCCCCACACCCACCACTTGGGCCCAGATGTCATTGTGGATGCCATCCTTTAATGGCTGGAGAGCCAGCTGCTCGTTCACACCTGGTGAGTTTTACCAAATATGCTGTAATGTACACACACATAAACTAAACTGTGCACATATACCTGTAATGTCTGTGCTAAATCTGTGCCACTGGCTGTCCTGATGGTTGCACACAAGATCCTCATCAAGCAGAGAAAAAAATGTTCATTTAATCAGGAAATACAATGACCCCCAAAATCTGAGGGCAACAGCCAAATATACACTCCAGTTCTTACTGGTTCTCCATTTCAATAACGATACCTGGTGATATTTAGTCCTGAATGACCTTCTCCTCCACATCCCATACAGAGGGCTCCTCGGCCTGTAGTTGATTATAGTGGTGGACAGCATTCTGATCAATATGGATCCAAGGAGTCAACCTTTTTAAAGGCAGTAAGTGAATTTTTAATGAATTTTCTTAGATATTAACATTTTTACTTGATATTCTGGATTAAAGAAAAAATGTCAGAGAAATGCCGAGACTTGAACAAAGACGAACATGCTTTTATTGTGCATTTTCTCAGTGTTCATGTGTTCAAGTCACCCAAGCAGAGCATGTTGCTACAGTTCCTGTAAGCTCATTATGTTTGCTTCAAGGCTGTACTGTGAATGAACAGTAACAGTTTTTGGACACTCAATTAGAGATTCCTAAAGGGGTCTGGCTCTCCAAGACTGGAATGTATTAGAAAATTAAATTTCCTGAAGGTACTTGAGCACCACTCTTCAATGCTGATTTTCAGCACTGTATTTTTCTCCCGTGTGGTGCTATTCTACATGGAAACTATACCCTCATATTTTCTCACTGTTTTTCTTTTTCCTCTCCTAGACTTCTTCCCATCGACCAAATACAGCTCCAGGAAATGTGCAATACCCACTTCGACTTCAGCCTCTCCTCAGCTGCGCTGCAGCAGGGACTGCTCCAAGGAGTTCAGGCTCTAAACAGAAGTGCTGCACACTTGAAAATTATCAGCAGTTTGCTAGTGGGGTGAGACCATATTTCATTTGGAAAATAGTATATTTTAGGCACAGCTTTATAATACTGCTTAGTACTGTAGTTCCCATACTTACTGCAGATAACGTGCCTGCAAAATGGTTAGCAGCCTTTACTCAAACTCTCCTTTTTAACCTTCCCTTAAAAGTTAGGTTGGGTTGTGCAGAGTTCTCTCTGCTTGTGCTCAGGACTCTGCACACTTACCGGCTGTACGCAGTTCACAATGTCACATTTATCTGCGTGTGATGTTTTCAAGCAACTGACCTTGGTTTCTCCATTTGTGCCTGTTGCTTTTCAAGATGAAAAAGGAAGTGTTTAGCACACATGTTCTCACAGAACATCTTAGCTTGATGCTTGCAGTTCTAAAATTATGTATGTTACTAAATGTAAGGAGCAGTCAAACCATGGTTCATTCAATATGCTGAGTAGCTATTTTTGCATGGCCTATTTAACAGTTACTTCTTCTGTTGTTGTTGCAGAGGGAGAGAAGTGGATTAAGACTTATGAGCTCAATGGAATATGTGACTGGGAAATCCCCATACCGACTCCCTGTCATTAACAACTATCTGATACCAGTGCCACCTCCTACCCCGCAAAATGGAGACAGGAGTGTAAAGGAAGTGAGAAATGGGATGTTCAGAAGGAGACGATTTCGTCCCACCGCTGCACCAAATGACTTAGAGCAACTTGTAACCAAGGTAGGTTATTTCTAGTTTTCTGGTTACGTGCAAGTGTGTTGCCTTCCTAGCTGACATACTCCTGCACTTAAGGGAAATTTAGGAGGGTATGAAAGTTACATTGAATCTTCGGCCAGCTGTGGCTTCTGGAAGTAAAGCTGTAGGAGTACAGGACTGGAACGAACTCAGTGGATCATTAAATTTCGTTCCTCCAACCTCAGACAATTAAATACAAAGGATCTTCTGTCCTAAGTCTTTTATTGCCTTTCTGCAATAAAACTGGAAAACACTTTTCATCTTAAGCAGCTCAAGGCCTGTCTTAAAGCGCTGAAAGTCTCAAGTGCAGGTGGCATGCTTGTGATCTTTCTGTTCACCTTTTGACATGGTTGAAAACTAAGTACATTTTTGTGTATTTTCTACTGTAGAATTCTGGAGAATTCCCTAAGCCCTCATTACGTAGCAATGCATTTGTTACCATGATCTATCTGGGAAAAAGTGTGCATTTATCTCATGATGATTCTGATTATAGAGATGAAATCAAAGTCTATCAGCAGCATTGTGGAGGAGAAAACCTTTGTGTCTACAAAGGCAAGCTGTTGGAAGGAGGTAAGGATAAAGAGTGGAAGAGTTTGTACTGATACTGGCAATGTCTTCTTTTTGGCTAAAACACTGATGTGATATTAAAGTGGTTTCAGCCGACCTCAGTCTTCATATGTGTGCATCCAGGGAGAGTGGGTGGCCAGACTAGTACTAGCTTGTCATGTATGTGTCCATCTACATAGTCCTGTGCTGAAAAGAGATAAAACTGTTGTCTTTGGAGGAGGGTAGGGTTTTACCAATTAATTTATACAGCTGAGAATGAAAGAACCTGACCTGGAACAGGTGTACTAGCAATGATGCAGATGGAGTCCAACAAATGCAGTGGGCTGACAGTAAAACACAAACTTATTCTTTGACTTCTCTCCTTTCCATGGTTTCAGAGACGTTTCAGTTCATCTCCAAGAGGCATCGTGGTTTCCCATTCAGTCTCACCTTTTTTCTCAATGGGATTCAAGTGGACAGGTTGAGCTCTTGCTGTGAGTACAGACATCAGAAGCATTCCAGGCTTGGAGGCAGGCATGGATACTTTGGATTTCTCAATGTGGAGGGAGCATCTCCTTGCTATAGGTGCGGAGACAAATGCACTTTGTTCATAAAGTGTTACAAGCTCAGTTTCTAGAGTGTTGTTTCCTTGTTATTAATCATTCTAGGTTCTGATATTTCATTTTTTTTTTTTTTTTTTTTTTTTTTTTTTTACTAAAACTGCCTCTAAAATGGGATTCTGCTGAAATACTACTGGCTGCTGAATATAACAGTACTGAATATGGGTTTTGGTGATGTACATGAACCTCCTAACCTTAAAATAGGGAGTGTGGCTTTCCTCTTTATGCAAGTAGAGCAGTTTCAACATGTTACTCAAAGTGCTTTGTTTTCCAGCAGTTTGGGTTTCTCTTAAATAGGAAAAACAGAACAGGTCTTTTAAATACTCTAGATTCAGTCTCTTTCACCCACAGTTATTTCTCTCTGCAGACAAATTAAAAAAACATAATCACCGTAGAAGCCAGGTTATCATGTTATTGGCTGTTAAAGCAGCATCTGGATCCAACACACCTGTAACTTGGAACTTCTCTCCCCTTCTTAGTAATTATGTTTGTGCAGATCATGCTTGGTACAACTTGAATTAATCATAGAATGGTCTGGGTTGGTCATCTAGTTTCAACCTCCTACTGTGGGCAAAGTTCCCAACCACTAGACTGACGTTCACTTCTGATAATTTTAATATGTTTATAATTCAGTTGTGGGGATAGCCTTACTGTCCTTAAAGGGAGATCTGTGGAGCATGTGAGGATTTGAGAGTGTTTCTCAGAGATGTATATATCTTTCTTTGAGAGGTGAAGCGAAGGCAGACATGTACCTGATTTCACATCTAGTAATCAGCTAAATTAAATAAAAGCGCTGTCTGCTGCTTTTCCACTGTGCACTGATAGAATAATGTGACACTTTCCAGTACTCCAAGGGGTGTTGTTGTGGGGTTTTTTTTGTTGATGTTTTTTTTTTGTAGATGCATTATTGCGATGGGTCTGGACAAAAAGCCATCCCCTCCCAAGAGAGAGATGGAGGAGGACTGTGAGGAAAAGCAAGTGGGTACCTGGAAAGATGGAGTTCACAGTGAGCCAAGTGGTAGCAGTGCTGATCAGAAATCAAGCAAAGAATCAGTGCTAGTCATCTTACCATGTCACGAAGCAGATGTGGAAACCGTTGAGGACAAAATGGAGACCAGACAGGAATATGAAAGAGAAGAAGAGACAAAACTGTCCAATTGTGAGACTGAAGATAGTCAGGAAGATACTGGTAAAAATGGTACGGTATTCCAAAACACAAGCATGAGGTGAAAACTAGAAGAGGCTAATTCTGGAGGAAGTATAGAACTGTGGGCTCCCAGCTTCACCTGAAGAGCATACCTCACATGTGAGGAATGTGCTGAAGATGGGTCAGCAGACAATAACTGTATCTGGGCAATAAACTAAGTGGGGATCCTTTCATCCAAGCAAACAAGTCAGCAAGGCTGAAACAAGAGCCTGAGGTGGATGGGAAAACAGCAAGAGGGTGAGGTACAGTGAAGGGACAGCAGTGGAGACAGAGAATGGCATGGCAGCAGGTAGAGAAGAGCAGGAAGAAGAAATGAGGCTGTGTGTGGGTGGGGAACCAGTGAATCTGAGACAGGACATCAGTATGAGATGAATGGAGAGATGGTGACTGCTGTGGTGGGAGGTGGAGGAATGCCCACCTCCTGATCCTACATGGTGAGGAGGGAGGTGGGAGGGACGTGCAGTAGTGAAAATGTCGGCAAGATTGAGAGCCCAGTGAAATATTTTGGTCTGCTCTTCTATTTGTTGCCAGTGGCAGTGCGATGCTTTGTTCACCTAAAGCTCTTTCCAGTCCCTTCTCTACCACACTTTCCCAGGGCAGTGGGCATGGACCCTAGATGACAGAGCTCAGGGAGCATTTGGGCAGCACTTCCAGGTGTAGGGTTTGGATTTTGTGTGGTGCTGTGTGGAGCCAGGAATTGATTGGGCTTGGTCTTCGTGGGTCCCTGTCAGCTCGGGTTGCTCTATGATTCTGTGCCTGCCCCAGCTGGTGCTCCTTCTGCCCCAGCTCACCTTTCTGGCTGCCTCTGATACTACGACAGCTGTCCTTTCTCAAGCACTCCCTCTGACAGATGTAGCTACCTAGTTGTGTCCCTTCTGTTTGAGTCCCACTTGGTTTCTGTTGAATGAGATTTAAAAGAAAAGACCAGAGAGAGTCTGCCCTCGCTGTAATTTTCCCTAAGGGCCATTTCTTGTGTCAGGCAAAGATAATGTTGGCAATATGAAAATGACTTCATACTGAGAATGAACCACTGCCCAGTGCCACCTAGGCAGTCTGTTTTGTCTTTGGTTGACATACACCGGTGGTGTTCCCACCTGCCTCTAAAGGAAGAGAGAGCTTGCTCCACCTGTTCTTTCTCTACACCTCAGTATAAAGCCTTTTTCAGAGTGTGTCTTACTTGGAGGGAGGCTTTTGTTTCTACTTCCTATTCCTATTAACCTTTCATAATTTTGCACAGCATCGTTGTTATTCCTGTTGGATGTTTTTGTGATAATCAGGCCTTTTCCTTTTGGTAGGCACCTTCCTGAGATACCAAAGGCCTTACTTCCAACAATGCTGTTGGAATCTCAGTCAGTTTTCAAAACAGAAAATAAATCTACTTTTTCCCTTCATCTTCTTTGTCTGGGTAATTGTTTATTTGCTGAATTGCTTCTGCATCAGGTATTCTTCACCTCTGTCTTTGGTATTCTGTCACTTCAGGACTCTAAAAGCACTGGTAAAAAGAGAACACTGTGAGCAGTTATGGTGTAAGGTGAGAAGTGATGGCCTGGAGGGGCAGCTGGTGTGTCAGCAGTGGCTGCTTTTCTTCACAGTGTAGATGAGTTGTCTCTCTGCTGTGCAGTGAGCTAGTGATAGCAGTGGTACTGCTGAATTGTCAGTGGAAATCATGGCATCGCTGTGCATTCTGGTGCCTGGGATTTTAAGTAGTGCAGCCTTCTTTGGAATGTGTGCCTTAATGTATATACATAATGACAATTTTTGCCTGTAGATCTGAGCAAAGTAATCTGTCGTATGTTACAACCTGTTGGGCCAGCAGCCTGGGATGAAAGCCAGACCCTGTGGATATGAAAATGGCAATTCTGCTAGAAGCTTCATTTTTCACCAGGGTTTTCATCTGGGGACTGAATGAGCATAGTAGAGCAGTGTGAGAATAGAATGTTCTTCAGCACCCTTTGGCTGGGCTTAATTAATTCACTTTGTAAGTCGTTTTGTTGATTAGCCATATCAATCCACATTTATCTTATCTCCCCATTACTGTGTATCACCTTTCTCTGCTTTGCTCTGCTACTTTTACATTTATTTATTTATTTATTTATTTTCCCACTGCAACAAGCTTTTCTCCTGCAGTAAGAGACTGTCTTGCATTTTATTTCTGACTTTGCCTGACTCTTCTAGTCTTCTCAGTGGCTAATGTTATTTTCATTTATTTTTAATGTATTAATTGTACTTGCTGCATCATTCTGTAGCTTTTTTGAATTTTTACTACTCTACCTATGAAGAACTTGATGCTTTCCTATGGTACTGTGCTCTTGCAATTCCTGTCTATGGTCTTAGATTCTCTCATGACTTCCAAAAGGAGTGAATAAGCTTAAGGGGAAAGGAAAACTGATGTAGCAGATTTCCATCTGCTGGAAAAAAACTTCAGGAGTTGTGAATTCCATCTGCTGTCCCATAATATATTTCTTTTATTTTAGAGTATAATGAAGATTTTGAAACAGATGAAGTTAATGAAGAAGGACAGGCTGGTGATCAAAGGAATGAAATGTCAAAGTCATCCTCAGATGATGAAAAACATGATATAGACTGTGAAAAGGAGAGTAAAAATGCATCACAGAAGGCACTGCAGGCCTCTGACAGCGAGAAAGATGAAAGTGATGGATATTCTGACAGTACCTCAGGGAATGGCAAACAAGGTCAGCTTTTTATGTAATGAGGCTCACAGATGTTGACCTGAAGCTTGTTCTACATTTTGTATACGTTCAGTACTGTATGTTGAATCTGTGTGGATAAGATTGTGTAACTGAATTGGTAAAAGATAGCTAACTATCTTATCTGTTCTTACCATTCTATTATCTGCCACTGAACTGCAGCCAAATCTGTGGGGGCACTGTAAGTGTGTGCTGAAATATTTGGTTGCAGACTTGGAGGTGGTGCCAGTCAACAGATTAGCTCTAAATGTTGTGGGCAGACAAACACATAATGATCACAGGCATCCAGGAAGCTATGACCATCACACCTGCTGAGGATGTGTGCTTTTATCTGAGAAGTCACCAGAACACCTGGAATGACACCTTTCAGATTTTAGGACTACTCTCTTCAATGACTGAATGATTGGAACCTCAGCTTTATACTCTGCTAGATCACTACCACTATCCTGCTTTGGAGAGGAAAACACTATTACCTCAGCTTTCTGTGCTACATGCAGTGGTGAGATAGTGTTTGAGGGTTATAGGATCACAGCATGGTTGGGGTGGAAGAGTCCTCACAGACCACCCCACGCCATCAGATCAGGCTGCCCAGGGCATGCACCTCCAGAGCATTCTAGTTCAAGTCTGGCAGTGACAGTTTATTTCTCTCTATTTTTCCCCTATGGCTTTGTGTGATCCCAAGCTGGTTTATGTGCTACTAACTTGTCATAGTATGCTAGGACTTCTCCATTTACTGCTTTTTAAAAATATTAATTCATTTATTCATTTATTAATTCATTTACATTCCTTTCATGTGCCAGTCCTAATGTGCAAGCTCTTTTCTCAGGTGAGATGTAAATATCACTTCCACGTTTTTGAGATGAGCATCTGCATCATTTTTATTTCGTGGAAGATGTTGCAGGTTGGAGAAAAATCCAGTCTTTTTGTATGAAGTGTAATACCCAACATAAACTCAGGTCACTGCTTAAATATGTAGAAAAGGGACAAGAATACAGTGCTGCTTCCCCAGTGGATTTTCCTACCGCTGTAAATAACTGGTCTCAGCAGTGGTCTCTTTTGCTTAGTGGGCCTAAGAGGCTTTTACTTCTTTGAATTTGACTAATTGCTTCTTGAATCCATGTGAACTTTGGACACTGGCAATGCACAGTAGAGCAACAAGCTAAACGTTAATGGGTAATTATCACTGTTTATTTTCCTGAACATTTACCTTTATGCATTCTTATGGTGCACCATATATACTAGAGGACACAGTGTTCTTCATTTCCGATTCTACTTGAGTGTTGTACATGACTGCACTGAAGGACTGTTGCAATTGTTGGAACCTTTTGTCAAACTGCACTCAAGAAACTTTCCTGAAGCCTTCTAAAATCAAACTTACAGGGGTTCTGGAGGTGTTTTCGTGTGACTGATGTTGCTATCCATGTTCATTTATATTAGCAGAAAAAGAATGATGTTGAATGGCTTTGATTTTAACACTAACACATTTGGACAATGCTCTTTTATTACCATTATTGGAATTCTGTCTCTATATCCTCAGATGGCTTAATTCAGAGGTTCACATCTGACATACATCTGTCTGTGGGCAATGAATGCAAATGGTTTTTAGTAACATATTAAAATGAATTTGTGTTTGCTATTTCTAGACAGGAGCTCTGCATGCTCTCTGTCATCCACCAGCACTCAGTATAGCAGTGAAGATCACTCCGATGATGAAAAGATGAAAGAGAATGTTAAGGACAAAGAGGAGTGTGATGTCAAAGAAGCATCTGATGATAACATAACACATGCACAATATGGAAATGAGAGTGGGGAAAGTAAACTGTTCAGAACAGAGGACAGCCAGGAAACTTTTACTTTGGAAGAGGAAGGAATGGATGAAGCAGAAAAGACAACAACAGAAGCTCTGACATCAAGGGAAAATACTGAAACTTTTCATGAAAACGTAATAGCGGTACATCAAAGTCCTGATGTTAATGGGGAAATGAAACAGGCTGGGTCAGTAGGAAGTAACGTAAGGGAAGAAGAGGAGAATGCAAGCAATGGAAGGGATGGTGGGGAGAAAATTGTTTCAGTGCCTTTGGAAAACAACATGATGGAAGTGGAGGATAGAAATGAAGAGTCTCCTCAAAGGGATGAAGGAGGTGGTGAGTACAGTCCCCATGCAGAACTGTGTTAATGTCAGTGCATGCAAGTGTTGCTGTATCTGCCTGTATGTCATGGTCCTGCACCATCTCAGCACAGGGAATGCAATTGCTGGACTATTTTCCAGCTGCTAAAATACTCTGTATTTCTGTGAGATGAATAACCAGAATGTACCCACATAACCCTACACAGCTTCCTTGCCATCCTTTGGGCACCCTCCAGGGCCTCTATGTCACCCTTGCAGTGAAGGACTAATTGTGAAGCATCACAGTCACTGCAAGGACAGAGCTGAAGGTAAGTTCCCAACCTACCTGTACATAAGTAGAGGATTTCAGTCACATGTCTTAGTTTGAGGAAGTGAGGAATCCTCAAAAATATAGTTGGGAGCTTAAAATAGGGAAATGTATATTTTCTTTAGGAGTAGCTGTTATAGAACAATTCAATTTTATGCCCATTAGTCATCGCTGTTGCTTGTTTTGAATCCCTCCATCCTCACAGAAGTATCTTGCAGTTCTGTGAACATGCTGTGGAAGATGGCTGATGAATGTCTCAGTAGGTGCTCGTGCATGAATTTCCCCCCCTGCTCTCAACCCCTTCCTTTTTTTCTAATGGTTGTTTCCATCTGATATTAATGTACTTCAAAAAGGGAAATCCTTGCTGGTGCCAATCACTCTGCAGTAATGCCACAGATATTCAGTCAAGCTGCAAGAGCTGGAGGACTTTGTCCTTCCTGCTTTCTGATGATCTCTCTTCCTTTCTTCTTTTGTGATTTTGTGCTAGTTTTAGAAGATGATATATCAGCACAGGAGGAGATAACAGAGGCAATGGGAGAAGAGCATCAAGTGAATTTTGAACCCAAATGTAGTAATTCTTGTGTGGATGAGGAAGTGGAGAAAGCAACGAGTGCAGAGTGTGATCCCGGCAAAGGTGACACTGCAGGTCAGGGGCATGGACTGAATCTTATTAACCTGAAGTCTTTCTATGGAGTGTTGGCCTTCTCACTTTGCTTTCTGGGCCTTTAAGTCCTTCTTTATGCTCTTTTTTAATTATTTTTTTCCCTCAGCTCGCGTGGCCACCATCTCCAGCAGCCACATGTAACTGATGTAGTTATGGTGACCCTGGGTGAGGAATCCAGGGCATGATCACACTGCCTAAAAACAGCTGGGTGGGAGGTGGGGTGGGGACAGGAATCACAGTGAGCTTCCCTTGCTTTTGAGAGGTATGGGTCCTTCTGGAAAACTGTGGTGTCAGGGCAGGAGGTATGTGGCTGCTTACATGGGATGTGAACAACAGAACAGGAATGAGACAGGACTCCAGACCTGACCTCATGAGACCAAGATGGGGTTCAGCAGCATGGGTGGTGGCCCGAGCAGAAAGCAGTAGTTGTGGAGTGCAGCAGTAGTACAGGAAAGTGAAGTGAGTGCAACAGGAAGAGATGATGTGGGACAAGACCTGGTTTCCTGGTTTGAGGAAGGGTGGCACAGGAGAGGCAGTGCTCCTCGTTCCCTTCAGTAGCACAAAACATTCAGTTCTCTAATGAACCAGAGCATGCTGTGTTTGTGCAAAGTATGGCTGTGGCACAGCAGGGTGTGTCCACCCAGGGGTGGGTCCTGGAGCCCTGAAATGAAGGGAGCACTGCATTAGCTTCCCAGGGGTATGTGAAGGCTCTTGGTTATCTCTAGTGTAGTTATGGAGTCTGTGGGAAGCAGTTACCCATTGTATACAAGAACCTGAGTATTTTCCTTCCATTTATGCATATTTTTCATAAACAATGTACTGCCTGTTTGTGAATTTCTGAATGTTACTGTCTTGCTTGTAGGTATGTCATGTATATCCCTGGCAGGCAATAAGGGGGAGAGAGGGCAGGAAGGGCAGAACAGGCAGAGCAGGACATGTCATGCATCAGTGTTTCTGCTTACACTAATTGTGCCCGATGCCTGCATGGCAGCACCAACAGCCTGGTCACAGAGCAGGCACGTGTGGAGAAGCATCATCTCAGCCTCCTTGGCACTGTGCTGATGCCCCCTCATGGCTTGTTAGAAATCACGTCTTTGAGAGTAACTGTAAAACAGCTCACAGTGAAATGAACGTTTTGTCTCTCAGCAGCAGCTGATGGAGCTGATGCAGACGGAACAGGAGCACCCAGCACACAGTCAGCAGCAGTGCAAGTGGTACATGTGGGCCAAGACTGTGAGGAGGATGAAAGCCTTGCTGCTGAACAAGGGCATGCTGGCACAGGCTGTGCTGGGCACGGAGTGGCATGGGCAGGAGAGCTGCAGCCTGAGGAAGAGTCAGCAACTGTAGTCCCTGAGGGGCATCCGCTTGTGGATGGGTCAGCACCTGCCAGGGGGGCAATGGCAGAAGGTGATGCTGAGGAGGAGGAACCAGAGAAGGGGATGGAACCTGGTGCAGAGGCTGAGGATCAGGACACTCCCACAGATGTAGGGGAGAACATGGGGCCATGGAGGGACACAGCAGGTGAGGGAGAGGAGCAGGTGGGCATGGGAGCCCCCTTGGGTATGGGAGGGGGCAAGGGGGTCACTGGAGGGGAGAGGGCTGTGAATGGGGCCTCTGGGGACCAGAAAGTGGGGGGAGAAGCACCTGTGTTGAGGGTGGTGGTGCTTGAGGGACAAGGGGCTGCAGACCTGGCAGAAGGGGTTCCTGAGGTGGGTGACACTGCAGCAGTATGCGCTGCGGAAAAAGCTGCTTTTGAAGGGCAGAAGACTGTGGAGGAACCTGGGGCTCTCCTAGAAACATTAGGGGATACAGAATTCTGCACAGGAAATGAAGAGATCCTAAAGCCAAATGAGTTTTCTCAGCTGAAAGTCACAGGGGAAGAGCAGGTGGAGATGGATGCCCTTGGGGCAATGACAACTGAGCCTGACAGACCACTGGAGGAGGAAGGCAGCTCTCAACCAAGGGCAGAGGATGGGGAGGAGCCCAAGGACTCTGCCAGAGGCACCACATTACACAAAGCACCTGGGAGAGAAGCCGGGGTAGGTGCTGGAAGGGACCCTGACAGTGCAGGGTCAACTCCATTGGAACAGACAGCAACAGCTGGGGATGAGGAGGGCTCAGCAATAGTGTTTTTGAGTGGAAGCCTGTCTTTGGGCAGTGCTGCAGAGACAGATAGAGCAATGGAAGAAAAACCTGATGGGGTGGTGATAGGGGTGTCTGGAGAGAGAGACAGAGCTGAGTCAGGAGATGAAGAGGTGGGGGGGAGAGCAGCAGGGCCACACGAGCACACAGCAATGGGGCAGGGACTGCTGGAGTGTAGTGGGGAGCAGGCAGTGCTGGGAGAGGGGAAGCCTTCAGGCCAGGGTGTGTTGGGGTGTGAGACCCTGGAGACAGCACAGGGAGACCAGGGCAGAAGCTGCCTGGAGTTGTGGGGGCAGCAGCCTGCAGTGCCAGCACCAGGGGCAGCAGAAGAAGGCACAGTGCCAGGAGGAGAGCAGACTGAAGGGAAGCTGCCAGAGCTGAGCCTTGGAGAAAGTACTCAGAGGAAAGAGGTGGAGACTGCGTCGAAAGGAGCTGTGGACAACTCTTATGCACAGGAACGATTGGGAGTCCTGAGCAAGGGAGCACAGCTACAATGAGGTGAGTGCTGCCTGGGCCCTGCTTGTGTTTTCCTCTTGGGGCTGGTGGAAGCAGAATGTCATGCTGTGTTGCTGTCCTGTTTGTTGTACTCCCCTTAAGTACCTGCCACAGGTAGCTGGGGCATGGGGTGAGAGATGCTTCTGCATCTTTGAATACTGGTGCTCAGAACACACTCCACCCAGTGCTGCTGGGGCTCATGCCTGCCTGTCCCCTCACCCTCTGGAAGCTCCAATCTGCCCCTGTGCTGCTGCAGAGCAGAGCCATCCCTGTGAGCCCCATGCTGTGGGTCAGCATGCAAACTGCTTCCCGTGTCACTCTGGCAGCTAATGGGAGGAAATGTCAGATAGCAGTGTATTTGTGCATCAGTATAGTGCGTTTTCAGTAAAGCCAAACATCTTGTTGCTAGGATGTGAACCTGGATGCAGTTGTCACACCAAGGACAAGGAAGAAACTATCCTCTGAGCCTTTTCTTCAGCTCCCTCAGTGCTCCTTCCCACAGCATTCACACCAACCGCTGATTCGTGCCCTTTGGATGTTCTATATTACTCCACAGTACCTTGACCATCGGTCACATACCACAGCAGCTCTGCAGTGTGTAAGCCCGTAAGCACCAGCACTGTCCTGCAGCTGCCATGCTTGGTTTCTCCAAAACAGAGTGCAGTATTGCACTAAGTGTCCCCTCCTGCTTGTACCCTGTGCTACTGCGGGCCTGTGGATGTGAGTTTGAGAGTATATGTGCTTGGCTCTATCTCCTCTCCATGTGTTTTTCTCAGTTATTTGGCTTTTTAAACTACAAACCTCACTGTGAGGTGGGGCTGTGACCTCACTGGTGTATGCATATGTGGAAATGTTTGCAGCACTCATGCAATGAGCTGGGTTTCACTGGCTGGGATTTTCAGTGTTTTGCATGCACTATCACACAAAGGGAGCGTTATGGCTGCTCTGCTGCCTACAGCACACCCTGGGGCACACGTTTACCCCCCCAGATCCTCTTGCTGTGCAGGGGCTCCTGCAGGACATGCCAGGTGTGGGTACCAGGCTGTGTGCCGGTGGGAGGTATGGCTCACTTGCTGGGATGCTGGTTTGTTTTGATGTAGATCATCTATTCCTGGTATGTTTGTCCTCAATAACAATTTGAAATATCATTGTGGTTGCAGGCACTGCTGTTCTTAGAAGCAGGATATGAAAACTCAGTGACTTGTTCTGTATGATTATTTCAGCATGTTCCTTTAACTTCTCTGGGAATGGCACAAATGAATTCCATTCCTGCAGATGATTTTTAGGGTATGTTATGATAGGACAAGGGGCAACAGGTGCAAGCTGGAACATGGGAGGGCCCACAAAAATGTAGGAAAAAACTTCTGCACAGTGAGAGTAACAGAGCACTGGAATTGGCTGCCCAGAGAGCTTGTGGGTTCTCCTTCTCTGGAGATGCTCAAAACCTGCCTGGACGTATTCCGGTGTGGCCTGGTCTGAGTGTTCCTGCTCTGGCAGGGGAATGGACTGGATGATCCTTTCAGGCTCCTTCCAATCCCTGACAATCTGTGGTTCTGTGTGATTCTGTTCAGTAATTTGTATTTTGCAGAGCTTTCATTTGTTCTGGGAACTGATCACTGCTACGCAGCATGCTTTCCCCTGAAGCCTGGTGCTTCTTTAGTAGACACCAACAAAGACATCGCTTTCTTCAAGGCGCCAGCCATTTTAATTACCAGTAAAGTTGTTTACAAGCACTTGGCCCTGTAGAGAGCTTTTCAGACTGTAACAGTTTTTCCTGTTATTTCAATAGCAGACACTTGAAAATGTTACCAGTAGATGGTACAAAGTAGCCATAGGTGGGCACATATTGATATGGATGTAAGTGCAGTCTGTTGCCCCGATCTGTAGTCTGTTCCCTAAGCCTGCTTCATTGCAGGTTTTCCTTCTGGTTAAAGGTTTGTTTTGGAGTGCCTGTGTTGCCTTTTTGTTACCAAACAACTGAAGCGTATGATGTCAGTGAAAGCTTTGTTAAAGAACAATACGCACCACCAAAAGAAGCTGCCGCCTCCACTACAGCAGCAGGTGCTGGTGCACAGCTTGCCAGAGGGATGCTCACCACCAGCAGATGAAGTGGTTTTGTTCAGGGCTGCCCAGTCTGACTTTCACTGCCCAGCTCCTGGCAGCTCTCTGCAGGAAGGTGTTGTGTGCTGTCAGCTGCTTTCTTCGAAGCTGCTGCTGCAAGAGTGAAACCTCATGGTGCTCATGGGATCCGACACGTACCCTGCAAGGTGCAGAGCAAAGCTCAGCGCATCCTCACATGAGGGTGTAAGTGCTACTTCTGCCTTCCTCTGTAGTGACAGTGACAACAAAATGATGTGCATGCAGTTTTGGCATGTAGGCACAGACTACGCTAATACCATTTTGCTGTCTGCAAATTTCCACTATCATCTACAGAGGAAAAATCTAAGTGGGAAGTAAGCAGACCGATCAGTCATGGGAAGAGGTCATGATAGGCACAAAGAAGCTTTGGTGAGTAGCAAAAAACCATGAATTTTACTGTTTTAATAGCACAGTGGGAATCTGACATTAAAAATACCTCATTTTTCCCTTTCAATTAGGGCTTGTGAGAGCTCAGAACCTGCATTCTGGCAAATGCTTTTAAATATATTTGGTTCTGATGCCACAGCAGGGACAGCAGCTGCTCTTAACAGAGCTGAATTTCCAATGAGTTTTTCCAACTGACCACTACACTGCGAAGTTGTAAGGCACGGGGAACCTTGGTTTATCTTCTAATCAGAGCATGTTGTACTTTGAAAGCTGGGAAATGAAGCATATTCCCAATATTCCTCACAAGTCTGTGCTGTCCTTCAGAATCCAGCCTCTGCTCCTCAGCACTGATGTCTCCACTATTCTCCACCATCAGCCCATGGCTCCCACCATTTTTGTATATCTCCTTTGCCCACTACACAGAGATGGGCAGTGCCAAAGCCTCAGTATTTGCCTAATCTGTGGCCCTTTTGGGAGAGTATGTCAGAGCTTTGTTTCACATCTTGCACTGCTGAGCATACTGGCAACACACTGACATCCATGAGAAATCATGACAGAAAATACCTTCCTGCTTTGTTGTGCATGCAGGGTTTCCTGGATTGTCATGCCTAGCTGGGGGCTGGGAAGAGCCAGACTGTCTGCACGGCTCTGAGCAGCCATAGGAAGCACCATCTGTGGTGTTGTCACAAGGTGAAGGTAACTGTGTGCTGTACTCAGGTTTGCTCACTGAATGCTGCAGTCACAGGGGATGAGCTCGGTCTGTGTCAGCAAGTAAACATGGAAGTGCCATCCTGTCAACATGGCCCTGAAGCATCTTAGGATGTTCAGGCAAACAGATCGGCTCATGATGGTGGAATGAGCAGCACTGTGAGATGGCAGCTGGAGCCTTTCCAAAATCACACACTTGATGCGTACGCTCACTTCTCTATTGCTGCACAGAAAGTTACCAAACAGGGATTTACTGCTGCTTCACAGCTGAGCACAAACCATGTACTGCCTGACAGCTTGCACACAGCCAAAGCTGCTTTTAATCAGGGGAGGCATTTCTTGGATGCTCAGCTGAGCATCGTATGCATGAAATCTCATGAAGATGAGATTAATGTCCTACCTTTAGATTCTACACCAAGAAAGAGATTTATCTCAGTCCAGTCTGGTTGATAGCACCCTAATGCCATGCATGTTTTCATATGCTATTTAAAAGTTGTATACATTTTAACTGCAAAGAGGCAGCTGCTGACTTCACAAGCCATTGAAAAAGGGGGGGGGGGGGGGGCGGGAAAGCAAGAAGTAGACTTCCAAATTGCTGCCAGCAAGATGAGAGCTGAACAAGAGCTATCCAGCAAGAGGTTTACAGGGGCTAGGAAGTGCCAGAAGGCTGCTTTGGGGGCAATGCATACAAATATGCTCAAGTGTGATGGGATGTTTTCCTGCTGCTGTGGTACTTTGGAAATAGGTCTGTCTAGCTTTTAATTTTTTTTTTTTTGTTTTAATTTATTTTTTATTATTATTTTTTATTAACAAGAGCAGCATTGAGGCTATAATACCACATCCTCTCCTTATTCACAGATCCACACGCACAGACAGAGCATTCCCCAAAGCCTAGGAGGGCACAGAGGGAAAGGGGCCAGCAGCTGCGGTAGAATGGGGTGAGACCTCATGAGCTCCTGCTGGCTGTAACTGACAGTGTGCACTGAACATCAGTTTTCTTATCAGGCTGTTAAAATCACAGCTCTGCACTGGTTAAACACGCTGAAGTGCTAGGAGTATTCTGCAGTAACTCACCATTTTTGTCAATAGGAGGGTACTGGAAGTTTCTCCTCATGTCATCCAAAGACAGACCCTGAGAAGGGTGTTGCCCAGTGCTGCAAATCAGATAGAAGCTGTCAGTTCACAAAAGATTAAGGTACAGTTGTGGAAGGAAGGGGCAGCCATGTGAAATACACCAGCTACTTAAAAGAGACCATTAATTGTTGTCAGACATTGTCATCAGGCTCTGGGGGGGAATATTAAAGGTGGAGAGAAGTGAAACATCAACACTGAGCACCTATAGTGTGATGAGCTGACATTAAGCTGCCCTGTCAGACAATTAAAATGCATTGCTATTGCATTCAGCTCATTATGAGGTTGCAGCAGCTCACCTCTCATTACTTTGCACGTAGCAACAGTTGCCATGCAGGAGGGAGGTTTGTGTTTGCTCAACACAGCTAAAGTTACAAGGCAAGAAACAAACAAGT
The DNA here is from genome assembly GCF_039878825.1 of Excalfactoria chinensis. NCBI lineage: Eukaryota > Metazoa > Chordata > Aves > Galliformes > Phasianidae > Excalfactoria > Excalfactoria chinensis. The sequence continues at coordinate 27,813,226 of NC_092832.1, read as the reverse complement.
TCAGTGCCATGACTATACCCCATGGTACACAGAGATTTCATCAGAACTGTTTCTGTGGTGAAATAGAGCTGCCCGCTGCGACAGCCCAGGAAAAACAGTCTGACTAGGGGAAAAATTCCAAAACACGGCCCAATTCTGCTGAAAATGATCATAGTTCCAAAGCAAACAAAGAAAGAAAATAAACAGCCCTAAGGAACAAATGCCATCAGCAAGTGAGGTTGTTAATCACATCAGTGTCATGTATCATTGAAAAATTAAATAAACCTTTCCCTTTGTGCTGAATGCTGTGCCTCTGGGTAAGCCTTCCTGGGTGCTATTGGTAGCTCTGTCTGTTGTTAGTTTGTAATGCAGAACATGCAATAAAAGCTCCCAACTCTAAGTAACTGCTAGGGCTACAGAATCTCCTTTTGGTGTGCTAACAAGCCTCAGCATGTTATGGAGAACAATGAATTACAGGACAAGAACTCCCTGTTTCCTGCTCTTGTAGCTACACTGGAACCTAAATACATCACTTTCTTATTCTTTCCCTGCACATCCATTACACTCAGGAGTGCCATCTGTCTTTACAGAAAATTAAAGGCTGGCTCACATTTACTCTGTGCTGACTCAACCCCCACTTCCACGTCCTGTTGGCATGGCAAAGTAATTCCAGACCTCTTACATTTCCAGATGAACATTTTGGGTGTCATCTGTATTTTTAGGTGGAAGATTTCAGTGACTGCCCCAAACGAGCAAAGGATCAATTAGTCTCATTCCTCCGATGCAGCTCCTCAGTTCAGCTGACTGTATCTGTCAATTCCCATGTTCCAGTTAACAGCAATGAGCATTCTGCTATTACAGTTTCTGACTGCTAAGTGGTGCTACAGGGTAAAGTTTAGACTAAGAGCACAGCTCTTCTGACAGAGATTAAGAGCACCATTTCATTTTCACTCTCAGTCCCCAATGGGTCAGAGAAAGGAGATTGCTACGTTCACATCAGAACCAGGTGGTGGGCAAACATCATTCTTTGGTTGTATGCAATGAAGAAGCACTCATTCTGTGTGTAGAGCCTACACAGGAGAGGTCTTGATTTTCTACTAATTTGATGTTATTCATAGTGAGAAATGCAAATGCTTAGCTGTTGTTTTGACAGCAGGACAGCTTCCTCAGCATTCAGATAACCCAATGCACAGTGCTATAGCAACTACAGAAGAAGACAGAACTGCAAAAGCACTCATCCAGTCAACCCCAGCAGGGGATCTTCTGTGTGATGCATAACCCAGGGTGTTTCTGCTTCCTGCACAGCCTTACTTGGTAGTGAGGGGCAATCCCTGCTACAGAGAACTCCCATTTAAGGCAGGTGAGCCATGCAGCCCTGGGACGAGCTGTGGCTGTTTAGGAGCAAGAGTCCTCCTTGCCTGCAAAGACAGGTATGTACCTCTGTGACCAGACAGCGTAAGCTCTTGCATTCAAAGCATATTCCAACTCAAAACGACTGCGTAATGCTGCGACATGACTGCGGCCAGGTCCTCCACGTGCAACAAGACAGTCTGAGGATGAGGAGGGAGATAGAGAACCACTGCTGTTGCTGGAGGCTGGAGACATCAACTGCATAAAAAACAAACAAACAAACAAAAACCCCAAACTATAACAGGCACTGTTAACACATACAGTGTATTAATTTTTTTCCTCAGCTCCTGCAAACTGTGTGCCCCATATTGCCTTTATAGTTTGGCTGAAAAGAACAGTGCCTCTTGACTTTGAGGCAGCATGAGTGATATGGCTTGTGAGCATTCCCTGTGCAGCCAGGAGGCATTCCAGTCTCCCCTGTGGAAACCGCCACCTGGGATTCCACTGTCTGTACTGAATGGTGGCAGTGTTGTGTGGTGGAAGCAGTCTGATCTTGGTGCCTCAGGGTGGGAGCTCAGCCTGGTGGGACAATGCGAATACAGGACTAGCATGTGAACATAAGAGCATTACACATAAACGTATACAGCAGCAGGGACCCAGCCTTGCTGGAGCAAGATATCCTCACTGCACCTGGATCCAGAGAGATTTAAAAGGAGCAGAAATTATTTGTTGAGCGAGGAGAAGAAAAATATGAGGAATTAGAGGGAGAGTTCTCATCCTTCATGGGATGCAGTATTTAATAGGATGGAGCAGCTTGCAGACTCCAAAGCCACTGCTTTCCTCATCACCTGCCCCTCTCCCCTAACTCGTACTCCTGTGCATACATCACAGGCACAGGTATTCCACAGAAGAAATGAAGGACTGACCTCAATGTTGCACAGACATTCTTCTAACTTTGCGACCACTTCTGAGAATTCTGGTCTGCCCTGTGAACACAAGAGGAAAAACAGAGTTGTGTAAAATAGAAGGAGCAACTTTAGTAGTTAAACGGACTCACAGACAGATGAATAACAAACCCCTCCATGCCCCTCCTTTGAATTTCATTGCTTTCAGTCGCTTGAGAACCTGGTGGGAAGTGCATGTTCAGTGCTCAGCTCTGAAATGAGGAGATGTATGTTTAACATTACCTACATTATTATTCTTTTCCTGAAACAATCAGATCTGAACTAATAACAATTGGGCCATAACATCTCTGTAAAAGTAACAGTAGATGACTGACAATGCTTATATATAAGCTATGCTTCCTCTTTGCCCATAAATAAGGTTTTTAATATAGCAACAGCTGTGTAGATCAGAGGATGAGCTCCTGAGCAATACTTGCACTTACAGAGACCCTCACCTTCCCCTTTCTGTGTGCTTGCATCATTCCTGATGGAGGATTCTGACTTGTAAACACCAACTGAGCCCTGAAGTTCACCATTTACTTCACCATTTTCCCTTAACAGGTGACTCCTCTCTCAAATAAAAGCAGAGGCATATCTTTGCACCTTCAGTGCAATGCTGGACAAAATACTGTGGACAAAGAATGGTATGGTGATGCTTTTCACTGCTTAGTTATTTCATTCATTCTGTTTGATTAAGTAGCAGCACTTGTTCTCTCCTCTCGTGAGGTATGACATCGCTGAGTCAGGGATTATTATGCACGTTAGATACATATATGGTGTACACGAGATACTTTAAAAGAAATGCTGTTTAATCTGTGCAGTGGATTCACAGCAGCATTTGGGATTTGTACTGACAGTTTTAGGACAGGTACTCTCTGCACAGCATACAGCTCACATGCTGACTAAAGGCACTCCTTGTTCTTCATCCCCTGGACCTCCTGGAACTTTCCTGAGGCCTTCAGACATAATTCAAAGTCTTTGTAAATGGGCATAAAGTCATTTCATGTAGAAAAAGGCCTTTAAAAAATCCAATTTCAGTAAGTTTTTTCCCCACACTTTGCGCAAAATTCGACTTACCCACTGGCTGATTGAGCTATCAATTGCCTTCTAATTCTGCCATGCAGCTCTCAAGCATTAGGAAGATTAAGTGATATTGGAGTGATACTGATGAGCAGCAAAGTGCATTAAAATTCCAAAAGGGTGTTTTATTTTTATGGGTGCTCAGTGAGCTGCTAACAAGATACAGTGACTCTATCCGTTACATGCTGCTCGCTTAAGTCAACAATTTAATATAACATCCTATTAATAACTTTAATCAGAATGGAAGCTACTTGCTGATGGTTATTAGCAGCTGCTTTATAGTTACATGGAATAAAGCAAACAAACAGCCCCCTCATCCATAATATAGCATTACTTCATAAAATGGAAGATGAGTGTATTCAAGTATCCAGAAAACACTAATAGCACCAAAATAAAATAGCCAACCATACCCTGCATAGCAAACACATTCTATCTGCATTTTTTAAGCTGAAACATAAGGTTACAGCATAGAATATAGAAAGGGGACAAAGCTCTCCAAAGTCAGCTGGCAGCCCAGAGTCACACTGACCTCCCTCTGCACCATCCTGCTACAGCACCTACGTGTGCTTCAGTTCACTAACTCAGTTAAGAGAGCTTTCAGGTATCCAGAGCAAGGACAGGCACAGGCACACGATTACCTGTCTCTCTTAGCTGAATCTTAGACTGACCACATGCTCTCCAGTTAGCAAGCGCTGGTGTTGGAACCCAAGGTTTTATGCATCAGTCCTGAACAGATCCAAAATGCTCCTTCAAAACATGTGGGGTTGTCTTAGTTACAGCTGGGGCAGAGTTGCTTTTCTTCACAGTGTCTGATATGATGCACTGTTTTGGCTTTAGGAGAAAAGCATTGTTGATAACACATCAGTGTTCTAACTGTTGCTGAACAGTGCTTCACAGAGCCAAGGAGGTACAGCTTCTCATACAGCCCTGCCAGGAAGGGGCTGGGGAGCAGAGGAGCTGGGAGGAGCAGAATCAGGACAGGGACTGCAAATATCACTAAGCCATCACCTTACTGGAACCAGTGCTTTGGACCCGGCATTAGTCTTATCTAACCTTTGAGAAAAGGAAAGTAGAATCCAAAGTCACTTGTAATAGCAATTGGAGAAGAAGAACACAAAAGAATCAGAAGTTCTGAGCATTATGTGCTGAGAGTAACTGCCATGAAGAAAGCAGCCCTGGAAAGAGGAGCGCTTGCAACCTGACCATAACTGCTCCCAGAGCTGGAATGGTGCCGAGAAGGGCACTGCTGCTGCCTCCAGGCCCTCTTGTCTTCTGCACAGCTCTCGTGCAGATATCTTTTCAGTGCATCAGGGAATGGCTTTAGGGCATGGTAGAAAAACAGAAGTTTACACTTTTTTAGCATTATTTTTAGAGCAACTCTTGATGATAGAGATTTCATTTTTCACATGGAAACATATCAATAATTCACTGAAAACACCTGCAGAAGTCTGAGAGCAAACAGTATTTTTCTGTACATTGCAAGTCAAAACTGAACTTTTGCAACACATTCCCTCAAGTTTTCAATGAATGGCTACCTGATCATCTGCTTGCCCCCTCAGCTCATCAACTCTGTGCTTTCAGCCCACACCACTGTCTGTCCCAGAGCATTCTGCTGCAGAATTCATCTCAGTGAACTCTTGGGGCGTGTGGAGCTGAACCCATGGCTAACCCCACTGCTGGGGCTGTGCGGAGCGGCACTCACCTCTGGGCAGGCATTCCAGCCCTGCATCAGCAGCGCGCAGATGGGTTTGGGGATGGAGTAGCCGATGGGTGGGCGGATGTGGTGGTACGCCATGTCTGCCGCTGCTGCCGCTGCGGGAACAGCCCGGCACAAAGAGGTGAGCATCCAGGAGGTGCAGAGCCCCTAGGAAAGCACAGCCTATCTACTGACACACAGCCAGGGCACAAAGCGCATGACCACCCTGTCTGTGGGTAAATCTTGCAGCAACTCCAAATCCAAACTATTTCTACAGGCAGCTAACACAGTCCAAGGTGCTGAATGGAACGACATTATGGTTATGGCCAAGCAAGGATGTAGACAATCTAATTCTGGCTAAGTCCTAAAAAAAAATGACCTGTGATCAGAGTATGTGGAATATGCAGAGAGCTGTAAGATTGCAATCATGAGATAGCAAGAATACTGTAATTTTTTAACTGCATCCCATTATGGTCACAGCCACATAAGAATAATTTCAGCCATAGTCCATTCTGATTGCAGCTTTTGGCTGCATACCGTTGCTTCAGAATGTTAATATCATGTAAATCCTGTGACACTGTCTAAACATGGACAGAAGAAGCAAACCCAGTTTGCCTAATGTTGGCTGCACTCTGGTGAGTTTACTTTTGGAATCATACTTAGACTAGCAGATACTACAAAAAAGAGAAGGCAAACACAAAGTAAGTTAAGATTTCAGTAAAGAATGCTCCTTCTTTTCACCAAAGGTACTGCCATATTCTACCTGCTGCAAATCTTCTTGTGCCAAATTAACAGAATTTCTGCCATCAGTTTCACAGGGTCGGGATTAGAAAAAAAGGAGGAGAACATACAGTGTGTTTTCATCTGTGTATGCAAGTATTGTACTTGACAAAGTTTATTTGTCACTATTGTTTTAGTCTCCTTTCTCTATCAGCAGGACTCTTCCTTCAGCTAATAAGCATACTGGTTAAAAATACTTTAGAGAGAATGCACTAAAGAATGTGTTAGATTTCATGTATTATTTGAGTAACCTATAAAGCAATTGACCAAACCAGGGAATTGTACAGAAACAGGCAGCTAAGAAACAGAATTAGACATACAGATGCACCTGGGAAAATGGATGAGTGAGCACCGGTGGATTTATGCAATATTAGCAGCATTTATATTCTGTTTGTGCCCAAACATTTGTATGAACTAAAAGAAAACCACCTTTTTAAAGATCAAAATGCTGCCTCCAAGAATAAAAGAAAAACATTATCTGAAAGCCACCTGACAAATCTTGCACATCTCTTTCCCCCAGCAGCTGCATTCTGTACCTCAAGCCCACTTAAAACAAGAAATCCACAATTTTTCATGAATTTTTCAGTTACTGGAGTGAAACGCATCAGTGCAGTTCCATCAGGCTGCCTCCTGTGTGCAGAGTGCTGCACAAATGCACAAACACAGACCAACCCAAGCCATGGGAGGTCAAAGTGCAAAGGCTGCTGCCAGTGGCATGGCAGGTTGGAAACCTCTACTGTAACAAAAATAAATAGTATATGGCATTACAGGGGGGTAGATCTGTGCCTTTCACTGAGTCTTAGCACCTAATAATGATGGTTAGTAAAATACCAATTAACCCTTTTCCACGCAACTAGTTCAGAGCCCTCGAAACATTAATTCACTGCTTATCTTACCTGGCTTTAGGTGAGCAAAAGGAATTTCGCCTGTTAGCAGCTCCCAGAGACACAGAGCATAGCTGAACACATCAGCTTTTATGGTGTACCTTGTGCACTGAGTGAACACCTCAGGGGCCATCCAGCGCAGGTTCTGTATGCGAGGAAACATAAATATATACATATTATACAATATATTAACAGAGTTTATTACCTGCCATGTTTTTTCCTCTAGTTGTATGGTAGCTTCCTTTTGTTTCCTTGCCTCTATTGCTCCATAAGATAACTGATAAGCCTACTCAAGAAAGAGCTGTATAGAAGTTATTTTCTACTGCAATTGTTAATAGTAGTTAACAATAATGATAATAATAATTGTTAATAATTGTTTTGTATTCACTGATCTCTGCTAGTAAAAGAGACCTAGAGGAGAAAACAAACATTAAAACAGCTCCAACACTATTTCAGTTCATCAGTCCCATCAAACCTATATTAAGGTCATTTTCTCCTAACCTGAATTTTCCCTTAAGCTTTACATTAACTACGTGGAACTAAAGAAACAAACCCCAGGCTGTTTGGTCATGTTGTCTTCATCCAGGGATTGCAAAAATCTTGATTCTGAAACACACAGAACAAAGCTGGTTTTACTGTTTAGTCACCACAGGCACCTGCCTTGTAAAAGATTCTTTGTAAAAAGTATTTCTTAATAACAGCAGGGTTTGGAAAATTCCCCCTGATACTGCACAGCAGTAGTGCCCATGTGAAGGAGCTGAGGAGGAGCCAGGCCAAACCCAGCTCCCTGACCTCCACCTTCCAACAAGAACACATTCCCACGGAGCTTGACTGACAGACACCATGGCAATGCACAATGCACATCCATAAAATATAACCTGGCCTACTTCTGAACAGAGGGAATAAGAAAAGCCCATAGCTGAAATAAATAACATTCTGCTCTTTAACCTAAAAGGAAAGAAGCTTGCCTTATCACGCCATGGTTTGGCTACATCACAACATGCCTACATTCCAAGTACTTGTCTGAAGGGAGAAGGCATGTTCCATGCTGCAGACATTCTCACTCGGCTTTCTTCCTGCCACTTAAACTTACCCAAGCTAAGAAGGATCCACCTCTCTGTCAGCTGGGCTTTCTTTTCATGCCTATAGCAGAGTACCCATAGCATGAGATAACTTAGATGAGACAGAAATAGGGGCATTCTCATTTGTAAGAATCTTTTTCCACTCCTTTCACAATAAAATGAAGAACTTCCTTAGTTTTTCCTCAGTAAGGACACGTTTAGTTTTAGACAATTTGAGGTTAGTTTATAGGTCTTTCATAAAATCATTACCTCCAAAATCAGCAACAACCGCATGTCCATCCTCATACAGCAGAATATTGTGACTAGAAAAACAAATAATCGTGTCTTACAGATGGTGAAAATTTTTACAATTCTTGCTTTATAGCTGAAGTCTTGACAACTTCAAACCCCCTGCTTAAGAAAATGAATATCTTAAGATGTCCGCAGCTGCTGATGAAGACACATCATGCATCCTGTAGCATTCCTCAGCCTGAAACCTGTAAATTTGTTCCTGCTCACACTAATGGTGATTTGTAAGATTTCAGTCCTGTTCTCCACACATATTCCAATTACATTATGTCCTTTTCCATCTTGATTTGGAGATCTAGCAGAGTACAGCTGGTGATGTAAGCCTAAGCCATTGTCCAGCAAAAGTGGATACTGCCTGTTCATTGTGTATCGTTCTGTGTTCAGCTATCATGACAGCAGATCAGACAGCAAAACAGGTGAGGGCAGCTGATCAGTGACATTAATTCAAAATTCCAGATTAGCAAAGAGCACTTACACACACACACACACACACACACACACACAAAGCATTTTAAGCTGCTTCCTGGGGAAACCCATGACATAGCAATTAAGGCCTTCAGGTTCAAAGGAAAACCATTCTCTTTGTAAGATGTCTGCTCTGACATCATCCTGCTGTGTTATCAACATGTTATCCTTGTACTTCTTCATGTACTCCTATCATTCCCAGCAGTACTATGCTCAAAAGAGATTTACCATTGGTCCACCAGCCTCAGAAATGCAATTCAGGCTTACAAAACATGAGAACATTTCACAGTGCACAATGAAATCATTTACCTGAATGACTATGGAAGCACAGCTTCCATAAGTGTGCTGGGAACATTCCAGGGGTTAAATAAACTGAGGTAACTGGTGGAATTTTCAGTCTCAGTTCATCATTAGAGACATCAGCTTGCAAACATCTGCTTGATGTGGAACCACGTAAATAATTGAGAGCCAGAAGCTGTTCTTCAGCAGCTTAATGGTAACACCTGGCACTCTGATACAGAGAAGAAGCCCACAGGCAAGCCAGGGTCACACACACAAGTTACAATTGTGCAATTGAAATGCACAATTAGCCTCAGCTTGTCCCTGCACCTCTTTGCTCTGCCTCCATGTGCTACAACCAGAGCTGCCTGTGCACTGTGGATGAAAAGGTGTGCCCTGGGTGAAGCTGACACACCTTTGTAAAGCAAACTGCAGACAGAGAGAAATTCCAGGAAAAGATTATACTTATGTGTTAGATATATATGCTAAGTTTTTATCTCTATGTAAGTTCTTGATGTAGAAAAAAGATAATAAATGCAGGAGCACTCATTCAGTCCACAGTTGTATGGGGCAACCTCTGTCAGGATGCCTGAGATCAAAGAAATTATTTACCCAAGATAATTACTTGTACTGACACAGAGAGGTGCTCTAATTTCAGTGAAGTCTTTGAAACCATGGGAACTACAAGGCTGAGTGTAAAGAACTGGGTAACCAGCACTCTAACCAGGGCTGTTGGCAGAGAGATATTTACAGGCTTAAAGTTAAATCCACTGGATTTGTCCTAAAACTGCTAGGACTGAAGATATAAATTAGGAGATGTGTGGTGGCTTAAATGCATTTGTTGAGGTTAACGTGAAGAAAATTCAGTTTTATTTGCATATTATTTGTTCAAATATAGTGATAGAAGTAGATAATGTCTAGAAGGAACACATGTATGTGTATAGCCTATCAATTAGAAGATTTCCAGAAAGAAGCTTACAACAGCTTTAACAGAAGCTTACAACAGGAAAAACAGCTGCAAAAAGATTTCTACAGAAGACCATAAATATTTAACAGTTTTACACAAGTGTGATCTTGTGAGCAGCTGGGCAGGACAGCTGCAAACCAGATCCAAGAAAGAAAGTAACTCTAACACTGGAACTGTGAAAAGGGAGATGCTCCAATTACATAGAACTGAATGGAAATTTATTATATCTTTTCACCTTGTTAGCTTATAATAAGAGGAAATAAAGGAAATGTCCCTTTTTGGGGCACTTTATCCAACAACTTGCACTGAATAGGAAAAAAAGATGAGAATACAAACATGGGAAAGGCAGAAACTCCTTAAAAAAAAAAAAAAAGAATCATAAACTGAGTGGTACTGTCCATGCCAGCTATTTCATAGGGAATTCGCTAATTCACTTTTTTGTGCTACCTAAAGGCATCCATCACATACAATCCACCTGTACATACCTGGCACTTCCACTGCAACTTTAATTGAATCACTACACTCGGGAACTGGAACCAGTCTGTTTTCTGTCTGTGCACACCTTGACAATTGGAGGACATCATCAGGCAGAGCCGTGGTTCTAAGCCATGCACTGGGACACTGGATATACAAACTGTGCTCCCAGGTGGCTGACATTAAAACAAGTAACCAACCTAGTGTAAGTACTTGCCTTCTCTATGAAGAGAGGAAAATTTCATCCTCAGAGCAACACAGTGCTTAAAACAATGGCTCCTCTAAAGCTGCAGTAATTACTACACCTTGATTGAAACTCCTGGTTTAAGAGTGCCACCTCTCCAGCATCCTCTGGCCTTTGTTTTTGCTGGTGGCAAATCCTCCACCAAAGCTGTTCTAATGCTCAGTTTGGTGGTTGGCACCCCTGCTCACAACAAAGGGGTTGGAACTGGATGATCTTTAAGGTCCCTTCCAATCCAAACCATTCTATGATTCAACAAAAGGTGCTCCGGTTTCAAATCCTCTGCCAAGGGGAAGGAGGCAGGAGGAAAAGCCTGGAAGAAGGACAAAGCAGGGGTAAGCATGCCAACGTGCAGTGCTAGCTGCAGCTCCATCACAGGAGGAAAAATCAAGGACTGAATTCTATCCACATTAAGAAACTCTGCAGACTGTGTTCACGTTGCAGCATTGTAAAGATGCCCATACACATAGTCTGCCACATACACCGGGGACACTGTATTTTACTTTCTGCCTGTCCAGCTCTCTGTTCTCTCAGAATTCCATCCCCTTTTCATTTGATCATGATGATGTCTAGCCTTAAAAGAAGGACCGTGTTCTCCCTGCAGCTATCAACACTCATTTCTGTCAGTATCTGTATTTCCAGGCTCTCAGTTGTGTATCTCCAGTGAATATTGTAAAGGAAAAGGTTTAGAACTACAGGCAGCTTGAGTTTGCTTCCATCCAAAAAGCATAAGGTAAAAATCCTGCTGTGAGATATTTCATTCCTTAATAATTACAGAAAATATATTGAAAGGAACTTTAATAGCTGTAACCTCCCATTTCTACCACACCCCACAGTCTGAGTTAACAAATAGTCATTGAATAAAGCATACATTGATTTAGAACAGGTTAAACTTGCCATCTAGCTCTGCCTCAGCTCTTAACTATCATTTTGCTATTTTCTTTACAACAGCAACAACCTCCCTTCCCTAAAAAACCCCACCAAAAGTAGAAATGAGAATTCAGTATAATGATTCCCTGCGTAACAGAACAGATGGCACGTCGCTCCTTGCTGCACCTTTTGAAAATCACACGTATGGAAAAAAGAGGGGACTCAGTTCCACATTCTCAGACGCTAATGAGGTCTGGAAGTGAGGCCTTGTCTCTGAGCGCAGTGATGCTGTGCCCCAGCTGTGTGTCTGTCGGCTTATGGAGCATTATCACCTCTGAGGGTCAGAATTGGGCAGGGTAACTCCTACCAGTAATTCTGCTTATTTCTGAGCTCAGACCTAGCAGGGAAATTGCAGTCCATTTACTGCTTTCCCAGATGAACCTAGAGGGTCATTTCTGCTACAGTCTGGTTCTCTGGCAAAACAGCTTGACATAGCATGCAACAGCTAACGCTTAACTTTATTTAAAAGCCTCAGATAACACTTTTTACTGAAAGAATGCAAAAAACATTTGCCTCATTTTTAATTCTATTTTAGTCAGTGGAAGCTCAGTAACAAATTCAGATCTGGGCTGAGCTGTGATTTGCTGACGACCATCCACAGAGAACAGAAAGGGAAAAAAATAATAACGATCTACCACTTCTAATTTCTCTCCCCGCCTGCTGATCACATCAGTGACACAGTGTTACTATATAACTTCAGAGAAACAGAAATAGAGATCTTTTCAATTAAGCACACGGAACTAGCATATTAATTATTTTACCCAGATACAAGCATTTTTGCAGAACAAACTCCTCCAGAGAAACAACAGAACTCAATTTACAAGGTAACATTCAAAACAGGGCTGAATGAGGATTTAGGGAAACAGAACAGTCCTGCAATAGCTGCTAATACCTGGATTTACAAATTAAAGCCTTTAGGTAGCACTACAAACTCCCACATAACACTGAACATCCTGCTCCTCTGAACTGATAAACTTAAGTACTATGGCTGAACATCTGCTTTGGATGCATTCCTTGTTGGTAAGATTGTCACTCTGACAGTCAAATAGCAGCAACTACTGCACCGCCTTCAATGCTATTATAGCACAGACTACTTTACTAAAACACAGACCTTGCTGGAAGGCTTTTAGCCTGCACTGTTACACATGCCTTGCACATGCATTAAATTTGTAACACGTAGTAAGTGCAACAGACATGGAACATACATTGACCCGCAAAACACAGTTCCTGCAGGAAACTGACAGCATGCAGAGACCAGGTTAATGCCCCAGGGAAAACTAAGCTTTGAGGTCTTGAAAAGAAACTTGTTTACTTGGGTGGGTGGGGAAACAAAGCCAGAGAATATGGAAATGTTTCAAGATTTCAGCGTTTGCTTTTTTTCCTAAGTTGGAATGGAAGGAAATATCTGCTTTATGTGTGTGCCTGCAAAGCACAATTTCCTGTCCTCCCATAAATAATCTGATGGAAATGTTCCAAACTTGTTCTTCATTGGCCCACGTAATAAATTACAGTAAGTCCTAGAAACCCGCATTCTTCAGCTATCAATAGGAAAAAAAAACTAGTCATCCCCAGGTGTAATCTCAATAAACTTCACGCGCTACTGAAAATAAAGAAGATCTCTACAACTTCTGTCAAAGAAAGAAGCTCAGGAGGAGTTAGGACGGCCGGATCGAGGTTTGTGTGCAGAGCAGTCACTAGGGGGGGATGCAGGGCACCATTTGCAGGCATGTCTCAGCGCCTCCGAATTTCCCTTCCTCGTGGATCTCCGTGAAGGGACTAATTACAGTCTCCATTAACACATATTTTAGCTTAGATGTACTGGATCATTCTAGAGAGAGAATTCAATCTACGTTTTCCTTGTCAGCAGTAATAAGCACTGGGTGGAGAGAGAGTGGAATGCTGTTTCAGATATTCCACGTTAGAAAACCACAGTTATGAAATAAGAGACAGCTGCATGCTTAGGACTGCATTCACATTGCCATCCACCTGGACTGCAAGACTTCCTATTGGGAAAACTGGTTTGACTCATGCCCACTGGGTCTGATGGAGTTGCTTATGATTTGGAAAGTGAAATAGAAACAAGATACATATATTATATATATATACATACATACATATATATATATTGAATTTGAGGTCACTAAGGAGTTTGAAACTTCAGTTATAGTCACCACACCACATAACTTCAGACAGAATCAGAGTTTATAGTGGCTAAAAACCTATGGTGAGTTAGGAGACGACTGGAAGAAAAAGGAAAAGCTCATCTGAGAAGGCATAGAAGACCAAATAGCCTTTTTTGGAAGGCACCTTCTTTTAACACAAAGTATAAAAGCCCCATGATTAAACAGGGGAAGGGGAAGAGGTCAGTTGATTGAAGCCAATAGATATGGAGCACCTAAAAATTTAAGCAAAGGTATGAAAAGACTGACTATCTGTTCCTTAAATCTTGAATACACAGTGATATTCCAGGTGAAATGAAGGCACTGGCCAACCAGACTTACAGCCTACATCATACATTCTCTGAAACAATTGGTTCTAAAGGCAGTTAATGAGGCTTGTTGCCTCACATGATGCCTCTGTCCTAAACTGACTGGTAACCAAAATGGTTTCTTCAGTCTTGCCAGAGCAGATGAAAAAGGACAAGGTATGGTGTAATGGAAAATGCAACAGTGACAGCAGAGCAGCAAGATCCCAGTTTGCAACAAAAGAGGATTGTCTCAAACACTACAGATGTAGGCACAGAAATACGGAAAAAAGGCTGTTTACCTTCAGAAAGCCTCAAATATACAAGGATCTCCAGAAAGATACTCTCACCTCCACTGCCAGCTCTTGAATTAGGTCTGGGAAAGGGTGGATCCTGACTCCAGCCCTTCTGGTCACTCAGGTACATTACATACACCTGAGCTCCCGTAGTCTGGCCCTGCCTACCCACCAGGTGCTCCATCACTGCTTCAGGCCACGACTGAGCATTTCTGCTGCATATGGTGTTTGACAATACCTCCCAACTGAGAAAAACTATGTCATTTCACTCCTGAATTTGCAGAAACAGGCTGTTTTGAATCAAAGGTTTGGTTTTTTTTCCTAGGCTTCAGGATTATTTCAGATTCATGTCTTGTTCAACATGACACTCTCAACTGAGAGTCATTTAGAAAATAAATTGGTCTGCAAGATACGATAGTTTGGAAAGATTCTATGAAAGCCACATTCTGAGGTCAATACATTGTGAAAAATAAGGGATAACTGTTTTCAAGTAAAGGTGGTATCTAGGTAGGCTAAAAGGTGATCTGACTCACTTCTCTGTATTTACAGCTTCTGATATCCTTTACTCTTATCTTCAAAGTGGATCACTGTAATATCAGCATGAAGTTATAAATGGGCATATCCTGCCATGGGCATTGATTTCAGAGGATATTGCTCTGCACAGTCTTCTGATGTGAGCCATATACATATTGATTTCATCAGTGACCAAATTACTTTTCTTGTAATATTGACTTTTTCAGTGCAAAAGCATATACACATGGGCAGAACTGCCTTTACGGTAGTGAGTCAGGTTTTCAAAACAATTAAAAACATTTCTCTGCTGCCTTCCTATTCCCTGAACAATGTTTCTGAATTACATGCTGCCAGGCTGTATGCAGAAGAGAAAGCTGGCCAAGAAAAACATAGGAGCCAGTAGCACGAGTTCCAAAATTTTCCTGCAAATTGAGGTTTCAGTGCCTCCCAGAGGTGTGGTGTGTGCCCAGGTGTAGAAATACGACTTAACAGTTTGCCGTGGTTCATTGCCATTTAAATCCTTGTTGTGATACCCTGCTGCCTCTGCCATTTTTGGAAAAGCCCCATAAGATGGTGTGCCAATGGCAGAACAATGCCTGGAGATGTGAGATTTCCATCTCCAAAGCTTTCAAAAGGGGCTGTATGGATCCCAGCTTTTTGTCAGGTTTGTGTAGGAACACTTGTGAAGAACAAGTAGAGGAATCATTGAAACTGAAGCTCTGATTGCTGCTTTGTTTCTACACCTGATCAAGACGAAGCACTGCCAGCAGCCCAGTGAAGAAGGAACTCACTGCATGTCCCAAACAAAATATTACATTCATTTCAGTTTGGAAAGATCAACTCAATGATGCCACGATGTTGCAAAATCAATAACACTGAGGTAGCTATTTCATATGTGGCATGAATTATGGCTATTTAAAGGTGTTTGTGACATTCTCATTGACAGGGAAAGATTTGTACACCCAGGGGGATTAAAAATGTCATTACACATGAGGGTTTAGGAGAGAGTCAAAGCTGCAAACCAATCCCTGTGCACAGCCCTGAGCTGGGTCAGCCCTGCATAGAGAGGGCTTACATCCTGCAGAACCGCACCAGACACATCCTAATGGGTCTGCAGCTTTGGGAACAGCTGTGCTTTTACAGGTAGCTCAGAAATTGGATGAAATTTGGTCAATATCTTTTTTTTTTTTTTTTTTTTTTTTAGCAGAAAAACAAAATTCTAAGGTTTTATGTAAACACTTCTTTTTCAGGCCACTTTAATGCTGTCAGAGAACACAAATGTATATTGAAGCAGCATATTTTCACAAACACATGTACTTCTCTCTCTTTTTTTTAACTAAGTAAGAAGTCTGTGCTTTGTAGATATTTGATGAGAGAGGAAGCTTTTGAGATCAGCGGGGAAGGTGAATGACGGCCACATTCATGAATCTGTTTGTTCTCAAGAGAATCTGGATGAAATGAGGAAAAGGGACAAAACACAATCCTTGCCAAATAAATGTTTACTATTTATGTATTTGCTAACAAAAAGCATACACTCTCACACTGTATCTTAGATGTGGCATGATAACGTGGACCATGACTATGAAGGCAAAACATCCTTTGCCTTTGGCAGCATGTTACTCAGTGAGAAAAAATGTATATAGAATCTATTGAAGATTGATTTAGTGAGTGAGGGAAGCTGTTCCAATTGATTTAATTTTCAGCGAAGAACACATAAAGAAGCAGAACACCAATTGCATGCTGTCAATAAAGAGAGAGGCTTTAAGAACTAGCACTGCAAACACAGATCTTCAAAGAACTGAGAATGTGGGGAAAGATTCACAGAGTGCTTTAGCAAGGTCAAAAGCTTCCAGTAACTCTGAGGATCAAGATCTTCATACAGCAGTCTCTGCATAGTGCTTTTGGAAGGCTGAGCAAATTACAACATAAAAGCAAATGAATGTAGACACAACAATGTTGACATGATATTTATCAAAACGTTGGCTGATCCAAGTAAATTCAAGAGAGTGAAAATTATATGAAAAAAAGAAATGAAAAGGTTGGCAAGAGCATACATGCTGAAGGGAAAATGAGAGTAATATTGATGGTCTCAACAAAAAAGCATAACTTCCTCATGTTAGAGATGTAGATATGAGCAAGAACAGCCAAGTGGAGAATACAAATTTCAGCATCTTATAGTTTTTTAGAACAGATAAAATTTAAGCTCTCCCAGCCAGGGTTTCCACAAATCACTGTCTGCGATTTCAAGCTTCACCATAACCCAAACTGCAGGACAATAAAAGTAATCATAAAAATGTAATGAATTCATATAACGTAGCCAAGACTCTCTTTGTTTATCTTGAACCTGATTTTAGCACTCGTATATATATTTTCTATCAAAATATTTAAGTGATTTGAGTATGGCAAGTGGAATTGTTTTAAGATTCCCCTTCAAGATGGCATCAATCACATGCAGACACTTGGATCATACAGAACTGCTGACTTTCCTATGGCCACAGTTCAAATTTGGCTTCTGTCAATAGCAACAAAAACTATCACTCTTTCTCAATGGGAAGAAGACGTACTGAGCCCTAGCCCCAGCTTTGATCTGCTTAAGGCTTGCATAGGCCTTGAATACATGCAGCCCTCATAAGCTTAGTCAGAACCCAGGCATCAGTTTTTGTGGAGAAGCCAACGGAGAAATAAACAGACCTCCCACCCTTCCCAAACGTGGCATATGTAAATGCTTCCAACAAAAAGGTGCTGAACTTCCCATCTCAGTGCTGAGTGCATGAACATACCTGGGAGCAGGAGGCAGCCTCAGACTCAGTTTTGTCAATCTAGTACCTTCAATGAGCACTACACTTACTAATTTTTCTAATGTAAAAAAAAAATATAACCCACAGTATATATAAGATTTAACTCACAATTGCCTCATTATTGCCTCAACGGCACTTGGAAATTTGAAAACCACAGATGGTGAGAAAGAGACTGAGACTCTGTTGTGAGAAACAGGGGAAGATAAATCTGGTCTGAGCTGACAAAAGGTTAACAATAAGCTCAGCAGAATCAGAAATTAATTGTGCTCTGTTAAGGCCACACACTGTTTGAAATGGTGAGACCAAGCATCAATCTCTTCACGAAGCAGTGGACAGAAAAAAAAAGATGAAAAAATCAAAGTGTGTAATTACCCCAACACTGCAAAAACAAGTAGTGCTGCAGCCTGGCAGACACGATTCTCTGCTTTCAGGGCAAGAGACAGAGAAAGTGTATTCAGTGCATGCTCTTTCCCAAAGAGCACAGCCATGAAAAGACCCTTCTACCTTTAATACACTGTTGGTTTAATGAAAGGCAACTGCTATTTTAAGATTTTAAGGGGGTTTTATAACAAAGAGCAGTTGCAGACACCATCCCCATTACCACCAGGCCTCCGTCCGCCCTTTCATCTTTCTTGCTAAGCCATCTCTCAGAAATTTTCACAGAGTTACAGCCATCAAATGAGGGTTAGTTGCTCAAAGGCTGGGCCCAACCGTGTTCAGCTCTGATGGCTTAAATTAAATTGATACTAAAATAGTCTCTTTTGTTGTTAAAGTGCTATAATCATTGTGACTACAATCCCTCAACACTGTAAGACTCGATATAAGGAGTAATAAGCTGATACATGTCACCATTGCTGATAGCTGTCAGAACATCTGTTTCCAGAACTGGAAAGCAAAATAGAACTCCCAATTATTCTCAGAATGGCAGGATAACCCCTTTCCCAGGGTAGAGACATGAAAGATTCACTTTCTTCTCTGTTCTATCAAGACATGTTGCAGTTCCATTTAATGCATTATGTGCATTGCATTAGATTTCAGAACTCACAAAGGAGGTTATACGCTATGTGAAAATCTAAGGTTAAAAAAAAATACAACTCCTGTGAAGCTACTGGCAGAACTTAACACAGGAGGGTCAGAATTTCATTCTCGGTCTTTCTGTGCCATTATGATGAAGATTTTCATTTAGTAATTGTGTCTGTGGGCCAACTGGGATTCATGCTGAAAACAAGACTTTTGCTCTCTTACTAAAAAGTTAAGCTACTGTCAGCACTACACATCAACCACACTGATGTCCTTGCAGCAAAAGTATCTTTTGACCCTCACTAATGTGATCTGACGTAAGTTCTGTGAGGCAATGATACACTTTTTGGCTCTTTAGTGAGACTCCCTTTTGGGTCTGGAGAATATTATTTAAAAATCTTTCATTGGAGAACTATTTGGGTAACAGCAGTGACAAGGTACAAAGATGAGCCGCTTGGTTTGGCTCTTCACTGTCCTTAAACAGCTACTCAGATTGCAGTATTTGGGTGTGGGGCTTTTGGCCTGGGCTGTGACAGAGACAAGAACTCCAGCTCCTAAATAAAAGCATTTGGGCCTGAAAGTAAATGGTGGAGGGCTGTGGGTCTATGGAGGAGACACAGTGGGAAAGTTCAAGATACGTAAAGTGGGAGACAGACTGGGGAGGAGAGGGAAATCTTCAGTGTCAGGAGAAGGACAACAGGTAGTAGACATTAATGATGTGCAGTGCACAATCTAGGTTTATTATTGTATAAACAGGTACAGGTGTATAAGAAAGTTAAAATGAGGTAGTAAGCAGCCATTCTTGCTGGTTATTTTTGCAGGTTGATGGACAGGTTGTTCTGTGCACAGCAAATTCTAGTGAACCCATCTTTTGCTTTAAAAACTGGATGCTCATTAGGGCCTAAACCAGCTATTTTCATCAATGTTTTCATGTCTCAAGGATTGGTGAAGCCATGATGCTGTTAACAACTATACATCTATGTATATAATATGTATGTGCGTGTATATTTATTTATTTACTTATTTGAGAAAGAAAAGTTAAGGTAGAAAAATCTCTGTCCAGTGCCAATTTCTTCCTCATTGAACAGTTTTCTTCCTCACAACTTATATGGGACTCCATGTAAAAGCAAAATGATAATAATCAAAGGCAGAAAGTTGT
Source organism: Excalfactoria chinensis (assembly GCF_039878825.1). Taxonomy (NCBI): domain Eukaryota; kingdom Metazoa; phylum Chordata; class Aves; order Galliformes; family Phasianidae; genus Excalfactoria; species Excalfactoria chinensis. The sequence goes on along the minus strand of NC_092832.1, from coordinate 27,793,537 downwards.
ATGTTCATACAACCTACAGCTGATCTGTGTAACAGCAAAGCCCTAAAATTCCCAGAGAGAATTTCTTATTAGAAAACCTGCAGAACTAAGAAGTATATTTTGTCTTTACCAAGAGGATGTCTTTTTATGTAAAACCCTCACAATTTGATACTGTTGGTTATTTCACTAAACCTCCCTGGAATATACACGGCATGGGACTATTTTCACTAAAATATGGGACAAATTTTTCCTGTATACACCAGCCACTGTCTGTATCTTAGCTCTTAGAAATGCAAAAAAACACAAAACTGTTAAAGGAAGGGAAATTAAGTTATTAAAGGACAAAACGTTGTTTTGAAATTATAGTGCTAAGCTGTAAATCAACTGAGAATCTCGCAAATAAAACATAAAAATTAAACACCAAAATAATCAAACTGATTTTAAAACATATTTGCATCCATCTTTCCAGTACAGTACAATAAAATGTATTCGTCTGTGTGGGAAATCTAATGAACAAGAAAAGAAACCAATGAATTATGTGCAGGACTTTATCACCTCCACTATTAAGAATAAGTCTGCAAAATGACAAGCTGCAAATGACAATATTCTCTTCTGCACTGAGGAGAAGCAGGGAGATGGGAGACAGGAACTGAAGGAACAATAGTTGACATTACCAAAAGGCAATGTCAGAACACTGTGTTAGATGGGATTTGGCTTGCACTTCTTTGACAGTCCTTATACACACATCAACCCATCTCTACTCATCATACGATAAACTTAAAATCTCAAAAAAACTTCCATTTGTAGAGGACAAATGTTGCATTTGAAGTGTTGTCATTGTAAGTACACTTGAAGCAAGAAAAGGGAACTATGCCATGTTGTTCTCTTTAAGATGTCAGTGTCCAGAAATTGGATTTCTTATCCTTTTTTTTTTTTTCCTATACAAGTTGATACCAGAACCCTGAACTAGGTACAGACTCACCATCGGTTTACTTCTTCACTCAGCAATGGGAAAAAATAATCTCCTTTCCCAAAAGGATGAGTGTTTCACAGGGAATCTTTCAACGCAGCTCCCAGTAGCACTAGGAAATGGAAACTTGGAGCAAGATGTGGGAAAGTGTTCTTTATTTTATCATCACTGCTCTAAAGGACTGGTCACTTGAGATATAAACAAAATGAACACTTCTGAAATGCTGTTTAAAACAAGCTGTAAAACTAAAGGGGAATGAAGACATTTATCTGATGCTGAAGAAAACTCACTTTGTAACTAATCTCATCTCTTAAAAATTCTTTCAGTAGAGGCTTTCTTGTCACAGTGATCACATAAATACACAAAGGAGCTGTTTCCAGGCAATCCAGTGTGGCTAAAATGTGCAACAGCTGTTCAGCTCTAGCTCTGTTTGTCTAGCTGCTTTCCTTTATATATAACTATAGGTTAGTCCACTACCAAAACAAAAGTTAGCACTTAGGATGGCTTGTTGAAGTGATTTCTGATATAGAATTGACACAAAAAATTCTCTCAGTAGAGTTGTTTCCTGTTTCTAATATATATTAAACATCAGTGTGCCAAATGTAATGAAAAAACATTTTTTAACAGTTGCATCCTTCAGTGAAAATTACAGTTCAGCAATTGTGACTTGGGAAGTTCCCATAAAAACCAGTATTTTTCAATTCAGTTTCACTTTCAGAACGAAATTTGGATAACTGACTCTCATGTAGATTCTCACTCTCAGTGACACTGTTAGCTGATACTTGGGCTGAGATCTACCTGATGTGTGAGTATGATAAGTTCTAGGCAGTTAATCAAACTGGTACTCCCTCCTGGGACAAGTGTAGGCTCATCCAATGTTCCTCCTCTTTCAGGACAGGCAGGTAAGACAGGAGGGGAGTCTACTCTTGACCTTAGGGGGACAAGTGGCTATTTTAAACGAGGTCCCTGATTTTTAGAGGAATAGAAGCTGGTGAAAATAATTAATTAGTGCCTTGCACTTTAAAAAAACTGTTCTGGGGAGATCCACTACATTGCATAAATTGTTTATCTTTCAGGATTAATACATGCAAATAGGGTGTAAATATTTTGCAAGCTCCTGATAATGAATCCATCAGTGAAATTATTAATAAATGGAAGCTACACAGAATCACAGAAGTCAACTACTGTGTGTCATTCAGTTTCAATATACTAAAGCCTCCAGTAAATGTGAAAGTCTCATGACCAACTATTGAGTCCAACTGATGCAAGCAGAACTTCCTTCCTTCAAGCTCCTCCAGTCTCAGTGAGATACCACACAGGTGAGACTGCAGACCACTGCTGCTGTGTTAAGGTTTCACATTCCCTGAATTTTTAGAATGAAGAAAAACATTTACCTGTTTAAATCACGGTGTATGATCGGCTGTGTGAGGTTGTGGAGGTACTCCATTCCTTTGGCAACATCTACAGCAATTATTAACTTAGACTGCAGATCAAGAGTTCTATATGTAAGGAAAAAAACATAATATTACTCAAAGTTAATTAACAGACAAAAGCTATATAAGTCATTCTTATCTCAGGACTATGAAAGTTTACCAATGTTTTAAATACAAAATTATGTTATATAATGTATTGTAAATACATATAATAGAACAAAATGACTAAATCAAAATTTTTGATGACTTCTTTATTTCCCTTGTATACCCAATAGTCTGAATCAAAGCCATTTTAAAAAAATATTTTTATTTTTTTTTCCAACTGTGTTCCTTTTACTATTATTTTAATCCAAAATGAAAAGGATGCACATCAGAATTCATGTATTTGTCATCCAAATTCTGTACATGTCCTTGCAAAAAACATGTGGAATACCTCTTTTGTTCATGAAGCAGGGAGAAGAGCGATCCTCCAGAAATGTATTGAGTGACAATAGCAAACTGACTTGGGTCATCCAAACACGCCCCAACAAACTGGATGACACATGGATGATTCAGTCGACAGAGAATGGAAACTTCACGGCAAAACATGTCCACATCAGACTTGGAGCAGTAGGTGTTGGCTCGATAGCTTAGAATTGACATCAAAGAAGTCAGTAAGACAAAAATATCATAAAATTATTATTATTATTATTATTATTATTATTATTATTATTATTATTATTATTATTATTATTATTATTATTGTTATTATTTATACTTCAAACTCTATAATTAGCCAAACAGAAAGGAAGTCTGGTAAGCTTACCGTTTAATTGCTACGATTTTATTTCTGCAGCGTCCCTTATATACTTTTCCAAAAGACCCTAAAATGTTTTAAGACAAATAAGCATAAAGATACCCCTCATGAACATAAAACATTTAGAATGGAGGCTTTCTTACTCCTGGTACCTGAGCCAATGATCTCATGGAACTCTATTTCAGAGAGCTGAAGATGGAAGTGTGATGGCAAACCAGCACGAAGGAGGAGCACATCTGCCTTTTCTGCAAAAGAAAGCACTCGACCTATTGGTAAAATGTGGGGTTACAAGTGCAGAATATCAGTGTCTAACTTCACAAAACCATTGCACAGTAAATGCTGTCTCCCTGCAAACTGGTTGGCAGGTAATCCCGTCCCCTTTTCTTTTAACTAGATTTACCCTTTCCAGTAACCACAATAAACCCCAGTAACAAAGAAATAACTGCAACATTGCAGCTGCCTTGTTCCTTGTGTTTAAGCCTTATCACTAATGAGCACTTTCCCATGAGCATATTCCACCCATGTTGGATAAGGATTGCATAAAATCCTTTACATGGAGAGTAATTTCCCTCTATACTTGATGGTCATCACTAATGCAGTGTGTGTTATTCCCCACCTACTTTCTAGTGATGTTTGGAATCTGAATTTTACAACATAATTTGGTTAACAAACATCTCTATCTTGAAAATGCATTTGGTTTATTGCTATATAATCCATCAGAATATTTCTCAGTGGAGCATTTAAATGCTGCAGTGTAAAGGATATAAGGTTTTGATTAAATCCAGAGTGAATACTTGAAAGGAAAAATTGAAAGGACCATAGAAAGTGACATATTTTGAAGTATGGATATTCATCTGAATGTTTTAACTGGAGTTTTTCAGAATAATGCAATATATCTTGGAAATAATTTTTCTTGTAGAGATCACTCAGACATTTTACAGGGGATTTCAGCAGCATCCTTTTCTCCACAACAAAACAACCAACCAACCAAAGGCATATATATTTATTAATGTAAGCTAAAATAGGATAAATAGAGGAATTGTGCTGTGGAGAACCTCTGCAGACAATGAGAAGAAAAAATCTGAACTGTTTCCTAAAGCTGTCCCAGAGAAGTACAGCTGCTGCCATGCAGAACATCCTGCTTGTGAAGAAAAAGAAATCCAGGAATTGTGAGTCTTGCACAACATGTTTTGGCTAAACAGCACCTTGGGTACAAGAGTACAAAGCTCTGAGTTTTGCCTGGTTATTGAGAATACCTTTAGTCATGCTTTTAATCTTTCCCAGCGGGGATGGAACTGACACATAGGAACCATCTGAAACAAAAGAATAGAATTAGCTCTATGGAATTCATAGGCACTGTAAGCATACTAATAAATACACTGATAAATTAACAAGGTGGCGGCTGCTTAAAGAACAGCTACAACAAAAACACCAGGATGTATATATAAGCACACGATAGGACTGTGACTTGTTATCCTGCTGTATTCTTGAAAGCAATTTGTCTATAGCTGTACTAAATGTAGAACAAAACCAACTTTTGCTAATGTAAAAAAGACCCAAGACAAAAACTGTGGTCTTTTGTATCAGCCAGGCTTTGTAAAGGCACTCAGACCTGATTAAGAATTCTGACAGTTGGGCTGCAAATGGCTCTGCTCAGTTCCCTGACTTGATTTTACAAAAGACCTCAGCTTTGTCCGTGTACCAAAACCATCACTTCTTGTTCTTTGACTTAAATGGAAGCTGAATCATTTCTAACAATCAGCATTAAAAATTCAGCTGTGTTAATACCCAAATTAATTTCCAATGCATGCATAAACTCAGTCTTCTGTAGATCTACGTGCATTCCAGATACTCCATACCTAAACCTGGAAGAGGTGATACAGCTCTACAGAGCTGGAAATGTAGGAAGGAGACAGATCCTGCTGTTGGCCACAGGGTTTTTCCCATTTCCATGTCAGGAAGAACCAATGACCAGGACAACACACAGTGTATATTATATTTACCATCCCTGCAGACAGCATTCTCAATTCACTGTAAAATGCTTTGTTTATCTGCTTGCGTTGTCATTTAGAAGCCAATAAAAATGAGTAACTTTGTAGCAAGCAGGGTAATTAATTCTTCCCAAGGGAGACTTAGGTATTCAAATACATAAAAATATAAAGGGGACTGAGTATGGAGATCCACTGAGTATTGGTAATGAAAAATCTATCAGAGGCAGACAGCAAAAAGAGAATGGCTAAACAAAGTATTAAGGATGTAGAAAGGTATGAGTAATTGCTGGGGATAGACCACCTTTCAGCTTTTAGCTTTTCTTGCTAGTGAGCAATACAGAGCAAGAATTTTATTTAAAGGTAAAGGGAGAATTTGAACAGAAATAGACAATGTATAAGATGGGAAGTAGTGATTTTCATGACACTGATCTTCTTTGTGCCAGACAGAACTGATCCAAAGCATCAGTGAAGCTCTCCCAGGGATCCAGTGCTCTTTAGATCAGAGCACTCAGTCAGGATTAAAGTGACCTCTCAGACCATACCTCCTCCAGGCTGTGAGTATTCATTACAGGGTGATTCATCCTGAGGCCTTTTGTAGTGCTTCAGAAGGGTCACAATGGCATCATGACCTGGGAATGGAGGTATGAGAACTTGCAGGTAAGTTCAATTGTCACTAAAAATTTTTTTATGTATAAAAACAGAATTATGTGTATCTAAAACATGTAAATGAGGATAACACTGAAATACTTTAGATGAGCACTGCTTTATGTCCCAAAGTGCACAAGATGTGCACTCTGTATTGCTGCAGACAGTTGCTGTGCTCATCGTTCTTCTTTGGGGAAGAGCAGAGCAGTGTGAGCACAACATGCTCCATCTCTCAGGTGTCTGATGCACAAAGTTCTGCTTGGTAAAGCTCAAAAGTCTCATCTAAACATTTCAAAGCTGCATTTTCCCTCAGTATATTTTAAGCAGAATATTTTGCCAATGTGATGCTATTAAAAGGGCCCTGAAGTCTGTTTTACTATCTACAGTCATTCTCATGACACTACTGCAGTGCCTTGGAGGATCGAAATTGAACTTGTGTTTTTTCCCACTGCTGTTGTGCAGAGGTTTTTGCTCTTCTCTCATCCTGCTCCCCCAGAGGCACAGCCAGCATTGCTGACAGCTCATCTCCACAGCAGTGGGTCCCCTCTGGAGCAGCAGGAGCCGACTGCTCTGACATGGGCAGGTTATAGAATCACCTATCTCCTGCCCATACTGTTCCTGTATAGATTTCTGTAGAAAACAGAAATACCTTTCTCATAAGCCCACATTAAGCAAGTCTGCTCATCCTTTTCTCCACTGGACCTGCTGGGATCACAAGCGACCAGATTCATATCAGCTCCATTATCCAGCAAAAACTGCACCAGACGAATATGGCCATGGTAGCAAGCACAGTGCAGTCCTAGAACATGAGACGTGAGGGAAGCACAGCTGTCAGAACACATCTTAGGACTTGTGCCTATACCTATAAAGCACAGACCTATTTACCTGATGAAGGAACACATTATCAAACAAACACCCGAGGCAACAGCTGGAAACAAATTTGTGCTGCTAGAACCGATCCATTGCCTGCTATACAATGTGACAGCATTTACTCTTCCACCTGCAAATCACATTTAACAACTTTGTATGCAAGGAGAAGCTTGTAGAAACAAAGAAGCCACTCTTTTTTTCTTTATCTACTGTCCGGACCAGAGGAGGGCAGCCCTTCAAACATAGTATCCCACATGCCCTAGCAGAATTACAATGAGGCCCAATTCTTGACTCTGCTTACAAGCCCAAACACGGGGATCATTTTAAGATCAGCTTTTACTATTAATATACAGGCTAACAAGCTTGACTCATCCTCGCTGAGCTCTTAGTATTTTTCTATGCCTTTTAGCCAAATGCATTTTAAAAATAAATAAATAAATAAAATTGAGATCTCTCTGAGAGGTAACTGGATGCTGATCATTGACTTACTGTGTTAGTTACCTTGAAAATTCTGATTGTGTATTGCTTCCAATTTTTTGTGGTGCTGGTATATGGTTCACACACAATAAGGGTGATGATGTTACCTGTATGTCCATCTCTTCCCTGGTGATTGATGCTTACGACATTCTGGTCGAGAAGGAATTTCACAAGTTCTATGTTCTTTCCATAGGTGCAAGCACTGCAAAAAGTGAAAGGAAAAGTGAACGTTGCAGCACGTGGAAAGGTAAATACTTTGGGTACCCAAAGACTTCAAAAGAGTTACAGAGAGATAAGAATGGAGTAGAGGACTTTTAGAAATGTGTAAATGCATGATAATTCCATGAAACAAACAAACAAACAAACAAACAAACAAAAAAAAACATTCATTTCTGTTGCCTCAGAAGCTTTCTAATCATTCTTGTACAAATCAATTTTGCACAGTATACAAAATTAACACACTGTGTTCCAGTGTGTCTCTTAACCAGCACTTAGCAGCCTTATAGTTCAGTGACCGATCTCTGTTCTGCCACCTCATTTCCAGGTCAGAATGTCTGGAATCCAGGAGGTTTCTGGGCAGAACTCCATAACCAGTTTCAAAAGCAGACAACAGGAGAAACTGTTGCCCAAAGAAATGCTGATGAATCTGATATCCTTCCTACATTTATTTTTCTCCCTTGCTCTCTCCCCTCACTCATGTGTCCTCTCCCATATATGAAGGTGTGAAGTTACTATCTATGCTGATCTCCTTGCTTTGTACTTCACTCTCACCTGGTTGTTGCTGAGACATTTGGTTCATGAACATTTGGTTCTCTGAAGAAAGGTTGGGGGAACTGGTCATCTCTAACTTGGAGAAGAGAAAGCTCCAGGGAGACTTCACTGTCTTCCAATATTGTTATGGCCTCCCAGTACTTGAAGGAGGAAGGGGATTGGCTGTTTACAAGGGTGGATAGTGATAGGACAAGGGGGAATAGTTTTAAACTGAGACAGTGGAGGTTTAGGTTGGATATCAGGAGGAAGTATTTCACTCAGAGGGTAGTGATGCACTGGAACAGGTTGCCCAAGGAGGCTGTGGATGCCCCATTCCTAGAGGCATTCAAGGCCAGACTGGATGTGGCTCTGGGCAGCCTGGTCTGCTGGTTGGCAACCCTGCATATGGCAGGGGAGATGAAACCAGATGATCATTGTTGCCCTTTTCAGCTTAGGCCATTCTGTGATTTTATGATACTTTTTGGGTGTTGTGTTGCATGTACCTTCATGAGTCCATCATGGTGTTTCAAGCACCTCACCTGTGGAAAGCTGTTTCACTGAAGATGTTCTCCTTGGTGAGACTTTCTGTTCCTGAGAGTTGAATCATTTCTTTGACCACGTCAAACTTCCCACTGTAACAAGCACTAAAGATAAAGGGTTGTTAACAGTGCCAACTTTTCAGTTAGGCCCTAAAAGTGAAAACCAGAGCTCCTCACATGACTTACAGGTGTAACGGTGTGTCTCCATAGATGTTAACCACATGGGGCTGAACTTCAAAGCTGCTCTGCAATAAAAACTTGACAATTTCGTGGTGCCCAAATCGACAGCAGAAGTGCAGAGGAACATGGTCTTCGTTGTCCTGAGCATTCACTGCCATTGCACCCAGAAGGAGAGCAAAGGGAGTATCTTATATTTAATAAAGATTTATGTACATTACAGATATATTATGAAACCTCTTAAAATGAATATGGCTCTTTTTCTTTAAAGCTGAAATTTCTGTGACCTGTTATGCATCAGAATGACACTATTTGGGGTCATCTGTAGTGCATCATCAAGACCACTTTCTGGGCCTGGAGTATATAACTGCTTTGTTCCAGGACGGAATGTTTTCACACAGCCTTTAGAAAGCTGTCAGTATGGTACAGCGCTAAACAAACTTAGGATTCAAATACAAATGTAATTGTTTTTAAGCACTATATTATCTTCATGTAGTATCAGCAGCTGAATAAAATCAGCTGCACAATGAGAAAATGCATTTAAACAAAATGAAGGAAGCACAGTAGGATCTATTTTTCATGGATGCTATTAAAATATAAATACATAAAACATAAAAGGTAAAAGAGGAAAGGGAGAATTTATTCAAATTTCTGGGTTTCCAGAGTTTCCATTTTGTTAAATATTTATTTTTCCCTCTGAGGATGATTATATGTGTGCTTAACATTCCTCACTGGATATTTCAGAGGATGGGAGTGTTCTTTTAAAGAACATGGAATTATATATTAGAATGGGCAAAATTAGAAGCATGGAATATTACAGTTAGACAGTGTTGTACTTATCTCTGTCTGTTGAAAGTACTTTCTGTGATTGTTAGTTTTTTTTTTTTCTATATTTAGGTAGAGTACAGCACAACTGATTGATGTCATAATTGCAAGACCTGACAAATCCAGTTCACTTTGTCCAACATTTTGTTCTCAATTCACAAAACCTTTGATATTAATAGACTACTGAGGAGTAATACACCCATTAGAAGTGTCCAGACTTGCAGTATGTGGGCTCTTAACAACTGCTAGGTACAAATATTTCCTATAGTTGACCCTCCCTGGGACAAAGGGCACACCACATGCATTCTGAGGTTCCTTCTTGCCACTATTTTCTGCGACTAAAAAGAACATTGAATATTAGAATAAAACCCGGCTTCAGAACTTTTCTGAAGTAATCTGGATGATCACAGGAGTGGGCAGTCCTTTAAGATGAACTGAACTTATAACTTCACTGATGTCTTCTGACAGAGAATTCCAAAGATGAATTATGTTTCAGACTAAAAAAAAATTGGCCAAATAAACAAAAAAACTTACCGAGCTCATGGCCTGCAAATTTCATTAACTGCCTTTGCCAGCCTTTCTAGCAGCCTTATGTACAAGGAAGTGAAAAAAGGAAATTGTTTTATTTTGCTATTCCAAGATTATTTTTCACTTTATAGATTGATGTGACATGTTAGCCTTTCTTTTTTATTGTGATATGGTGCCAGACAGATTCATTCTGAAGTGCAATAAATAAGAAGGAAATAAATGTCAAAGTTTTGTAATAATAAATGTCAGTGCTTTACAAAGTGTACGCAGAGAATGGCCTGAAGGACACGAGGGGTGTCAAGGCCACGAGCTTCTATAGAACAACAAGGTGTAAGAGGGGCAGAGGAAGGAATTGTGCACCTTCTCCTTCATTTTGCAGTTAGAAATGGTGTCAGGTTCTTGAAAGCCCTTTTCTTTACTTCTTGGAGGATATATAGCTACAACATATAAACCTACAACATAGGATGATGAATTTTGTTTTAATTGATACCTAATGTTCATAGAACACATAAACAAGAAGACCTTCATCACAGTTCAACCCACTATGCATCTCTCATATATTTTCTCTTATTATAAATAAGAATTTCACAATGAAGGATATGAAGTTTGTGCAGCACAGTGAAAGGTGCACTGAAAAGATTCAGTTTCTGTTCCTATGTTGTTTGTGAGCCATTTGCAATGTCTTGTCTGAGTTATTTTAAGTTGACTGCTCTGTAGTTTTGACTTAAAATCCTTCATCTGTATCTCATTCACTGGAAGTTCACTGTGCATTTCAATTATTTGACTGGAGATAAACATTACACAGCCAAGTCTTCTCTGAAGTACGGTCTCAATAATGTTACCTTGTATGTAAATCTTTATTTTGTTTTCTGCTATTGTTTTTCACCTTGAAGTTATTCATGGAAATAGAATGCACGTGAGATGGCAGCTCAAACTAAGCACATGTAACAAGTGAAGAAAAAGTTCCTCAATTTTTCTTCACATATACTGTTAGGAGGTGAAACTCAATACTGAAGACCTGACTCTGTCTATTAGAATACAGAGATAAAGTTGATTTTTTAAAATGCTTTTTCTTACCGTCAACTTTGCTTCCTTCTTCCATCAGCAGCTTTGTAATATTGAGAAAGCCTTTGGCAGAAGCTAAGTGGAGAGGCCTGTCTCCAACTTCTCCACTTGCATTCACATCAGCTCCAGACTTCAGCAAGAGATGAGTAACCTAAGTGGTTCATCAACATTGATCAAAATATCACATGTAAATCTTTTTCTTTTTTTACAATGTCAGATAGAACATTGCACTGGGTAACACTTTACGTGCACATCTCCTTAAAGTTGAAATGGGGAGAGGAGATCCAATAGAAAACTTACGTTTAAGTTATACATCTATGAAAATACTAAAATGCTCACAGAGATATTTCTTATCTCAGATGGGATGTGTGGTGAACAGCTGGACACAAGGCCTACATTTGTTTAAATGACCAATCAGCATAATAAAGTGCCCTGGAAGTCCACATACTGGACAGAACTGTTCAGAAGCTTCCTTTGTGACCACAAAAGCACCGGATGTGCTCTTCACATCATCTCACAGGACTGCAGTGATTGGTTCTGAGTGGTTTATGGCAAATAAGGAAAGTAACCTCTCAGACCAACACACAAAGTGTTTCCTAATGTGCCTGGGTGGTGAGGTGCTTACATATGAAAGAAGGGTCCAGCATAGAGGATTGAATGCAGATATTTCCTGTTAAAATTCAGACTACAGAGCAACCAGAGACTGACTTCAGTATATGAAAGCCTTTCACAGTAGGTCCCCCTGAATTGTAATTCAGATATGTAACAATAGACCTACAGTTGCCTGGAATGTTCCACCTTCTGTCTTTCTGAAATCTCCCCACCGTGTTACCTGTTCATGGCCATAATATGCAGCAATGTGCAATGGGGTAAAGAAAACTGCATCCTGAACATTCACATAAGCTCCATGCTGCAAAAGAATATCAACAGCCTAGAAGAATACAAAGAGAAAATTCCAATGAGAAGCACTATACACAAGGAATTAGCCAGTAAAAAAGATTCCAAAACATTATACCACCAGTTTAAAAGAAACAAAAAGCCCTAAGCAACCTAAACAGGGAAGAACTAAGTACAACATGAAAAAGCTACAAACTTAAATAAACTGAACACTGAATGTCACTGCGGCTTTATAAATCAGGCCGAAGATGTGTTTGCCAGTAAAGGGTTGCCTGATTTGCAGTGTAGGAACCATAGAAATGACTCTGTCCTTTAATTTTCTTTTCATCGTCCTGAACAAAGAGCAGTAAAAGCATCAGAGTTTTCATAAGTAAGTGAAACATAATACAAAATCCTTTTAAAAGTAAATCTGTGTAGGTAAATCCTCAGCATAATTTACTGATTGTGTACAAATTTATTTGTGTTCTAGAATTTAATAACCCTAAGTGTTTTCTTTCAAATTAGCACTTGGTATAGACATTCAGGAGGCCAATGCTGTCCTGAGCAGCCAGTAATTACCAAACATGGGCTATCTGAATAACTTGCAGAACACAAGCCTGAATGAAGCTGCTCTGGATTATTTACTGAAGCCTGCAGAACTACTAATGTGTTTGTTGGTTTTTCTTTGTTTCTTTGAGGCACAAAGGAGCCCATGCACACTAAGTGCTGGCAACTGGGTTTTGTGGGCAGTTCTACACTTGAGATTTTCTAATGATGATGAGAGGTGTTGAACTGTGAGGCATCTGCAGGGAAACACTTCCCTGGCATGCAGAAGTCACAAAGAAGGGGAAATAGCTTCTTGGTGCTTTGCTCTTCACTCCTGTACCTGCCACTGAGATTTCCCCTGGTTATGCCAATTAATCCCATCTATGACGATGCACAATTCTCTCAACAGCTGTCTAAGTTAAGACTATTGACTCATTTCATACATGCAGCAGTTCAACTGGTCAGTTAAATCCATGTCATTCACCAGAACTCAGACAACTAGAGCCTGTTACTAAGCAACATTAGTGTTCAGGGATTATTTCTTTACACAGTTTAAATTGAAATGCTTTTTTTTTCTCCATGTGACTGCCAATACATATGCACTATCATGTAAGATGTGAGGACAGATGTGAGACTACAATGAGCTTTTATATCTTCCTTAGCTGGTCCATTCAGATGAAGGAGGCCACTGATGAAATGCATAAGGACAGATTCAGGTAATGACCTCCTGAAACATAACTGCTCCCCAGGTTTGCTTTTGCTACAGAGTAGCCACAGATGCTGCATTCACATTTCATCTCCCATGGAGAAAAGGAGAAACTCACCTGATGATGCCCAGCTATGGTGGCAATGTGAAGGGCTGTCAGAGCTCCGTATCCAACCTGCTGAATGTCAGCTCCGCCATGCAGCAGCGCTGTTATGAGTTCTGTGTTGTCCTATGGGGTGTGCATATCAAGTGTCTTATTTCTGCAGTAACAAACAAAGCTGGCCCTTCCCAAATACTGAAAATAAATAGGAGACCGTCTTTCCTCCCAGACTCAGACAAAATTCCAAATGCTGCTGCTCACATCCCTTCTTTCTCTCCACTCCTAATGCTCTTGGCAATAGCTAAGACATTGCTACACTGGGAATTCAGTGTTTCTTTGCACAAATAACAGCAACAGCAATAAAGAGAATGCTCCTCTATCCTAGGATGCATTGCATAATTCAATCAGTATTTCTAAAGCAACATCATATCCTCATGGATGACAATGCAAAAGCATATGCTGATTTCCCATGCATGTACTCTTTGTAGGTAGTTTTCCTGCACACTGTAAATGTAAAATTGGTATTTTCACAAGAAGCAGCAACTAGAGAGTTCAGCTGAGGAGTGCAGACAACTAAAGCTAATCCCTTCTGATTCCCTGTCATCACTTTCATGCAAAATAATTTACCCTATAAGCTGCCAAGTGCAGAGCAGTAAATCCATTTCTTGTTAATCTGGATGGGCGCAGTCCTTTTAGCATAAGAGTTCTTATATGCGATTTGTTACCTTTAAAATGAAAGTTGGAAATAAGAATCATTTACACACACACCACAACAAAAAAAGCCATGCACAGGAATAAAAGTCAGTGTGAGTTTGAAAATAGAAAGAAATATGTTCATGAAATACTGCATCCTCAGAATCAAATTAGGTACCATTGTCTCACCCTCTGACAGCAGCAGACCTGGCCATGTACAGCCTTACTGTTCATAATTCAACAAGGGTTGGTTAAGGAGAGTCACACTTCTAAAGAAGCAGAACCCTCTTTTAACATCCAGACTACGCTGCAAAGAACTGCATAGATTAATAGATGCTTCCTGGAGCTCTGGTTTCTCAGCCACAGAACTCCTCTGTCCATTCAGAAATGAAGCATTGCTCTCCCTCTGTCTACAACATTATTACAGGGACAGCAGTTTTAAGGAATGCTGATAACCATCAGCAACATCAGCCTGTATTTTCTGACTAGAGCATTTGAGTTACTCTTTGTATAGGAAACTGGTAATCACAGCCTGAACCTCTGATTAACCAGCTGAGGCAAGTGTTGGGTCAGTGGTGGGAGCTCAGGTGAAGGGGATTCAGCTGTGCTACCAGAAGGGTTGGAGCTTGACTCCACTTCTCCTAGACTGCATTTAAGGGCTGACCACCACAATGATAGCATCTCTTTTTGGAGATTGCTCCTCTGTGGAATTTGGGTGATTAGCATCAGCATTTTCCATCTAGATTGAAGGCCTCAGAATTGGTTAGTTTCTCCTATAGATAACCTTTGGTGATGAGTTTCTCCTATAGATAACCTTTGGTTATCTATTATACCATCATTCTTGTATTATCTCCTACTTTCTTACTTTACACTCTTTTAACTACTATGATATATAATACAGGTGTTTTCACTGTACGAGAAAAGTGCTTGCTTTATGGATGGCAAACATATTCAGACTGGCTCCATATCCTGAAATCTGTAGCATGTACAAAATACATAATTGTATAAAAGTACTACATAACAAGTAAAGAGTAATGAACTAATGCATATTGCAAGTAAGATGAATTAATTGAGCATTTGTAATAAAACATGACAAATTATCATCTACAGCTTCTCTTGGACAGATAAATCAGTCATAATAAGGTTCAGCAGAAGTTACTTCAGTCTCCTTGGCAAACAGAATTGAGGGTAATACTTACAGATAATTATCCAAGTGCCAGTGAGGACAAAACTAAGAAATTGAAAATATAATCCCCCTGACAATCATTAGAGACAAATAGTAACCGTGTAAATAAGATACTTAAAATACCTACCCTCACATATGCAGCACAAATGAAGAAGAGAAAGCCCATTGTCTGTGCGGTAATTTAAATTGACTTTACAGAAGGCTTCATCAGAGCTGAAGAAAGATTTTACAGAGGGTTACTGATTTCATCCTTTAGTAGAGTTTATTTCATTTGGAAAACATTTAAAAGAGAAACCCCAGTTGAAGCTTTTGCAGACACAGGGCTAAATTTAGACTCAGCTTGCACTCTGTAAACCTAGAAATGCTTCACTGACAACAAGTGAGAATCCAGATTTATCTTCCAGTGAATTAAATCTGAACCTAACTTGTATTGCTCCCTGAACATGCTGCTAAACGGTGCATTCCTTCTAAATTCTGATAAAACAGAGGGAAAGAAAGAGCAGAAAGACACTTCTTATAGGTAAGACTCTTTACAACAAACAAACAAACAAAAAAAGACA
Organism: Excalfactoria chinensis; assembly: GCF_039878825.1. NCBI lineage: Eukaryota > Metazoa > Chordata > Aves > Galliformes > Phasianidae > Excalfactoria > Excalfactoria chinensis. The sequence continues at coordinate 27,777,825 of NC_092832.1, read as the reverse complement.
GTGTGGTAGTTGACAGAAAAATAAGAATTAAAAAATACAAACAAGTATTCATTCCATGCTGATGAACGTGACATAAGCACAGAACTGGTGGCAATTAAGGTAAGTCAAAGGAATGTCCAGAAGACCTTCAGAAAGTACATCTGTGTTCATGAAAACATGTCAAAGAAACACAATAAAATCACTACGTCAATGCACGTACATGAGAACACTATGGAAGCACATACAGTCCTGGTCATTGTCTTTTAAAACTTACATACATAGCTCTAACTTTCTTAAGAATGATATGTTGTCTTTAGCATTGAATGTATTGACATTTCAGGTTGCCTTTTTGGAATTTGTGATTTATTTTGAGAAGTTTCCATCTTTCTTTTCAAGTGGCTTTGATGTCTGACATTATTTAACTGCTCATTTCCTTAAATTCACTTAAGGGTTAGGTTAGTATGGTTGGGTTGTGGTTGGACGTGATGACCTTTAAGGTCTATGATTCCATGAGCTTTTTGGATGGTGAAAATGTAAGAATGCAACTTGGCTGGGGAACACAGCTGTTGGCATGTGCTGTCCTGAGAAAGCTACTGCAGGTAGGGATTTGAAATTCACTTTTAAAGATGATCTGTTTGCATGTTCCTTTAAAATTTATTATTTTGGAAAATTTCCTGTCTAAAGAAGCACACAGCAAAACCTAAATGTGCCATTAAAGCTAATTTGTTTGCAAAAGAATATAGATGTTTGCTCTAAAATATAGGCATTAGTAATTAATAGCCACTAATTATAGTACTGTGCTGTGGGACTCTTATCCACGTATTCCCAAAAATAGACATTAAAGAACAGGCATCCCACACGTGTGAAATTCCTTCTGTAAGAAAACACTTGAAACTGAAAATACTGCCTAATAGGAATTTGTAAGCAGATTTCCTGAGCATTTTACCTAAAAACGTGTTTCAGTTCCGCCAGCTCCTTGTCTTTGATTTGCAGGTCATCTTCTAATCGCTCAATGATTATAGCATATGATTCACTGACTTTCTTCTTCCATTCATCTGTCAGCAACAAAACAGAAACACTTCAAAACAGGGACTCAAACTGCACTGTCCCACTAACAAAGCACTGAATTTCTAAACAGAATTATACGCTATTCCTGTGTTTTTCTACTGCAGCATGAAAGCTTAATTAAAATGTTTCAGCCATTAATCCATTCTTGCTGCAGCCAACACAGACACATGTATACTGATTTTGTAGATGGCTAATACGTATGAAATTTTGTCCGGAGTATTTTCAATCTAAACAAGAGAAAACTTCGACCGTAGGTTTCATTTGTTAGTTCTAATTTCCTAAATCTTAGCATATATACACAGCATAGAAAGATCACAAGTTTTAAGGTTTTTCTCATGAAGTATAACACAATCATAGAAGCTAATATGACCCTACACAACAGTGCAATAAATGTATTATTGTTTTGCCTTTTACAGACAGACATGGACTAAGCTGTTATTATTGTAAGCTAAGAACAGTACAATACCTTACCCTTGAATTCAAGGGTAAATTTGCTGAGTTATTTTCTAAAATATCATTTGCTTCTTGCTGATGGAGGCATGGCTCGCTGTAGCTTAAAAAAAATCACAACAATGTTAATTACCAGTGCAAGTTTGGGTTGGTCTAGATTTGTAATTTCCCATTTGTTCAATATATCTTCTTTGTTTCAGCAACGTTCTTGCAGTAACGATTCCTTGTTTAAGAGCAGTGACGGCCCTACTGGAAAGCACTCTGATAGCCTCTGGCTAAAAATAAACCCTGTGCCAAATGGAATGTCATGCAACAATGACACGGAGCACAACAGCATGTGCTGCCGAGTATGAAAAAATAATACCTAGTCAGCCTCCTTAAAAATCTACGGTCTGTTTCAATAGCAATGCTTGCTTTCATCTGTTGCAGATGTAAAACTGGTGGAGGGGAGGCAGTTTGGCAGCTGGTCACCAATTTTGTATGGAGAAATGCATTAATGAGGCTGAATCCCAAACAGCTTTTCAGGATCCCCAAGGAGAGCTGAGGGTCCTTGGCCTGAAGAGGCCAGAGAAGATCTCAGCTGATAAAGATAACACCCGTTGTAGTGCACAGGATGGATCTGGAGCATCTGAGAATTGTAACGATAATGTACACATTGTATCATACTGGACAATACTGACTTCTCCTTTGGTAACATTAGCACATGTTGCTACATTGAGGACATCTCACCAACTTAAAGTGGAACTGAGTTTGCTGACTGGAATTCAGTATGTTTACTTTGCATTTTTCTGTCCTTATTCAGAGAACTACCACAAAGCTTCTGCCCCTTCACAGCCACAGGGCTGAAGTTCAGCAAGCCAACACATTCATCAATCTGCTAAAGAAGG